>NC_132843.1:36089016-36392046 GCF_048164855.1 Canis lupus baileyi | reverse complement strand
ACCCTCTCACAGCATGGCAGCTTCTTCAAAACCAATATCTGAGAGTCTCTGACCTCAGGGAAGGTCTAGTCCCTCTTCTTTTTTTTTTTTTTTATATTGATTGATTAATTGATTTGAGAGGTGGGGAAGGGGCCGGGGAGAGAATCTCAAGCAGACTTCCCACTGAGTGTAGCATGGGGCTGAATCTCAGGACCCTGAGATTGTGACTTAAGCCAAAACCAAGTCAGATGCTCAACCAATTGAGCCACCCAAGTACCCCAAACAAGTCCCTCTTTTAAAGGCTTTTATCTGATTAACTCAGGCTCACTCAGGATAATTTCCCCTTTGATTAAATAAAAAATCAACTGATTTGAGATTTTAATTTTCTTTGAAATCTCTTCATCTTTGCCATATTCTATTACTTAGAAGCAAGTCACAGGTCCTGCCCACACTCAAAGGGAGGGGATTATACAGGGCATGTATAATGCAGAAGACATGAAATCTTCGGGCCACCCTAGGGTCTGTCCACCATATCTAATGTCACATCGCTAGATAATAGGAGAGTAAGATATAGAACCTAGATTTCATATAGAAACAGGTCCTGGGGTGAGGTCTTAATGTTCGATTTTAGGTCCTAATGTTCGATTTTAGAGAGACAATCAGGTGCTTACATCATAGACTCACAACTTACTCAGTAGAGTCTGGGACAACACCCTGTGATCAAACATTGTAGATTTCTGTAGTGGAATGCATGAGTACTCACACCAAGTGGTACGCATAGACTCAAATTGCTGGCATCGTGGTTCAGGTGAGGTTTTGCTGCCAAATGAATTCAGGTCAGATTAGTTTTGCCAAACGAATTATGAAAGACCTTTGGGTTTTTAGAGCTTCAGAAATTCTAGAAAGGGATTGCGGACATATAATAACCAACACTCATCAAGTTCTTGCCTCATGCCAGTCTTGGGCTAAGTGTTGTATAGTCTCACAGCCCTGTGGAAAAAAAAACATTTTTGAGACACTAACCATTTTCCTCCCTTTTCCCTCTTCTCATTCAGGCGGGCTGTGCAATAACTGATGTGGGGGTGGGAGGAGGCTGGGTAGGAAAGAGCCTAAAAGTCTCTGTTGCTTATGTGTTCCCAACACTACTCAACCCCAGATTGGGATGGGGGTGTGGGGCTCTGATAAAGCACGTCAGACAGTGAAAAACAAAACAAAACAAAAAACTGGAAATAAGTTCTTTACCCTCGGCTAGGAAAGAGAAGGGCTGGGGCTTCTGGAAGCACCACCTTCACTGGGAGGACCCCAAGGGCCAGGGCTGCATGCTGCATCTGGAGAAGCGACTATCTTGAGCGGCCTCTTGCGTGCTTCTCCTGGAATGGAGAGAAGGGACATCCTAACTGGACCCTTTTTGCCTTGGGGCTGTCCTTACAGCATTCTCATAATGTTGGGCAAGTGAGGGCCCTCCCTGTAGCCAGAACAAGTCTGTTTTACCCCTGCTGATATGGGGCTGCTTCTTGAATAGATACTGCTCAATAAATGTATACTAACTCTCTTCAGTGAGGACTTGAAAGGAGGTGGGTGTGTGGGTGCCCTAGGCCCCCCACTGTGGGGGTTGCTATGCAGTTAACTTCTTCTAAAGTGTTTGGTTTGGGACACCCTTTTACCTACTGCATTATGGTCCATGTCAGTTTCCATGACATCATCCTCTGCTCTAGGGACCAGAGCCTCATGATAAATTGGTGCAATCCCCAGGCCTGAAGTGGTTTGGGTGTGCTGGGCCATGTCCCTGTTAGAGAGAATCTCACCACGTGGATTAACTCTGGCCCTTGAACCCAGGGGATAGCCTCTCAAGGAATGGGCTTGTCCTCTTTCTTCCCCTGTGAAGTATTTTTTAAATGTGACTGCCCTCTGGTGGCTAAAATTACACATGTAAATGCCCCAGGCCTTCAAATACAATCCAGACTAGTGTTTAGATGTCACGGCAATGAGAATTTGCTGGGCCAAGTCACTGGGTTTGTTTGGGGTTTGGGTGGGAGAGTGGGAAGTTACTCCTCTTTCTGCATTTGTTGGCACAAAAGCCAGATCTCAGGCACTGAATTGGATCTGGATCATTTTGGCTTTAAGCTTCCTAAGGGCTGGAACCACTTCTGTTCTGGCCCAGTGTTCTGTCTGAGTACCTACCAAAGGGTCTGGCATGCAGTAAGTGCCCAGAAATACTCACTGAATGAAGGGATCAGCTGCAGGCATGACTCAAAGAGAGAAAACACCACCTCATTCACTTTTCTCTTATTTTGATGCCTCTTCAACAGATGCTCCATAGATGCTAAAAAGGCATTTGAGAAAAATTCACATTTTATTTTTATTTTTATTTAATTTTTAATGTTTTAAAGTAGGCTCCACACCCAACACAGGGTTTGAACTCCCAACCCATGAGACCAAAAGTCAGACACTCTACTGATGGAGCCACCCAGGCCCCACTACTATTTATTTTTTAAAAACTTAATAAAATCAGGATAGGGGGACTTCTTTGACATGATGAATAAATAAGTTGGAACTAAGGCTTCAAGGTGCAATCCCTTTGGTGGAAGAATTACTATTCAACTCAGGAACATAACAAGCTGTTCCTTTTGGAAGATTGTATGTTCCAAAGATGGCCTCAAGGATATCTTTATCCCACGTGCTTTTCTTAGAATGTAATACTAACAATTCAACCACTGTGTGGGGAGTCTGTGTTTCTTTCTTGCCCTTGACTCTGTGGGCGGTCTTTCGGGAATCTGCTTGGATAGAGATAGTACAGTGTAACTGATGCTTTGTGACTTTTAAGGTTAGGTCATAACAATGCAATACACTTCTGCCTTGCTCTGTTGAGATGTTCACTCTTAAAAGGTAGCTACCATGTTGGGAAAGGAGCCCAAACTAGCCATCATGGAGTAATCACCCAGAGAAGGCATGTGTCAATGTGTCGGCTGGAGGCTGACAGCCTGAGACCCCAGCCAACAGCCAGCAAAAACTATCAGCTATGTTGAGTGAAGACATCAATGATTCCACCCCTCAGCTAGGGAATCATCCCAGCCCTTAAATCTCCCCAATTTAAGGCACCAGATAATAAGAAGCAAGGATAAGTCATGCCCACTGTGCCCTGTCCAGATTCCCCATCTATAGAATCCGTGGTTGTTTCATGCCAGTTTGGGGGTAGTTTGTTACACAGCAATGACTAAAACACTTACTGTTAACATCACCACTTGATGTTACCATAACATGAGAGTACCTCCTAAGGAAAGAAACGAGAAGAATCAAAATTGACAAGGAGGAAGTAAATGTATCATTATTTGCTGTGAAGTAATTACATGATAAGAAAAGCCAAGAAAACCAACTGAAAAAGTATTAGAACAATAAGATAATTCAGTAAGGGGCTGGGTTCAAAATGAAATTTATTTCCACTTTTTACTTACATTAATGACTAATCAAAATTGTGACTCCCAATGTCAACATTTCCATAACATTGGAATCAATTATCTTTTAGAGACACCATCAAGGGAAAATACACACTGGTGGCCAGGTTAGCAAATAAAAATACCAGTTAAATATGAATTTCAGATAAACAACCAAAAAAGACCCCTGTCATACCCTGCTTCATACATTTTTCTGAGAAATCCATTTTATCCCAAACAGATATTATTGCTCAGAGAGCAAGTATAGACACCTTTCTTCTGGAATTTCTTCCTTGGGCAATGACTTTATTAGATGAACCAAGGGTTTAGAACTTTTCCCACAAGGTTTGCATCTACTTGGTGTTGAACTAAATGGGTATATTGGTACCATGTGAATGATAAAAGAAGACAGATGAATGGCAATGTTTGCACTTTTTTAAAAATTTATTTATTTTTTCAAGTAAGCTCTACACGAAAAGTGGGACTTGAACTCACAACCCCAAGATCAAGAGTCTCATTGCTCTATAATGCTCTAGCCAGGTACCACTACAATGTTTGCACTTTATATGTCCCCAGTGTGGCAGAGGTCTGTAAGCCAGTTACAAACATGTGTCCAATCAATTATCAGGTTTGTGAGATGATATTTGCTTCCTATAAAAAGGATGTGAACTGAAGTATACATTTCAGACCAGATGGGGTGGTACAGAGAAATCTACATTAAAGTATAAAAGTGGACCTAAGTGGGTGGATTAATCCTTTTGCTGAGAACAACTGGAAAGGCTAGAAAAATGAAAATGAAAATTCTGCTTGAAGGCCTCAGAGATCTGCCTAAACAGCCAGCACTCAAGAAGCCAAGATTCCAGTAAGAAAGGAAACTCTAACAGCTGAGTATTATAGAGGCCAAAAGGAGCCCTCCCCCCCAAGATGGGCCATTTTGGCATAAAAACTATTCTGAGTTAAGAAGCAATCAAAACCCAGCAAATTCAGGAAAAGCTCTGAACTCCCCCAACAACTGCCTAAAATAATTCATAGAGGACCTGCTCCAGGAAGAGAGCTAACGCCATCAAGTATAGTATGACATGACCTAGGTATGGTGGGCAGGGAGGAATCTAGGAAGGCTTGTTGGATCAAACACTTCTCCATATGCCATTGTTTTCCAGTGGCCTGACAAACATTCATTTACCAAACATTTATTCTTTTTCATTGTCTTGTAAATTACATTCCATCCCCCCCCCCTCCCTTTTTTTAAGACTTTATTCATGACAGCACACAGAGGCAAAGATACAGGCAGAGGGAGAAGCAGGCTGTCTGCCTGGAGCCTGAAGCAGGATGTGGGATTCTATCCCCAGACCCCAGGATCATGACCTGAGCCAAAGAGAGACATTCAACCACTGAACCACTCAGGTGCCCCTACATTCCTCCCTTTGAAGTCCCAGGCCTCTGCCCCTTTTCCTTGGTCCAAACTGACATATATACCCCATTTTGCCTGTTTTAGGAATTTCTATGTCTGTGTGGATTCCATATATGCAGGAAAATTTTACTTTCTCCTGTTCATCTGTCTCATATCACTTTGATTCTTAGTCTGGCTGATTTTTCCTGTCCTGAAGGGGACAGGAAATTCTTACTACCTGACCATATCTTTCCCCTTTGAGAAATGTGCTGAATCATAAATGGCGAGGGAGAGGAATGTCGAAAAGTGGGACAGTAATGCAACAGAAGTGTCTCACAAGATCCTTTTTAACGCATTTGCTACGAGGGTGAAGACAGTTCTCAGCAATCAGACTGCTGACGTTCCAGAAAACGTCCATATCGCTCTGAAGGGATGCACTGTTATTGTGAAGGGCCCCAGAGGAACCCTGTGGAGGACTTTCAACTGCATCAATGTAGATTCCAGTCTCCTTGGAAAGAAAAAGAAGAGGCCCTGAGCTGACAAATGGCAGAGATATAGAAAGGAACTGGCTACTGTTCATACTCTCTGTTGTCACAGAACATGACGGAGGGTGTTACATTGGGCGTATATTACCAGATGTGGTCTGTGTATGCTCACTTCCCTATCAGTGTTGTTATTCAGGAGAATGTTCTCTTATGGAAATCCAAAATTTCTTGGGAGAAAAATACACCCATGGGGTGCAGATGAGGCCTGGCATCATTGTTCAGTATCTTGAGCCCAGAAAGTGAGTTAATTCTTTTATATATTTTATTTATTTATTTATTCATGAGAGGCAGAGACACAGGCAAAGGGAAAAGCAGGCTCCCTGAGGGGAGCCTGATGTAGAACTTGATCCCAGTACCCCAGGATCACAACATGAGTTGAAGGCAGATGCTCAATCACTGAGCCACCCTGGTGTCCCAAAGTGAGTTAATTCTTGAAGGAAACAACATTGAGCTTGTACTGAATTCAGCTGTTTTGATTCATTAAGCCACAACAGTTAAAAACAAGGATATCAGAGAATTTCTGGATGTATCTATATTTCTGAAAAAGGAACAGTTTAGCAGGCTGATGAATAAGAGCTAAGTTTCTCAGCTACAGAAACAGCAAGCTACCAGATGATTCCTCAGACTTATTTGTGATATTTTAAAGATACAATAAAAGCTGTGTCTTGATTTGGGGCAGTGGGAGGAAGAAGTGTCTAACAGGAGTAGACTCACAAGATTAGTAATCTGGAAGATAGGTGGGTAA
Source organism: Canis lupus baileyi (assembly GCF_048164855.1). NCBI lineage: Eukaryota > Metazoa > Chordata > Mammalia > Carnivora > Canidae > Canis > Canis lupus. The sequence goes on along the minus strand of NC_132843.1, from coordinate 36,385,956 downwards.
AAATATTCAGGCTCGAGAGAGAAAAAAGACACTAAAAATTGAAAGAGAAAAAGGATGGAGAATACAGAAAAGAATGTAAGAAACATACGAGATACAGTGAGGAAGTCTAATGTGTGGGTAATTGGGAATACCAGAAAGGAAAGAGAGAATAAAGCAGAAGCAATATTCAAAGACATAATGGCTGAATGTTCTCAAATAGATAAAAAAAACTATCCAGACACTAACATAAGAAGTTCTATAAAACTTAAGAGAAGTTCAAAGAAAAATACACCTGGAATATAATGGGATTGCTGAAAACCAAAGAGAAAAATCTTAAAAAGCAGCCACAGAAAAAAAAAGGTACGTTATTTTCAAATGAATAATGTTAAGATAATAGGTGACTTCTTGGCAGAAATGATGTGTGGATAGACTCTTGTAGTGGCCCCTGTATGATCCACCCTTGAGGATGGACAGTGGTTTTCTTTTAATTAAGGGAATAAGGTAAAAAATAAAAAATAATAAGGGAATAAGGCAAAGGTGATGAGAAGTACATAATTTCATGAATATGTGAATGATGAGATTACACAATTATGTTATATAAGATCATGGCAGGGTGCCTGGATGGCTCAGTCGGTTGAGCATCCAACTGTCAATTTTGGCTCAGGTCATGATTTCCAGTTGCATTGGCCTCCTTGTTCAATGAGGAATCTACTTGAGATTCTCTCTCTCCCTCTCCCTTTGCCCCTTCCTGACGTACATATGTGCATGCATGCTTTCTCTCTGTGTCAAATAAATAAATAAATCTTTTTTAAAAATAGAAAAAAGATTATGGCATCTGTCTACTCCCATTTCCTGGAGTCTCACCTCCCTTGCTGGCTTCCAGAAGTAAGTGGCCATACTGGAGCATCTTACTTGGCAAGGGACCTTGGGTAGCTAGCCACCCAAGAACTGTAGAACTGAAGGCAGCCTCAGCTGATAGTTAGCAAGAAACTGAAGCCCTGGGATACCTGGGTGGCTCAGTCGGTTGAGCACCCCCCTGTTGGTTTTGGCTCAGGTCATGGTCTCATGGTTCATGGGGTCGAGCCCTGCAATGGGCTCCACACTCAGCACAGAGTCTGCTTGAAGATTTTCTCCCTCTGCCCTCCTCCCACTCACGCTGGTTCGTGCACACTCTCTCTCAAATAAATACATCTTTTTTTTAAAAGATTTTATTTATTCATGAGAGACACAGAGAGAGAAAGAGGCAGAGACACAGAGAGAGAGAAGCAGGCTCTATGCAGGGAGCTTGATACGGGACTCAATCCTGGGACTCCAGGACCACAACCTGGGCTGAAGGCAGGCGCTCAACTGCTGAGCCACCCAGGTGTCCCATTAAATAAATCTTTTTTTAAAAAAAGCATATGCGCTTATAAACCTAGAGACAGAGAGACACATAACTCTAGAATATGAAGCAAACATTAAGAAGAGTTACTGAAGAAATCCAAATAGAGGGAGTCCAACATCTCAAATTGGAAGAGAAAGAAAACTGAACTTTGTTAGAAAGAAAAGTGACAGAAAATAAAATGGCAAAGCTGAATAAAAAGAAAAGAAATCTAATCTCTGTCAATCTGATTTCTACAGAATGGAGCTACAAGAGAAGATTCAACCCAGGACTGGTAAACTAAAAGGGTTTCTTCTGCTGCAGGGATTTCTAGACATCCCCTTGTTAATTCTTCTCACTCTTCCTTAGGTAACAAAAGCCCAGATTTATCCTGTGTAACAATGTGCCCATGAAAATACTACATTTTCCAGCCCCACTTGCAGCTGGAGTTGTCCAATGTGATGTGGACATGAAAACTGGTGCTGTGGGAGCCATTAGATGACTGTGAGGTGACCTAACGCAGCAGACATTATAGGACTTGAGGATGGAAACCAATGCTAAAAAGATAGTGAATTACATAGAAAAAATCAAAGTCCCTGATGACCAGAAAGGCCCCCATCTTCATCCTGAACTGCCTGCTTCTGGTATACTACATGAAAGATAAACCTCTCTTCTGTTTGAGCCATTGCTTTGTGTTTTCTATTATGCAGTTAAATGCAATTTAAGACAGATGCAATGTCTCAGAGAAACCTCTTGGTCAATAGAGAGCATTTGGTATTGTGAACTTGTGCTAATGATCCTAGGCAGCATGAGAGCAGGTCCCCAACACAGAAATAGGTGACAAGACAGGGAGAACAAAGTTATCTATCAGGAAGGATCCAGAATCTATACATATACACAGGAAAACCTGTAGACTGGATATGTACCAAGTCTCATACAGACATGACAACTATTTTTCAAATATCTGAAGGTGCTATTTTGATGAATGAATTCCAATTGATATAAAAATGATATTCTTGGGATCCCTGGGTGGCGCAGCGGTTTGGCGCCTGCCTTTGGCCCAGGGCGCGATCCTGGAGACCCGGGATCGAGTCCCACATCGGGCTCCCGGTGCATGGAGCCTGCTTCTCCCTCTGCCTGTGTCTCTGCCTCTCTCTCTCTCTCTGTGACTATCATGAATAAATAAATAAAATCTTTAAAAAAAATGATATTCTTCTTTTAAAGATTTATTTTATTATTTTATTTTTCTATTTTTTAGATTTTTTAAAAAATTATTTATTCATGAGACAGTGAGAGAGAGAGGCAGAGACATAGGCTGAGGGAGAAGCAGGCTCCCTGCAAGAAGCCTGATGTGGGACTCGATCCTGGGCCAAAGGCAGAGAACTCAACTGCTCAGTCATCCAGGCATCCCAGATTTGTTCATTTTAGAGAGAGAGAGAGAAGGGGGAGGCAGAGAGAGAGAATCCAAGCAAACTCCATGCTGAGTGCAGAGCCTGACGCGGGGCTCCATCTCCTGACCCTGAGACCAGGACCTGAGCCGATATCAAAGGCTGAATGTTTAGCAGACTGCACTACCCAGGCACCCCCAAAATGGTATTAATTTCTAACTTCATAGTAGGTTTTAGTTACTGTATATCTTCTCAATCATTGGATACTAATTTTACAATGTTAATGTAAGGCCAGGTAAGGAAAATTGAAGCTCACTACAGTTTAGCTAAAAGCAGGTGATACAGAGGAGAGATCCTTTCGTTGGGAAAGAAATGATCTGGGTTCTAATCCCAACTTGGTCAGTAACTGGGTGTGACATCTGGGGAGTCATCTTACTTTTTTGGGCCTCAGGCTCCTGGTCTGTAAGACTAAAATTTGGACTGGACAGTCCCGTCCAGTCTGATATTCTGTGAATTTATAAACTGCCTGTCTGAGACTGAGGGAAATTCTTATTTATCTTTGAGGTCCCACAACCTAACACACAGTATTTAATAAAGCTTGTTACTAAATAAGCGAATGAATGGACTGAATGATAAGAGAGGGAGGGCCACTATTACATCCTTTGGACACCTGAGAGTTTCCATGACATCTCTAAGGTCACATTGCTAGAAGCATAAGATCTAAGCTTTGTGCTTGGTATCTAGACATGCTGTAGGAAATCTGGATCCTGAAAGGGCAGAGAGAACAATTCTCTTTCCCAACGCAGCAGAGGCAGGCTGTCAGCCCACGACCGTGGCTGCAGAATTTAAAGAAAACTGTCAATGTGAGAGCTGGGAGCTGTAAGATAAACCTAAAAATATATATCTGTACAACATGAGAGGAAGCCAAGGTCAGAAGGACATGTGTGCAGCATGGTACTAAATACAGCAGGCAGAGTGGCTTCTTTCGGTGGTGTCTCATCAAAACCAGGACCTTGAGGTACAGGGTCCTAGCCAGACGGTGGTACGCCGTCTGTCACGTGCTCCCCTGATCAATCACAAGGAAAAGATCCCCTGGCAACCAAGCAGACTCCAAGGACATCCACACGCACAGTCCTCAGTCCTAAAATAGCTTCAGACACATTTTGATGAGGAATATCTTTTCATTCATGCTACACTTCTTACCCAATATTGAGCTTCAACATACCTCCTAAGCAGCAGAAACTGTAATAGCTAATCCCATTCTGCTGGTAACTCGAGCCCCTGCCTAGGCCACAGCTTCTTAATTTAGTAATAGGCAAAGGCAACCCTATTGCCAGTACTGCCCTTCCCACAGGGCAGAACATGGGGCGAAGCTGAGTGACTCTTCAAGGCTTGGACCCCAAATGCGTAGTCTCTTGATGTGTGCCGCCCTGGCTGGACTAGCTCAGACAGCTGAATTTGGAAGAGAAATGTTTCATAGACCTAGAAAGAAGGGTCTACCAAAACAGTAAAAGCAAAATGGTCAAAACCAGGTATCAAAAGCTGGCTTCAGAGAGAGACAATTACACACAAGGTATGGTCTCGGGTTGGAAAAACAATGGTTAGGAAGCACATTGTGTTATTTATTTATTTTTTTAGGAACTTTTTATGCACCTGAGCAACCCACATTTTTTTTTAGAAGATTTTATTTTTTTATGTAATCTCTACACCCAATGTGGATGTCCTTAAAACTTGAACTTACAACTCTGAGATCAAGAGCCACATATCCTGTCAAATGAGGCAGCCAGCCACCGTCCCCCACCATTTTTTTTAAAGTAAGCTTTACACCCAACGTGGCGCCCAAACTCATGACCCAGAGACCAAGCCACTCAGGTGTCCCTGAATACCCCACATTTTTAAAGATTGAAGTAAAATTAACATACAGTGTTCTATTAATTTCAGGTGTACAACATAATGATTCAACAATTCTGTACATTATTTAGTGCTCACCATGGTGAGGGCAGTGAGTCATCATCTGTCACCAAACAACATTTTTACAATCTTATTGATATATTCCCTATGCTGCACGTTTCACCTCTGTGACTTATTTATTTTGTAACTGGAAGTTTATATCTCTTAATCCCCTTTATCTATTTCACCCATCCCTCCACCCATGAAGCACACTATTCAGACAACTAGAGAAATTTAAATAGAGACTATATATTAGATAGTAATATTTTATCAATGTTAAATTTCCTGAATTTGACCATTTTACTATGATCATCTAAGAAGGTCTCTGTGCTTAGGAGATCAATGCAGAAGTCTTTAGGGGTAAAGCAGTGGCTCTCTATAGATAGACATACAGCCCAGGGGTCAGAATTAGAGACAAAAAAAGAGACGCCCCATTTCACACACTGATCCATATGGGTATATTTGACATTTCCAGAAAATATGCAGGTTAGAGATCTGGAAATGGAATTAGAACAAAAGTTTTAATTCTGGGCTCCTTTGGATATTTGCTTGCCCATACACCACATCCACTCCCCTTAATTTCACCTGCAAATAGAAATAGCTCTACTGGGATCCCTGGGTGGCGCAGCGGTTTGGCACCTGCCTTTGGCCCAGGGCGCGATCCTGGAGATCCCGGATCGAATCCCACATCGGGCTCCTGGTGCATGGAGCCTGCTTCTCCCTCTGCCTGTGTGTCTCTCTCTCTCTCTCTCTCTATCATAAATAAATAAAAATTTAAAAAAAAGAAACAGCTCTACTTTTTTTTTTAATCTGCATACCTTTTCTTCAACAGTTTTATTGAGATTTAATTCACATACCATACAATTCACCCATTTAAAGTATATAATCTGGGGCACCTGGGTGGCTCAGTTGGTTAAGTGTCCGACTGTTGATATTAACTCGGGTCTTGAGTTCAAGCCCTGCATTGGGCTTAAAGACCAGTGTGGAGTCTACTTAGAAATAATAAATATATATATAAATAAAGTATATAATTCAATGGTTTCTGATATATTCACATGCAACCATTACCTCAAAAGGAACTCTGTGCCCTTTAGCTATGACTCCATATCTCTCATCTCCTCAACCCTAAGCACCATCAATTTCCTTTCTTTCTCTATACATTTCTGAACATTTCATGGGAATGTTATCCTATAACTGATAACATAGGTCTGATAACTGATAACTGATATAGGTCTTTTCTGACTGACTTCTTTCACTTAGCATAATGACTTCAGGGTTCATCCATAGTGTAGCACATATCAGTACTTCATTCCTTTTTATGGCTGAATAATATTCCATTGTAGGGATAAACCACATTTTGTTTGTCTACTCATCAGATGGTTGGCATCTGGGTTGTTATGAATAATGCTAATGTAAACATTCACATGTAAGTTTTTGTGTGGATGTGTTTTTATTTCTCTTGGGGTATATACCTAAGAGTTGAATTGTTGGGTCACAGAGTAATTAATCATTTGAGATCTTGCCTGTTTTCTGAAACGACTATACCATTTTATTCCTATCATTACTATATGAGGGTTCCAATTTGTCCATATCTTCACCAACACTTATTTTTAATTTAACATTTTTTAAAATTCTAGCCATCTGAGTATGAGGTATGTGGTTTTGATTTTTACTTCCCCAATAACTAATGATGTTAAGCATCTTTCCATGTGCTTATTTGGGCATTTATATGTCTTCACTGGAGAAATGTCTACTCAAATCCCTTCCCGTTTTTTAAATTGGGATGTTTGCCTTTTATTATTAAGTTGTAAGAGTTTTTATAGATTCTGCATATAGGGATCCCTGGGTGGCGCAGCGGTTTGGCGCCTGCCTTTGGCCCAGGGCGCGATCCTGGAGACCCGGGATCGAATCCCACATCGGGCTCCCGGTGCATGGAGCCTGCTTCTCCCTCTGCCTGTGTCTCTGCGCCTCTCTCTCTCTCTCTCTGTGACTATCATAAATAAATAAAAATTAAAAAAAAAAAAAGATTCTGCATATAAATCCTATATCAGACATGTGATTTGCAAACATTTTCCCCCATCCTGTGGATTGTCTATTCACTTTTTTTCCCCTAAAGATTTTATTTTAAATAGTCACTCACTCAACGTGGGGTGTGAACTTACAACCCAGAGATCAAGAGTCACACGCTCCACCTACTGAGCCAGCCAGGCACCCCCTATTCACTTTCTTAATAATGTCCTTTGAAACACAAAAGATTTGAATTTTCATGAAGTCCAGTTCATCTATCTCCATACAGTAAGCTGGGGCAGTCATAGGGCTCACCTTGTTTTTTTCTCTTCTCTTATAAATTAATGTCCTGTGCTTCTTTGTTATTCAATATATGAAGACTGTAGTTTCCTATTTTTTGTTTGTTTTTCTGTATAAAGCAAGACAATCAATGTGATCATTCTTCTGCATCAGAGTCAGAAGCAGAAACCCAAGTTTTGATACAGTTTTCACTATTGTTCAGTTCTAAATATTTTCTAATTTATATTATTATTTGAGTTATAGGTTATTTAGAATGTATTTCTTAAATTCCAAACATATAACTTTTTAGTTATTTTTATCTAATTGCATTGTGATGAGAGAATATGGTATATATGATTTCAGTGCTCCTCTAGTGGTTGAGCTTTTTTTTACTGCCCACTATTTGGACTTTTTTTTTTTTTAGGTAAGCTCCATACCCAGTGTGGGGCTTGAACTCATGATCTGGAGCTCAGGAGTCACATGCTCTACCGACTGAGCCAGCCAGGCACCCCTGGACAATTTTTATAAATGTTCTGGATTCACCTAAAAAGAACATGTTTTCCATGGCAGTTTGGTATAGGATTCTTTTTATGTCCTTTGGATCAAGTTTGTTAATTATGTTGTTTCAATATTCTGTATCTTCGCTAATTTTTTTCTGCTTGCTCTATCACTTACTGAGAGACGTATGTAATGTATCATACTTGTGAATCCATCTATCCTTACTTTTAAGATATTTCGCTCATGTATAGCATACACTTACAGGTTTTTTTATTTTTTATTTTTATTTTTTTTTCAGGTTTTTTTAAAAAACCTTTCTGTCTTCATCTTTTAACTAAGGGATTTTCTCGTTTACACCTAATATAATGTTAAGTTTTATAAAATTATGCTGGTACCAAATTTCCTTGATTTTTACAGTGTGTTGTTTTTTGCTCTCCTTTTACTTTTTTTTTTTTAAGATTTTTATTTATTTATTTTTTCATGAGAGACAGAGAGAGAGAGAGAGAGAGAGAGAGAGAGAGAGAGGGAGGCAGAGACACAGGCAGAGGGAGAACTGCTGCTATGCAGGGAGCCTGATGTGGGACTCGATCCCTGGACTCCAGGATCACACTCTGGGCCGAAGGCAGGTGCTAAACCACTGAACCACCCTGGGATCCCCTCCTTTTATTTTGAACATTAATTTCACAAACTACTTTTATCAATTATCTACTGTGGCAAGCAACCAGCCCAAAACTTCAAACAAACTTCAAACAATAATCATTTATTCTTTCTCATGATATTATGGATTGATTTTGTGGGCTTCTGGCCTGGGCCAGCTTGGTTGATCTCTGCAATCTGCTGGTGACTTGGCCAGGGCCAGATGGTCTAAGAAGGCCTCATTCACATAGCTGGCAGTTGGCAGCCTCCTTGGTCTTGGGTGGGGGCAGGGCTCAGTTAGAATCACTTATTCTGCTCCATGCAGTATTTCATCCTCCAACAGCCCAAGCTTCTTTACATAGAGGTTTCAGAATTCCAGAGCCATAAGAGAGGGCAAGTTCTGAATACAACTTTTAATCCTCTGCTGTTGTTACATTTGCTATTGTCTCCTCGGTCAAACAAATCATAAGGCCAAGGCAGAAAGAAGAGATGGAGATACAGACTTCAAGGAAATACAAATGTCTTTTGTATACCCACATATTCGTGGGAAAAGAGAGGGAGAAGCACCTGGGTGGCTCAGTGGTTGAGTGTCTGCCTTTGGCTCAGGTCGTGATCCCAGGGTCCTGGGATCGAGTTCCGTATCAGGCTGCCTATAAGGCAGCCTTCCCTCTGCCTGTGTCTCTGCCCCTCTCTCTGTGTCTCTCATGAATAAATAAATAAAATCTTAAAAAAAAAAAAAGGAGGGAAAATTTTAAGGTCATTTAGATAAACTTTAAAAAATTGATTGCAGGGATCCCTGGGTGGCGCAGCGGTTTGGCGCCTGCCTTTGGCCCAGGGCGCGATCCTGGAGACCGGGGATCGAATCCCGTGTCGGGCTCCCTGCATGGAGCCTGCTTCTCCCTCTGCCTGTGTCTCTGCCTCTCTCTCTGTGACTATCATGAATAAATAAATAAAAATCTTTTTTTTTAATAAAAATCTTTAAAAAATTGATTGCAAATAAAGCTCTTTTTAACTGATTGCTTTTTTTTTTTTTTTAAGATTTTATTTATTTAGGCTCCCCCACAGGGAGTCTGCTTCTCCCTCTGCCTGGGTCTCTGCCTCTCTCTCTCTCTCTCTCTCTCATGAATAAATAAATAAAATCTTTAAACAAAACACAAAACCAAAAACAGTAAGGCTTTGGGGCACCTGACTGGCTCAGTTTTAAGCACCTGCTTTCAGTTCAGGTCATGATCCTGGGGTCCTGGGATTGAGCCTCCCTGCTCAGTGGGGAGCCTGCTTCTCCCTCTCCCTCTGCTGCTCCCCCTGCTTAGGCTCTCTCATTCTCTCTCAAATACATACATACATACATAAAATCTAAAAATAAAATTAAAGCTTCTCCTTGGTTCTTTTTTCTTTTCTTTTTTTCTTTAACATTTAAATCTTTGATCTTTGGGATTATCCTGACATAAGGTGTGAAGTAAGGATCTAGCACCATGTGTTGAATTACCCACCTCTTCCCTACTGATTTAAAAGGTCATCTCTTTCATAAACTTAATCCCTGCATACATTAACATTTGGAGGTAGGCAGGTGCACTGATCAGAAGGAATGACAGCAAAACCCTGGAGGGAGGAATGGAAGAAGCATAACTGAGTTGCAGAACTCTCCTTTTTGCATAGCTGACCTCATGAGTGACTACATGACAAATGTCATAATGTTTACCAAAGAGACCCAACAAAGGACACTTAACTGCCAGCAACAAAGAGAACTCATAATGCTTTGTAAAATGAAAACTATGTATTTGGGCATAGAAATGCAATATACAACTGGAAACTACTGTTCCATCAACAGTGACATTATTATCTAAGAACACAGGAGTTAAGTTATTAAGGAATGCCAAGAGAAAACAATTCTTTCAAGTCCTCTTCAATTTACTCTGTTTAGGGAAGATGAAGCATACTTGACTCTGGTCACAGTTCCATCATGTCTACCTTCTTTGTAAGTTCAGCTTCAATGGTGTCCTAAAGTAAGAAGGAAACACCATATATTCTATAAATAAGGACATAAAACAAGTACTCTAACTTCCAGTATTATTTAAAATAAGGGAAGCAAAAAAGAAAAACATTAAAACAGAATTTTAGGGGCTCCTGGGTGGCACAGTCGGTTATGGTCTGACTCTTAATTTCAGCTCAGGTCATCATCTCCGAGTTTTAGTCGAGCCCCACATGGGGCTCCACACTCAGTGGAAAATGTCCTGAAGACTCTCCCTCCCTCTGTCCCTCTCCCTGCTGGCATTCTCTCTTCTCTTTCCTTCTCTAAAATAAGTAAATCCATCTTAAAGAAATTTTAAAAATACCATTATAAATATTAAATGTGCTTTTTGACATTCCTTGCCTTTGTATCTCCCCCCTCTCTTCCACAACCCAAAAGCTTTCTGACTTCTGATTCTAATAAACATCTCAAGGGAGAAAAACCCTTTAAAGAGATGAGTCGGTGTATCATTTAATAAAATTTATATTTATATTTATATTTATAAAAAATTTATATTTATAAAAGATAAATGATCACTGTGTATTTTTTATGAAAAGAAATATAGGGTGACCTGAGTGGCTCAGCTGTTTAGCGCCACATTCAGCCCAGGGCCTGGTCCTGGAGACCCAGGATCGAGTCCCGCATCAGGCTCCCTGCATGGAGCCTGCTTCTCCCTCTGCCAGTGTCTCTGCTTCTCTATGTCTCTCATTAATAAATAAATAAAATCTTTAGAAAAAAAAAAAGAACTATATACACATATCCAAAAGTTTTTATGGAAAAAATTTATGCAAAACTGCATAGGGGTGCCTGGCTGCCTCAGGGAGAGAGCATGTGACTCTTGATCTTGGGGTCATGAGTTCAAGACCCACAATGAGTATAGAACTGACTCAAAAAAACCAAAATAATTTTAAAAAATCATTGTTAATGACACACAGCAACTTCGGGACTGTGGTTTACCTCTGAATAAGAAGAATGAAGGGAGCTTTAATTATATCAGTGTCTTTTTTCTTCTTTTTAAAAAATCAAAAGAAAAAAAAATAAAAAATAAAAAATAAAAAATCAAAAGAAAAAAATGGAACTACTTACTAATTCCCGCTTTGCTTCTTCAATTTTCACCTGAGCAAGGGATGGGTTCTTTTAAAGAAAAATAAAACAAGGAGAGGTTATATTGTTTCAACTAGGACTCAAGGAGAAAAAAGTGTATATCTTTTTCAAAAGGCAAAAACCTTACAGAAGAGTATCCAGTGAACATATAATTCTGAAATTCAGCAGACTTTAAATCCTTAAACATGGATCCAGTATTTTCATGATCATTTAGTACCCTTGGGGAAAGTTAGAGATGTCTTTTTTTTTAATTCATAAAAATAATTACCGGCATTAAATCTAAATATGACTCCAATTTTTTCTTCAAAGGTATAGTCTGCTGTTTTAGTTCTGCCAATTTCTGGGGGTGGAAAAACACAAGAGTCACAGAGTGATAGAGATATTCATAATGCAACTACACACTGATCATTTCTGAAACCAAACATAATAAAGCATTAACATTAAGATATTTTAAATAATGTATCAAATTGTACCAATGGGTCAAATTTGATTCGATGATATTTGAATAACAAACTCACTTCCAATGGAAACAATCCTTATAAAATGCTTAAAAGAGAAAAGTTATACTCCCATTTATTAAGAACAGGATTAAGCAGGGCATCTGGCTGGCTCAGTTCATGGAGCATGTGTATCCTGATCTCAGGGTTGTAAGTTCAAGCCCCACCTTGGATGTAGGGATTACTTAAAAATACTTTAGAAAAAGAGAATAGGGACGCCCAAGTGGCTCAATCGGCTAAGTGTCCAACTCTTAGTTTCAGCTCGGGTCATGATCTCAGGGTCCTGAGATGGAGTCCTGTGTCAGGCTTTGCGCTCAGCACAGTCTGCCTGTGCTTCTCCCTCCCCCTCTGCTCCTGCCCTCCTTGCACTTTTCCCCTCTCTTTCTTCTCTATCAATAAATAAAATCTTAAAAAAAGAGAGAGAGAATAGGATCTAACTATGCTGTCTAGAAGTACAGAATAATGTAATTAAGAGGAATCAGAATGAGGGTGCGTGGGTGGCTCAGTTGGTTAAGGGTCTGCCTTTGGCTTGGGTCGCAATTCCAGGGTCCTGGGATCTGGCCCCATGTTGGGCTCCCTGCTCAGTGGGAAATGTGCTTCTCTGCAGCTCCCCCTGCATGTGCCTTCTCTGTCAAATCAATAAATAAAATCTTTAAAAAAAAAAAAAAAAAAGGAACCAGAATATAAGGGAACAGTTAGAATCTCAAATATGTATTTATGAATTGTCAACTTTAGATTCCAAAAATCAAAGTGCAAAAAATCTTAAAATAATAAATAATAATAAAATAAAACAAAACTCCCTCTTTATCCCTCTTCTACCAAAATAAATGATACTTATACCATCTAAAAACCCAGAATTGCATCCTATAGGAGTTTTCAGGTCTGCATTTTTACTGTAAGTGGAAAGAGAAGAAGAGGACCTAGATGGTTGACACATTATCCCTCAATAAATTTATTTTACAGATAAATCAACAACATATAACTGACTCTAACAAAAAGTTTCTAGCATATAGTAATAGTAATAAATACAGACAATCAAACAAATGTGAGGATAGATGCAGCTAACCAAGTAATAAAGGTATAAATACTGGTGAACATAAAGTACAGAGGTTAAAAAAAAAACAGGTCAATAGTGAACAAAGCTCTATAAAAAGAAACAAAACATAAAGCAGATTGTGCACTAAAATTTTAAAGGAAGCTAAATTGGGTTAAAATGAGCTCACCTCTGAAAGTGCTACTAGGGACTGATGAGACAGAGAAGCATCCATGCCTCTGGCTGAAAGCTGCTCCTAGAATTACAAAAAAGGGAGTTCAGTCAAAAACAGTATTTTGAAAGTGACCATCATGACATATTTTCACCATATAACACAGTTATGAGGAGCTACAATCATAGATGAAAAACTATACAAGCATCTAAGTACTTTATGCAGTATATGGATTATTTCAGTCACAGATTTACCAAAAGATGGGTGCAGTACTAAGAGTCTGGGCTTTGAGGCCTGGCTGCCTGAGTTTGAATCTGGATCTGCTGCTAAGTAGCTACGTGACTTTGGGCAAGTTACCCACCTTCTCCATAGTTCCCTTATCTATAAACTGGTAATAATAATAATACTGCCTCGTTGGGAGGGTGAAGGTCAACAAGAAGTCTGAAAAGAATACATTCAGTCTTTTGTACAAACCTCTGCAGTTCTGATTCCAAATCTGAACTCCTCCGACTTTGCTTTTAGGAAGTCCATGTTCTGAAGACGATTGTCAACTTTGGCCCTTTCTGTAGAGAGATGCAGCTCTGCCTTCTTTAGATCCCTTTAAAAAGTAAAGTTGAAAACATTTTCTTCTCCGCAGTGGAATTACTATAAAGAAGAAACTCTACTACTTTTGGGATTTAATTCTGGATTCTCAGAAGTTGATAATATACTTGCTGGATTATATAATTTATTTTATTTTTTAAAGATTTTATTTTTTATTTGAGAGAAAGAGAGAGAGAGCAGAAGCAGGAGGAGCTGCAGGCAGAGGGGAGGGAGAAGCAGACCGCACTGAGCAGGGTGCCTGATGTGGGGATCATGGGATCATGACCTAAGCCAAAGACAGACGCTGAACTAACTGAGCCACCCAGGTGCCCCTCTACCATATATTTTATATCCCAGAGTAGCTACCATGTATTCTTCTAGGTCATCTTTCCCTCCATGTTGCTACCTGGAATTTTTCTCAAGGAATACTAAGTAATTTTAAGATTAATATATGGCAATTATTCCTGGAGAAATAAACCTGCTGCTTAAGGAAGTCATTTAATATATCCAAGCCAATTTGAATTACGGATGTCCCAAAGTCCTCTTTCCTAAATGTGACATGACAGGGTCCCTTGCATATACATATTCAGTATTTGTTAAATAAATTTACACACCACCAAATTACTCATGTACATCCATATTCCTGATTTACAGCACCTAATCTCTGGGGCAACTGGATCTAAAGAACATCCAGAACATCAAGATGGATACCAGAGCTCTAGGGGCACCTGGGTGGCTTAGTTGGTTACTTGGTTAAGCGTCTGATCTTGATTTCTGCTCTGGTCATGATCTCAGGGTTGTAGGATCAAGCCCTGCATCAGGTTCCATGATCAGGAGGGAGTCTGCTTGAGATTCTCTCTGTGCCCCTTCCTCCCCTTGCATGCATGCTCATGCACACACGCACTTTCTAAAATAAATAAATAAATAAACAAACAAACAAATCTTTAAAAAAAGAGGGATACCAGACCTCCAGTAAGAATGGGAAACAAAATATAATGTGATTTTAAATTGCACCATTGCTTATAAGTCAAAAAAAATTCACATATATTCTCTAAATTATAAAACCTAGGCTATTTGTTGGGGCACCTGGATGGTGCATGCAGTTACGCATCTGACTCTTCATTTTGGCTCCGGTCATGATCTCAGGGTAGAGGGATCAAGCCCCCCGTTGGGCTCTCTGCTCAATATGGAGTATGCTTAAGATTTTCTCTCCCTCTCCTTCTGTCCTGTACTTGCTCACACACTCTCTCAAATAAATAAATAAATCTTTTTTTTAAATATTTTTTTAAATTGTATTTATTTATGATAGTCACACAGAGAGAGAGAGAGAGAGGCAGAGACATAGGCAGAGGCAGAAGCAGGCTCCATGCCCCGGGAGCCCGACGTGGGATTTGATCCTGGGTCTCCAGGATCACGCCCTGCGCCAAAGGCAGGCGCCAAACCGCTGCGCCACCCAGGGATCCCTAAATAAATAAATCTTAAAAAAAAAAAAAAAAAAAAAAAGAACCTAGGCTAATTGTAAAAGAAAAAAAAAAAAAAAAAAAAACAGTAGGGAACCCTGGGTGGCGCAGTGTTTAGTGCCTGCCTTTGGCCCAGGGCGTGATCCTGGAGACCCAGGATCGAATCCCACATCAGGCTCCTGGTGCATGGAGCCTGCTTCTCCCTCTGCCTATGTCTCTGCCTCTCTCTCTCTCTGTGTGTGTGTGACTATCACAAATAAATAAAATTAAAAAAAAAAAAAAACAGTAAAAAATTGCATGAAATAAAAGATGAAAATCTGTACCAAACCAACCCCTATCTCCACCCAAGTCATTATTTACTTAGAAAACCATTTATGGACCCCAGTTCCTAACAGGTATTTTAACTCCTATCTAATGCTAAAACTAAACCTGGCAATGTCCTGTTACTGCCTTTATAATAACCATTTTCATCACTTCCAACTCAGTACTTACTCTCGTAGACATTTTTCTAACACTAACGTTGCAGTCAAATTTTTTTCAACTTTTTCCAATTCAAGCTTGATTTCTTCATTTTTGGATTTGGTACAGAAAAGATCAGAGGTCAGATCATTCACTGCAGGGATAAAACTAAAAAAAGAATCTTGTCACATAAAAATGAACATTAAGGACAATAATGACAATTATTCCTCATTTCTAACAATGACTTATGTGGATTCTTCTACAATCATACTGTTTCAAGGCTCCATGCATTTTTTCTCTATGCATTTTTATATGTTGTTTCCATTGCCTGAAAAGCCCTTCTTCAGGCAAATTTCCATTTGTCTTTCAAAACTCAAATAAGATTTATTCCCATTTTGAAACTCCCTACCCCTCTGTGCTACTTAGCAACAGCTGGTATACTCTCATATTGTTACAGATGTCAAACAACAATATAGTTTTACATACCTAACTCCCTTATTTGACCATAAATAGAGACTATCCTTGCTCATAGCTATTATCCTACTCATCTCTGCCTCCTCAGTGCCTGTATGTATGCATGTATCTATATCTGTATCTGTATCTGTACCAGTATCCATATCTATGCTTATACACTTACGTATAACTAGAGTTTGGTGTCTGCTAAATTGACTTAATTCAGGTTTAGATTTCTGCTGCAATGTAGTCGTATGTTCTTATATCTGAAACACTACTCTCTGAGAATACATATAAATTCCAAGTCCTTATATGGGCAATTAAGTAGAATAGCTATACAATATAGCTAACACACAGCTACCAATGGCAATCAGATTGACTCTGGAGTCAAATTGGGTTGGAATCCCAATTCTGACATTTACCAGCTAGGAGAAGTTATTTAACAGACTTTTCCTGAACTTCAGTTTCCCCTTAGTGTTGTTGAAAATAATAATATCATTATATAGCTGGAATGCCTGTCATAAGAATAAAGGTCCTTAACCTACTCTACCAGTAGGGGGAGAGTGACCATAATTCACTATGCTCAATCAGGTCATTTAACCTACTGCTTTTCTTATTGTTTAGGTTGAGTGATGTAAGTAATACCTAATCTCTTTCCAAATATACATGAGAACCAACCTTTACAAACCTAATCTTGGAAGAAGAAAATTTAAAGAACACTGAACTTATCTGAATTAATTACACATACTCACTGGCAATGATAAGGATAAGTAAATTCAGTGTTTCTGCATTTATTGTTTATTTCCTATATATAATTACCCAGAGAAACAAAAAGTCCTCAGGTCAAGACCTTATAGTATATATGATTTCAGAAATTAAAATTGTCACAAGAATTACCTAGCTAGTGAGGTATCCTTTGTTTCAAGGGCCACTGCACTGTCAACCAAAGCATTCAGGTACCTAGAACCAGTGCTAGACAGATTGGCAGGGGAAAAATTCACACTCTCCATGAGAAGGTTCTGAAGATGCTTGGCTGAAAAGATATAAGAGTTCTATGGTAACTAAGATGTTTGTTTTATTTGAATTTTTAATAGCTTTATTGAAATCATCACATATCACACAAATCCACCCACCTAAAGTATATAATTTGATGGTGTGTAGTATATTCAGAGTTGTACACCATCAATATGATCAATTTTAGAACATTTTCATCACGCGCCCCCCGCAAAAAAACCATATTTCTTAGTCATCATATTCCAATTCCCCAACCCATGAAGCCCTAGGAACCACTTACCTACATTCTGTCTTTACTCATTTCGTATTTGGATATATACCTAGGAGTAGAACTGCTGGTCACATGCTAACTATGTTTAACCATTTGAGGAATTATCAGACTTTTTTCCAAAGCAAATGTATGATATTACAATCCTACCAGAAGTGTATGAGGATTTCAATTTCTCCATACATTACCAACAGTTGTTATCTTCATTATTATTATTTTTGCATAGTGGTCACTCACAGAACTTAATAATGATCAATATAATGATAACTCAAGACCCAAATACTTTTCTTTTTGATTGTAGCCCTCCTTGTAGGTGTGAAGTGAATTGCAATTTTCATTTGCACTTCCCTGATGGCTATCAATGCTGGTTTAATGGCCATTTTTGTATCTGCTTGGAAGAAATGTATATTCACACCCCTTGTCCATTTTTAATTGGATTATTTATCTTTTTATTATTGAGTTGTAAGAGTTCTTTATATGTTGTAGATATAAGTCCCCCCCGCCTTTTTTAAGATTTGTTTGACAGAGAGAGAGAGAGAGAGAGAGAGAGGGAGAGAGAGAGAGAAAGCGCCCAAGAGCACAAGCAGGGGGAACAGCAGAGGGAGGAGGAGAAGCAGGCTCCCTGCAGGTAGCCTGATGTGGGGCTCAATGCCAGGATCCTGGGATTATGACCCAAGCCAAAGGCAGATACTTAACCAAGTGAGCTACTTAGGTGCCCTATAGATACAAGTCCCCTATCAGATATGACTTACAAATGTTTTCTTCCATGCTGTGGGTTGTCTTTTCATTTACTTGATGGTGTCCTTTGAGAACAAAAGTTTTTAATTTTGACGATATCCAATTTATCTTTTTCCTTTGTTGCTTCTGTTTAGGGGAATCATAGTTAAGAAACCACTGCCAGATTCAAGGTCATGAAGATATACTCTGATGTTGTCTTCTGAGTTTTAGGTTTAGCTTTTGTGTTTAGGTTTTTCATTTGTTTTGAGTTTACTCTTACATATGGCATGAGGCAGGGTCCAACTTCATTCTTGTACATGTGGATCATCCAGTTACTCCAGCACTAGTCATTGAAAAAGGCTATTTTTTCCTCCACTGAATTGTCTCTTACCCTTGTCAAAAATCAACAGACCAGGAGTTAAGACTTCCAGCCAAACAGTACAAGATCTGCATACCTGCTCTCCAGTGAAACTGACGAAAATTGTAAAAAACAAAGAAAGAAACCCAACCATGTAAAAACAACAACAACCACCCAGAACCAAAACACAATGATTTAAAACCTCTGGAAATGGTCCTAAGGACAAATAGCAAATAAAGAAACAACTATTCTAGAAAATCTATGAAAATTCAGTAAGGAAGATGAGAGTTTGTGGTATTTAAACCAAGACCACCCTTACCTTCTCCCTCCCAGTCCAATGAGGCAAAGACTCCACTCCAGACTGTTTTGACTATTGGGAGAGCTTCTAGCATGCTGAGAATACCAGGGTCCCAAGGGTCCTATACCAGCTCATGAGGTGGTGATTCCACACCAGGAAAGGCAAACCAAGAGGCTTGTTGTACTCCCCTGTCAACCAACCACTCAGCATCTACACTGGCAGCATCACTCAGAGAAAAGCTTGTTAATGTCTCTATCCCCAACTCCAGATCCCTGACTCAGAGATTCTGGGCAGAGGAAGAAGCAAGCCATAGAAGAGATAATTCCCAGCATCTTCCCAAAGGAATTGAATTCATTTGCAATAGAGCCTGGAGAAGTCCAAGCTTAAAGAGACTCTCAAGAACTGTGGAAGTTATAGTAAAAAGCAACTGGGAAAAGAGTCAAGACACAGGTTAAACTGTAGGCTAGCTACAGTTAGTTCGCATAGGAGAAGCAGAAAATAAGACACATGACAAAAGCCATCCTAGGGTCACAACAAATATCAAACACTGCCCTCTGAAACTATTCCTTTAAGGGTGCTAGAATTTGATTGGATTCACTTGTAGAGCAATTTATATCCCACAACATTGCTGGAAACAATAATCAGCTGTCAATTAGCAGAATTTTGCAGTTGGATATAGTCCATGAAAGAGTGGAAGACAATCCTACCAAAGCCACTGCCATCCCACAGTGACTGTGGGATACTTAAGTATCTGCCTCCCTGAGGAGCAACATCACAGGCTAAATACCATCAAAGGTAAACAGATTTCATTAAAAACAATCAGTCAGTCATTAAACAAACAAGAAAACCATAATGACAACAAGCTCTGAGGGGTTGGGGTGTTGGGAGACTTGTACTACAAGTGACTACAAGTTTGTAATACAAACTACACACAAAAGAATTGACAAAAACCTTTCAGTGGGTTGGAATACAGAGTTACTACAATACAGTATCTAAAAAGTCCAATTTCCACACACACACAAAAAAAAAAAAATAGAGAGGAATGCAAAACAAGAAAGCATGACCCAGAGCAAAAAGCAAGCAACAGAAACTGCCTGTCAGAATGACAGATGTTGGATTTATCAGAAAAGACTTCAAAATAGCATAATGAACAAGTTCATAGTACCAAAGAAAACCACGATTAGGGTAGCCCTGGTGGCGCAGCAGTTTAGTGCTGCCTGTAGCCTGGAGGGTGATCCTGGAGACCTGGGATCGAGTCCCACGTCGGGCTCCCTGCATGGAGCCTGCTTCTCCCTCTGCCTGTGTCTCTGCCTCTCTCTGCCTCTCTCTCTCTCTCTCTCTCTCTCTGTGTCTCTCATGAATAAATAAATAAAATCTTAAAAAAAAAAAAAAAGAAAACCATGATTAAATACGCAACAATGGGCAGCCTGGGTGGCTCAGTGGTTTAGTGCCGCCTTTGGATCCTGGGGACCGGACTGAGTCCCACGTCGGGCTGCCTGCTTGGAGCCTGCTTCTCCCTCTGCCTGTGTCTCTGCCTCTCTCTCTCTCTGTGTCTCATGAATAAATAAATAAAATCTTTAAAAAATAAATTAAAAACATAGACGCAACAAAAGGTATAAGGACAATGTTGCATCAAATAGAGAATATCAAAAAGAAATGGAAATTACTAAAAAAAAATTAAATGGAAATGCAGGAGTTGAAGAGTACAATAACTAAAATGAAAAGTTGCTAGAGAAAATAAACAACAGACTTGAAGTGGCAGAATAAATAAGTGAACTTGAAGATAAAGTGATGGAAATTATGGAAGCTGAAGAACAGAGAGGAAAAACGTTGAAAGAAAAAAAAAAAGCACCGCAGAAAAACAAGGAACACCATTAGGTACACCAACATATGCGCGTTGGGAGTCCAGAAGAAAGAAGTAGAAGAAAACAGTCAAAGGAATAATGCCTGAAAACTTATCACATTTATTGAAAAACAATAATTTACACATCCAAGGAATAACTCAAAAAAACCCACAAAACTAGAATCATTCAACAAATCCAAGCAGAATAAATGCAAAGAGATCCACAAACATACATACCAAGGTAAAAATGCTCAAATAAAAGATAAGGAGATGATCTTGAGAACAACAAAGAAAAAAGGATTTATTATTTACAAGGAAATTCCAATAAGATTAACAGTTGACTTCTCAGGCAGAAACAAAGGAGGTCAGAAAGAATGAGGTAACATATTCAAAGTGTTCAAGATAAAAACTCTCAAAAAGTCCTACATTTAGTGAAACTATCTTTCAAAAATAATGCAAAATAAAGACTCCCAGATAGACAAATACTGAGAGAACTTGTCGTAAGCAGTTCTGATTTAGAAGAAATTCTAAGAAGCTACTGTGGGCTAAAAGCGAGTGACCCCAAACAGTAATTCAAATGCATACACAAAAAACAATGAATATCAGGAAAGGTGGCTATGGAATTATGAAGAGCATAAATGCCTATTTTTTCTCCTGATTTTTAAAAAAATATTTATTTATTTGGGGGACGGAGAGGAGAGCACCTGAGTAGAGGGGAGGGGCAGCAGGAGAAAGACTCCTTGCTGAGCCGGGAGCCTGAAATGGGGCTCTGTTCCAGGACCCTAAAACCATGACCAGAGCCAAAAGCAGACACTTAGCTGACTGAGCCACCCAGGCGCCCCTTTTTCCTGATTTAAAAAGCAATTGCATAGGGTGCCTGGGTAGCTTAGTCAGCTAAGTGTCTGCCTTTGGCTCAGGTCGTGATCCTGGGGTTCTGGGACTGAGCCCCGTGTTGGGCTCCCTCCTCAGTGGGGAAGCTGCTTCTCCCTCTCCTCCGCACTTGTGGTCTCTCTCACTATCTCTGTCACTATCTGTCTCTCTCAATAAATAAAAAAAATCTTTTAAAAATAAAAAGTAATTGCATAAAACAATATGTATATAAAGTATTGTTCCATCATGGAAACATAGCATATAGGCTAAAAGCAGTGCACCAAAACAAAAAGCCAATTTTGCTGTATGTTAATTTTTAAAAGAAAACTGGAAAAAAGCCCATACACAACAGATTTACAATATAATTTGTACTACATTCAAAATATTGCATGTAACATGTACCACAGACATAGTTAAATAAATACAGGGCAATTGTAGGTCTCACTTTCTTCCTCTTTTGTATATTCCAACCCACTGAAAGGCTTTTGTCAATTCTTTTGTGTGCAGTTTGTATTATAAAAACAACAACAGGTGTCTTGAATGCACTTTTTCAAGCTACATATACACAGCAGAAAATTCTAATGTGATCCCATGAATATACAGCGATAGCGTGATTTGTTCAAGTCCGGCAGTTCATGGCTGTCATCTCAGATGTCCCGATGGGTCCCTATAACTAAAGCATAAAGACTAAAAACAGACCAAAAAGATATGCAAGTGAAAAACTGAAAGCTTGTATGTCAGGCTAACTTTAGACTCATGTGTTAGGGGTTACTATCTGGTATCAGAGTACCAATAAAATTGACATTATAATGAAGTTTATGATTTATTAAGTTGCTATAATAATGGAGTGGGAGGCAAATCTGGCTAGAACAAGAAGCAAAATTGACAAGCAGTCTACACTAAATTAACTTTGTATTCTTAGCGTTACAAAATGTAGTTACCTCGAGTTATTATCTCATCCAAAACTCTGCAATTAATCTCACCTTCTGATTCATATTCACTTGCTTTCTGCTTCAAGTCCTCTATAACCAGGTAGACGTCCCTGTCTCGGACCCTGTTGAGCTCCGAAAGGTGATGTAAAATCTCCGTGGTCCGAGCGTTCACCTCATATTGCGGAATGGAGTGATCTCCGAATATTTTCTTCAACCACGCAGCAACCTAACCATTATAAGAAAAATATTGTAAGTCTTGTTTATTGTAACAGCATGAAGCAAACATCAGAAAGAAGTGATCAGAGGCAAGCAAAACGTTTTCTAGAAATATTCTGGCATCCTACTTACTTCACATTACAATTTGTCTTTACAAAAAAACAAACAAACAAAAAAAACAAAAACAAAACAATTTGTCTTTATGGAGACACACACCAGACAGATGTCAGGAAACAGAGGTGAGCAAGCACGATGAACATTATCAGAAAACAATCCACCCTTTCCTAAAGCTACAAAGTAGCATGGTAATAATCTGCATCACTCGATTGATTTTAGAACTCAACATGAAGGTGCTAAAGCATTATTATACGTGCAAAGTCTGAAAAAGGCGTCGCCCTCAACACACCGAAGGCCCCGCTGTACCGGGGGGCACCCGGGGTTGGGACGCAGGCCCCGGTCAGGTGTGAAAACCCTAACTAGGAAGCAGCGGAGAACGGCGAGGCTTGGCTGGAAGGTGGGTTCGGATTCGGAAATCCCACCGTGGTCCGCTGAGACGGCTCGCTACCAAGGGGCTCCGCCGCTCTCCAAGCCCGAGTCCACGCTAGGAGAGCCCCGGGAAAGAAGGCAGGCGCCCTTGCCCGGGGGTCTAGGCAGGATGGCGAAGGCGGTCCTAAAGATGGACCGGGAGAGTACGGGGAGGAAAAAAGTAAACATGGAACGCCCAGGAGATCCACCGGCTGCGAAAATGTGTCAAAGACGCCGTTTCCCCGGAAGCCACAAATCCCGGCTCCCGCCCCATCACCTGCGCCTCCTTCTCCTCCGGCGCCTCCATAGCCGCCGCTCCCGCCACTTCTCGAGAAGCCGCTCGCGGGAGAAGTTCGCAGCTCGCTCTGGAGGCCCCGCCCACACACCGTTGGTTCCGCCCCCCTTCTCGTCCCGGGATTTCTGGGAGTTGTAGTTTTTACTAGGACTCCGAGCCTCCGAGTCCGAGGCTAGTCCGAGGCTCCAGCACCGCAGCTCTCCTGGGTTGCTGCCTTGCGGCTCTCTCTGCACTCGGTGATATCATTTCCTCGATGGGGACAGCGGTCTACAACCAGGCTGTTTTTTTCTTTTTTATATTTTTATTTCTGACGTGAATCAGTTGTCTTAAAAAATACCTGAAACTTGTTCTTTATAGCACATATTCGTTTCTCCCCATGTTTAAGTGCATTGACTTAAAATTTTTATTTTTTACCCTAGCAATATCAGCTGCAGCAGTCTTAATCTTAGCCTTTATTTTCCACTACCAAAGAGCTAAATGTGCTGGCGACTGCTGTAAAATAGTTGACAGTTGGGGAGCTTGGCTGGCTCAATCAGAAGAGTGGGACCTTTTTTTTTTTTTTAAATTTATGATAGTCACAGAGAGAGAGAGGCAGAGACATAGGCAGAGGGAGAAGCAGACTCCATGCACCGGGAGCCTGACGTGGGACTCGATCCGGGGTCTCCAGGACCGCGCCCTGGGCCAAAGGCAGGCGCCAAACCGCTGCGCCACCCAGGGATCCCAAGAGTGAGACTTTTGATCTGGGTCATGAGTTCAAGCCCCCACTTGGGGTGTAGAGATGACTTAAAAACCTTAAAAAACAAAAAACCAGTTGATAGCATCCAACTGCTGGCACTGTCACTGCCACATCAGCCATTCTTCATTCTTTTTTTTTTTTTTTTAAGTTTTTATTTATTCATGAGAGACACAGAGAGAGAAGCAAAGACATAGGCAGAGGGAGAAGCAGGCTCCCTGCAAGGAGCCCGATGCAGGACTCGATGCCATAACCCCGGGATTATGACCTGAGCCAAAGGCAGACATTTATTCAACCACTGAGCCACACAGGTGCCCTCTTTATTCATTTCTTTTGTTCCCTGAAGTTCTCTCTCCATCATTGTAGTTAACACTATGAGAGGTTCTCTTTACACAGACAGCAATGTATAGTTTTCTCTGTATTTTCCTATTTTAGTTTCATTCCTACAAGTACCCTAGAAAAATAGATGAACACCTTATTCTACAAATTTCACATTAAAAACCACACACATACATGGATTAAATGACTTGACCAAGATTAGGTAGTAGAGCTAGAATCTGACCATAATGTTCTGGCTTCAATTATTTTATCTTCGAAGGCTAGTTAGACCACAGTGCGGCCTGCAGCCTCCTGTAGTATACTGTGAAACAACAGGAAAGATAGACCATGTGCTTACTCAGTGGTCTGATATATGTGTTTTAACATCAAATTGTTGCTCAGTCTTAGCAATAAATACTTTTAAGTCACATGCTTATTTAAAATGATTAAATTAGTTTTCAAAAGAATTTTACTAACTAGCCAACACCATATTGTATGGCTTGCTGGGAAGCCTTTTTGTTCTAGTCATATATGTCTCTTCTCAGTAATCAAATTTCAAGTAAGTTGGTCCAGCCCCAGATTATGGGGGAAAAAGTTATCTTTAGGCCCTTTGTCCGCTTTCATCGCTACGAATTCCACAGAATAAGCCTCAGTCATTTTTGTTTTCACAAACTAATTTTTTCCCATTAGCCTATTTTTATCCATGACAAGAAGGATATTCACCTTGAAAATGGAATAGAATATTAGAGAAAGGGATTGCTGACTATACATTTGCAAGCTATATTTTGGGATATGAGCCTTTTAATACAGATATTCATATGTCTCACCCAAATTAAGGTTTTGGGCGTAAACCAGATAAGACATCCAATATCCCCCTGCCAATCCTGTGCATATCACAAAAAAAAAAAAAAAAATCTCAATATCACCAAAATTCTGTGTGTGTGTGGAGGGGGGTAGCTCTGCCCCAGTGTTAATGTGTAGGTACGGGAAGGAGTTTTTTTCTTCATAATTTCCATTTTATTCCAAATTTAAACACTCTCATGAAACTAGCTGCTAATTAGAGGACTTTGAATCCTTGTCCAAACTGCACCATTCTCAGTAGAATTGGCAACCACTCTTCTTCGGCTCTTTGTGTTTATTACCATTTTTAAGCAATTTGTTCTAATTTACAGATTTCATTTAGACATAACCTAAAAGCACTACGACTTTGCAATCTAAGTGCTTCACGGATCACCTAGAATGGTATGGGCTCTTCTCTCAAAATCAGATTGCTCCTAATTTTCGACTTTAAGAGGGTCTGGGGAATGGGGCCAGAGATCTATGGATTAATCAGTTCGGCAAGTTTCCGGTGATGAACTGTTTTCTGTTGCTATAAAGCTTTAAAAGCTGTAGCCTCGGACCCCACACCGTCAACCTCCCATCACCTTCCAACCAGCTGCCGCCCCAGTAAAGGGTGACGACTCTACAGTCACCAAGCCTGAGAACCGCATCCCAGCGGGTTCCGCTACCCACGCGGTCGCCAGGGGCAACCACAAGGTCGACCCAATAGGTCAAAATAAATGTGTAACGAAGGCCTGGGCCGAAGCTGACAAAGGTCTAATCACTCATTTTTAAGTTTAATTCTAAAAACGATACTTGAAAGAGGTAACCCCACCCCCAACTTTCCCGCAGGAGGCAGATTTCCGGCCGGGGGTGACAGCGAGGGGCGGTACTTCCGGGTCAGGTGGGCCGGCTGCCTTGACCTTCCTCGCGGCTCAGCCATTTTGTCCCAGTCAGTCCGGAGGCTGCGGCTGCGGAGGAGCCACCCGGAGCGAAACTGCAGAGATGCTGTCCGTGCGCGTCGCCGCGGCCGTGGCCCGCGCCCTCCCTCGGCGGGCCGGGCTGGTGAGTGCGGGGGACCGGCAGGAGGGAGGTGGCCCGGCGGTGTCTGGCGGTGCGCTGACTCGAGAGCTCTGCTGCAAGGAGGGTGAGGGGCTGGCGGGCGCCGCCATCTTGCAGTGCTGGCCGCTCGGGCCGGGCTGGGTGGCGGCGCAGGGGCCGTCGCTCGCCCTCCGTGCGGGAAGGTGGTGCCCCCGAGGCCGTCCGGAGATGGGGCCTCGGCGAGGGGAGGGGGGTGGTGTCCGAGAGGGAGGAGGTCCTGGAGTGAAGGTCAGGGGCTGGGGCGCAGGCTCTCCGAAGCCCGCTCGGAAACGGCGAGGCTCGACCCCGCTGAAGGTCAGAGCACTGTCGCTAGCTCTTGTGGAGGCGACCTGACATTGTCTGAAGGTCAGCAGGCCCCGGCATTTCTCCTCTTCCTCCTCTGCCCCGAGGTCGGTTCGGGGCAAAGCCATAAACGAAGGCGCTCCTGTCAGTACTTCAGCAGGCCGTCTCTTGGTGCCCGGTGCCGAAGCGATGGGGAGATGGGGCGAACGTGCGTTTCATGCGGCCGATACCTGAGCGGTGACGCCCAGGTGGTCTCAGGCGGGGGAAAAAGGCTTTGCTTGATCTTGTGGTTCTTGACGTGTTTTAAGATTCCGTCCTTGAGGAGTCGTTGGACCGCGATTGAGAAGTCAAGGTAGAACGTAGGTTGGAAAATGCCCCTGAAAGGTCAATGCCCTTCGGTACTTATCGCCCTTGAAGTTTTTAAAGCTTGCATTTGCTTATGTTTTTTTCCATGGTAAGTGTGATCTCAGTTTCAAAGGTAAAATAAGCACTGGCTGTTTTACCGTTCTAATAACCATTAGAAGAAAAAACATTTTTAACGGTTTTTTCTCCAGTCCTGTAGAAAGTAGTGGGTTCAGAATGGACAGTGACCAATCCCAGTATGACAGCTTGAAGGAGGAGGGAGTGCAGATTGCTGTGGGCTTTGTGGAAGGCAGGGGAAAAAAGAGTCCACAGCCACGCTTAATTTCTAATCAAATTCTGACATTTACCAGTTTAATTTTTATTTGATTTTTAAATTTTTTTCTTTAAAAAAAATGATGTTAGTTTATTTATTCATGAGTGACACAGAGAGAGAGAGGCAGAGACACAGGCAGAGGGAGAAGCAGGCTCCATGTAGGGAGCCTGATAATGGGACTCTATTCCCACGACCCCAGAATCACGCCCTGGACCAAAGGCAGGCACTAAACCACTGAGCCATCCAGGGATCCCTTTTTTTTTCTTTTTTCTTTTTCTTTCTTTTTTTTTTTTTTTTTAAGTAAAATAGGGTGTGTATTGATATTTGCCCCCTTTAGGAAGCAGTTTATCTTATTGAGAATTTCTACAGTTCAACTGAAATATATCTAAGGATGAAATAACAGTACTTGAAGCCATTTAATTAAAAGATAATTTGGTAACTCTTGGTTTTTAAAATATGCTTTTTATAGAATAGTTAACAGTGTCGTTAGGAGCTGCATAATATATTTTTTTGCATATAGCAAAAGCGACTTCATCACATGATTAATAGCCTTCCAATTTTAAACAAGATATTTTGAATATAGTTTATATTTTCACTGATAACATGATCAAACTAAGCCTGCATTTAAGCTTGCCAGTGTTCTAAAGGCTTTTTTTTTTTTTTTTTAAGTCGAATTCTTAAATGTGTTTATGTACTAGGTCTCCAAAAATGCTTTGGGATCATCCTTCATTGCTGCAAGGAACCTCCATGCCTCTAACACTTGTCTTCAGAAGACTGGTAAGTCATTATTTCTGAGACTACATATACCACACTTATTGCATTGTCAATAAGTGACAAGATAAGTTACATAGGTTACATAACTTGTGTTTTATTGTCATTTGTTAATTTTTTTTCCCTCTCTACTTTAGTTACTACAAATCTCAGATTCTTAGCCTGTAATGTGCCATTTAGCCGTGTCTTGGTAGATTCTCTTGTTCTAGTGAAAAACTTTTTTCGTGATACTACAACTTTTTTCTTCTGATATAATATCCCTTGGGTGAAAACAGAAAGTACATGTATAAGATGGTAGGCATCCTTTCTCAACTATGAAAGACTTTTTCCTCTCCTAAAAACCTTTAGAAAAAAGTAAGCAATTTTTACCATTATGTTTTTTGAAGGTAGTAGCTGCTAATCCATACATGGCAACCTATAAATTTGCACATTGCAAATAGGATAGAGAAGTGTGGGGAGGTGTGCATAGGAAGATGCTGTAGGTTAGGGAATTCCTTTGGAGACATGATTGGGGCTTTTGAACTGAAGATTTAAGAGTGAATGTTAAATGTTACATGCTAAGATGAAGAATAATAAGTATTTGTGTGCCTTTGAAGGGAAAGATTTATACTTTGTTAATAGTTGCTTTTAAAAATAGACTGCATTTTTGGGGGGTCTGTGTGGCTGATTTGGTTAAGTGTCCCACTCTTCATTTCAGCTCAGGTCTCCAGCTCAGGGTCATGAGTTTAAGCACCGTGTTGGGCTCCATGCTGGGCATGAAGCCTACTTTAAAAAAAAAAAAAAAAGCTTACGAATGAAGCATTTGTAAGCTTCCTGCAGACTTTAGCCAAAAAGTCAGGTTTCAACATACATACAGTTCCTTAGAAATTAAACCAAAGGAGTAGAAGGTAGAAAATATTTTTTTAGTGGTGTTGTTTAGTCTTACTAGCTTCTTGTTTGGTTTACATTTGTTTCGTGAAATTTTCTTTTCATCGCTTAGATTTGTTTTTATAGTAGTGGAAGATACCAAGCTTTTTTGAATAGAAAAAAAATGTATATTACATTTTAGAATAATTTGATTACGGTGATTATAAAACAATAGTTCTTACATTGTCAGAGAAGTGGGTTTTAAAAAGATTTTGGGACCAGGCTGTTTTTGCAATGGAATTTTTCTCTTAATAGGCACTGCTGAAGTGTCCTCTATCCTTGAAGAGCGTATTCTGGGAGCTGATACCTCTGTCGACCTTGAAGAGACTGGGCGTGTCCTAAGCATTGGGGATGGTATTGCCCGTGTACATGGGCTGAGAAATGTTCAGGCAGAAGAAATGGTAGAGTTTTCTTCAGGCTTAAAGGTAAATTATAAAATGAGATTTTTTGTGTATTAGGATTGGTCTCTGAGTTATTCCTTTAGTAATTCAGAGATTGTGCTAGTATTTTTTGTATTTGAACTTGTTTCAGCTTCTTCAGTGTTTTAGTCATTCTCCTAGATTGTGAAAAGAATAAAAGGTTTTGGCTACCAAAGTTTTTACACAAGGGACCGATGTATATAAGTTGTAGCCACTGCCACCGAAATAAAAAATTTAGTAAACTTTCAGCCAAATTCTAAAAAGTCTGTTTTGTAGCCATTAAGATCATCTTATACAAAAGCATTAGATAACTTCCAACTAAATTCATTTCTGGTGGAAAGTTGAAAGTTGTTGAATTTTTATTTCTAGTAAGGGTAGACCTATTAGTGTTGAGTTAAACTGGTGATATCAAGTTATCAGAAGCTCTCTGATGATGAAAGTCTACTTCTTTCTATTAGGTTGGGCCTGGTTGGCCAGTGGGATGAAAACAAATGGTAGGAGTCATGGGTTTTCTGAGGAAAGCAGAGAATGATACCTGGGTAGACCAGCGGTCGTAGGATTACCCACTCAGCACAAATGGGAAAAGTCTTGGTCCTCTGGCTAGTGACCAGTATGGCAAAAGAGCCTTGTTAGGGAAGATTACTTATAGAGCCAAAAGTTTTCTCTGTAGCTGTAAGACCTTGGCTAAAAACTTAGCTTCTCATATCTTCAGTTGTATATGTATTACATAGCTTTTAAAGGTGTGGCTGAAATAAATGAACCCAGTTTCTTTTTAGCTTTTAAGATGTAGGAATCTAATATTGTCTAATAAAACTTCTTGCAATGATGGAAATATTTTATGTCTTCTGCTGTTTAAGTATAATATTTTACATGCGAGGCTATTGAGTGTGTACAATGAAGAATTTCTCACAGAGAAAGTGGGTAAGGTATAGAGATGTGTTAATTGGAGAGAAAAGTCAGTGTCTCTGACTTTGGTAAGATACTGTTAGTTATTTCAAATTTTAAATAGCTACACAGTGTGGTTAGTGACTACTATATTGAACATTAAAGATTTAAGTTACAAATTTGTACCTGTAGGAATAATCCATGATATTTCTTTATTTGTTCTGAGTACTTACAGAGCTGACATTACTGACCAGACTGACTGTGTTCCGGAATAGCATTTTTCCTTAGTAATGATTAAGGACTTAAAACTCTTACCATTTTGAATTAAGGTTGTAATGATGAGAGATGACCTACCACTGTTACATTATGGCATTTTGTCCTTGTTTGGGTAGCTTGTTTCACTTTCTATTAACCCAGTGAGTTCTCATTATAATTTTTTAAACTGTTAATGGACATTTTCACAGATAAAAAGATGTAAATCAATTGTGCCTTAAAATTTCTAGTTGATCACTTTATTTCATACTGATCATCTGGTTCAAAAGCCCTAGACAAAAGAGATCAGTGAAAAAGGCTTGACTTGTTCAGTTTCTTTGCTTCTTTTAGTTCTTTGAGGATGCAATAAAGGAGCATGTCAGGCTCATCATAATGCTCTAAGATTATTCAAAACATAAGCATGTTTGCTGTTTTAAAAATCTCTACCAAAGCAGGTTGTTTGTTGTAAAAATATTTGAGTAAACCAGATCTGAAGGACATTTTTTTTTTTTTACTAGCTGTTTTCGTATCATGTAGTGTTGACAAATGGGGAGAGAAGTACTAATCAGGCTTCATGGGTGTTCAATTGTGTTTTGTGTAGGGTATGTCTCTGAACTTGGAACCTGACAATGTTGGTGTTGTCGTGTTTGGAAATGATAAACTAATTAAGGAAGGAGATATCGTGAAAAGAACAGGAGCCATTGTGGACGTTCCAGTTGGCGAGGAGCTGTTGGGCCGTGTTGTAGATGCCCTTGGTAATGCCATCGATGGAAAGGTATGTATATCATGTATTAGATGTGGTTGTATTCAGTTTCTAACAGACATCAAAACTAATTGTTTTGAGGGCTCCTTTTTATTTAACAGGGTCCAGTTGGTTCCAAGACCCGTAGGCGAGTTGGCCTGAAAGCCCCTGGGATCATTCCTCGAATCTCTGTGCGTGAACCCATGCAGACTGGCATCAAGGCTGTGGATAGCTTGGTGCCAATTGGTCGTGGTCAGCGTGAGCTGATTATTGGTGACCGGCAAACTGGGTGCGTAAAGCTCATTAAACATTCTAACTAAAATTTGCTTGTGGAAAGATTACTTTTTAGGCTTGGAATGGTGAATGCTTTGATATAATAGGGAGAGTGGAGTGTGATGAGGGTTAGTAGTAATTAAGTTGAGAAATCCTTGAAGTATTTATTTACTAAGATTTACGTTTATTTTCTCTTTTTAAAGCAAAACATCAATTGCTATTGACACAATCATTAATCAGAAACGTTTCAATGACGGAACTGATGAAAAGAAGAAGCTATACTGTATCTACGTTGCTATTGGTCAGAAGAGATCTACGGTTGCCCAGTTGGTGAAGAGACTTACAGATGCAGGTATTGAAGATTTTTAGTCTGGGGGTGCCTGGCTGGCTCAGTTGATAAAGCATGTGACTCTTGTGTTGGGGATGTGAAACAAGCCCTACCTTGAGGATAGGATTTACTTTAAAAAAGGGGTGGGGGGGGAGGACGAACTGCTATTAGTCTAATTGTTCTCTGGGAGTCCTATTGTTGCTAATCTTAAGAGTAGCTTTTCCTTAGTGAAGGCTGGTTTAAATCACTCTCTAATGAACTGAAATCTCTATTAACGTAATTCAATAAGTAAAATTAAAACAAGTAAAAAAATAGAATAAAACAATCTTAAGATTTCTATTGGTTTCTTTAAAATAGGTGCTTGTTGGCTCTGGTTAATCTGACTTTGGTGAATTACTTAGTAAAGCACTTAATTTTTATTTATTTAAAAATTTTTAAAAGATTTTATTTATCTGAGAGAGTGAGAGCACGAGCAGAGGGGAGGGGCAGAGGGAGAAGCAGACTCACTCACTGCTAAGCAGGGAACCCCATCAGGGCTCAATCCCAGGGCTGTCAAATCCTGACCTGAGTTGAAGGCAGATGCTTAATAGACTGAGCCACCCAGGCACTCCCAATTTTTATTATAGGCCTATTATATAGACCTCCAAAATCAAAATGTTGATAACCTTGTGAAACTTAAAATTTATTTTCTTCCAGATGCCATGAAGTACACCATTGTGGTGTCAGCTACTGCTTCTGATGCTGCTCCACTTCAGTACCTGGCTCCTTATTCTGGCTGTTCCATGGGAGAATATTTTAGAGATAATGGCAAACATGCTTTGATCATCTATGATGACTTATCCAAACAGGTCAGAGGATATGTGTCTTTAGAATCTGTTTATATGTTTGCACCACAAAGGAAGGTGACAAATTTAGCTTCTAGTAACTAAACTTTATAACCCTTTCCTGTACTATATAGGCTGTTGCTTATCGTCAGATGTCTCTGCTGCTCCGCCGGCCCCCTGGTCGTGAAGCCTATCCTGGTGATGTGTTCTACCTACACTCCCGTCTGCTAGAGAGAGCAGCCAAAATGAACGATTCTTTTGGTGGTGGTTCCTTGACTGCTTTACCAGTCATAGAAACGCAAGCTGGTGATGTGTCTGCTTACATTCCAACAAATGTCATTTCCATCACTGATGGACAGGTATTATTTTATGATTAAGATAAATGCAAAAGCTTTGGGTGATTCCAAAACATTGGTTGAGATTAGTGTTTATGAACTGATTTGTTAAATGCCTTTCACTAT
Organism: Canis lupus baileyi; assembly: GCF_048164855.1. Classification (NCBI taxonomy): domain Eukaryota; kingdom Metazoa; phylum Chordata; class Mammalia; order Carnivora; family Canidae; genus Canis; species Canis lupus. The sequence goes on along the minus strand of NC_132843.1, from coordinate 36,352,965 downwards.
TTATTGTGGAAAATTTCAAAGGTATAGAAGAGCAAGGAGAACGGTATAATGAACCAAACCCTCCATGTGTTTCTCACCCATTTCAACTTGTGGTATAGCACACTTCATCTTTGCTTCATTTATAGCCAGCCTTCATATATAGCAAGCTAGATAATCTTGAAGCAAATCTCAGAGATCAAATCACTTCATCTGCATATATTTTGATAGAAATTTTTTTTTTATCTGTTTTTTTTCTTCTCACATCTCTTAGCAATAGAATATGTAAGTTGGTATCTGCTATGAAAGATTGAAGTAGCTCTTAATGATGAGACACTGAACATTTTTCCTTGGAGATCTTGGGCTTTAACTTAATTTTGAAAATAGTTGGATTTTTTTGGGGGGGGAGCTCAATAGTATGTGTATTCTCTGTATGTCGTAGATTTTCTTGGAAACAGAATTGTTCTACAAAGGTATCCGCCCTGCCATTAACGTCGGTTTGTCTGTGTCCCGTGTTGGATCTGCTGCCCAAACCAGGGCCATGAAGCAGGTAATTTGCATCACTTTGTCGAGGGATATCATTAAGTTAAAATTATAATGTATTTGTATAGTGTTCTTTGTCAACAAGTATTTTTGTGTTGCATGAATTGACCATTTCTGTATTTCAGGTGGCAGGTACCATGAAGCTGGAATTGGCTCAGTATCGTGAGGTTGCTGCTTTTGCCCAGTTCGGTTCTGACCTTGATGCTGCCACTCAGCAGCTCTTGAGTCGTGGCGTGCGATTGACTGAGTTGCTGAAGCAAGGACAATATTGTGAGTTGTTCTTTAATTTCATCAAGTTCCTACTGTGTTTAAGGGCCTGGGAATATCCCATAGCTCCCTACAAGCTGTATATAACAAGTGGTGTTTTTTTCATTAAAGATACAGTGTTTTGAATGTGGTTGATGCCTGTTTACTTGCAATACAGTCTCATTATTTAAATAACCAGGAAAACTTATATTTAATACTTTTATTTTGAGAATTAAAACCTGTTAGATTTCCTCTTCACCTTTCTCCCTTGGCTTTGAGAGACTGGGATTGGGCAGATTTAAATGTATGTTAGTATGTGTTTATCTTGCTGTAAAGTTTCAACAAATTATTTATATCTCAGATAATATAAATGCTGCCAGACGCTAAGCAGTGCTTGTGGAATATGCTTACGATTGCCCTTGAAGGCTTGCAAATATAAGGGATAAGGGAAAAACTGTTCATTGGGAAGAGAACTGGGAAAGGATATTAATGTAGTTTGTCACAGAAAGTAAGAGTAGGTGATATATAGAGACTTGTTAATAATTAGAAGAAAAGACAAGTTTCTCTGATTTTGTTAATGTAGCCTTTATTTTTTTGAGCAGCTTAACTTTGTATTCTTTTGTTTTCAGCTCCCATGGCTATTGAAGAACAAGTGGCTGTTATTTATGCTGGTGTAAGAGGATATCTTGATAAATTGGAGCCCAGCAAGATCACAAAGTTTGAGCATGCCTTCTTGGCTCATGTTATCAGCCAGCACCAAGCCCTCTTGGGCAATATAAGGTAGGAACACAATTGATGGCCTCTTTTTTGTAAACTTTAAGTTCTTTTGAATTTTGTAGCTAGTCATTGAATTTTTATTTAGGTCAGAACTGATGTGAACTGCTTTTCATTTCCAAATAGGACCGATGGAAAGATCTCAGAACAGTCAGATGCTAAGCTGAAAGAGATTGTAACAAACTTCTTGGCTGGATTTGAAGCTTAAACTCCTGTGGATTTACATCAGATGCCAGTTTGGTTTTGTCGTCACTTATTCTAGTAATCAGTTCCATTTGTAAAAGGATTACTCTTATGCTCCAGATGTACAGAAATTACCTTAAAAATAAAGGTTCCATATTGGTTGGTGGTTTTCTGTAGTTTGAGTGATTCTTTTAAAAAGAACTGAGGGCAGCCCCGGTGGCCCAGCGGTTTAGCGCCGCCTTCAGCCTGGGGTGTGATCCTGGAGACCTGAGATCGAGTCCCACATCAGGCTCCCTGCATGGAGCCTGCTTCTCCTTCTGCCTGCCTGTCTCTCTCTCTCTCATGAATTAAATAAAATCATTTAAAAATAAAAAAGAACTGAAATTAATATGAGGAATTAGTAAACATGCTTTTTAGCTAGTTTTACTTGAATATTATTAAAATTAGCAGGCGTACATAATTCTAAGTGAAGTCTGAAAGATTAAGAAAGGACATATGCATAAGAATTAAGAACATTTGTCCATATATTCTCATTTTTAAGTATTCTTTACGTTTTAAAAGCAGTAGTTATAATCAATGTAATCAGGGTCAGTTTTTATGATTAGTAATTTCAGTCTTATTTAGGAAATCTTCATCCTACAGATTTCAAAGATCACTAGTTTTTACTAAGAGTTTTTATTTTTTTAAAGATTTTATTTATTCACGAGAGACCTAGAGAGGCAGAGACACAGGCAGAGGGAGGAGCAGGCTCCATGCAGGAGCCCAATGTGGGACTTGATCCTGGGGTCTCCAGGTTCACGCCCTGGGCTTAAGGTGGCGCTAAACCGCTGAGCCACCCAGGCTGCCCTTACTAAGAGTTTTTAAAGGTTGGCTCTTGTTAGACCTAAGAGCTTAATCCAGGTGTTAAGAGTTCTTCAGAGAAATTCAACAAATAGGATGTGTATAGAGAGTTTGTAGATGCTGGCAAGTTTAAAAGGGCAGATGGACAGGCTGGAGACCCATGGAAGGGTTGTGTCTGGAGGTAGAATTCCTTCTTCCTCTTTGGACCTCAGATTCTCTAAAGACCTTTGACTAGACGATACCCACCCATGTTACATTATGAAGCATAATATTTATAGTATTTTAACTGTTAATTACGTCTAAAAAATACTTTCACAGCAATTAGACTGGTGTTTGACCAAAAACTGGATACTGTAGTTTAGCCACAATGACACAGAAGATTGACTGTCACTGAGGTGTTTGGCTGGCTCAGTCTGTAGAGTGAGACTGATCAGTCTGTAAGAGTGAGACTGATCTTGGGGTTCTGAGTTCAAGCCCCACATTGGGTATAGAGCTTACTTAAAATTTAAAAAATAAAGATAATAGATCATCACAATCCATGTGGAGTTAAATTTTTGTGTAGAGATCAGCAATCTTTTTTCCATATTCCCACCCAATTTTTTAGATTCCTTTGTTAAATGACTCCTCCATATAACCTGCTACGACACCTGTGTCTTACTTAATTCGTATGCCTGGATCTTTCTGGGCTCTTCGTTTTTTGTGGGTTTTAAGATTTTGATTGAGGACCCCTGGGTGGCTCAGAGGTTTAGCATCTGCCTTCGGCTCAGGGTGTGATCCCGGGATCCAAGTTCAAGTCCCACGTTGGGCCACCTGTGAAGAGTGCTTCTCCCCTGCCTATTGTCTCTGCCTCTCTGTGTTTCTCATGAATAAATAAAATCTTAAAAAAAAATTTTTTTATTTGTCAGAGGGAGAGAACACCCAACAGAGGCAGAGGGAGAAGCAGGCTCCCCACTGAGCAGGGAGCCTGATGCAGGGCTCTATCCCAGAATCCTGCTAACATGACCTAAGCAGAAGGATCATGACCTGAGCAGAAGGCATGAGAGATCATGACCTTAACTGATCTGAGCCACCCAGGTGCCCCTGGGCTCTTCATTTTTAAATTGTTACATAAGGCATATAATTTAAAGAAACAAAAGGTCAAGACCGCTATTTATGAAAAATGGAAATCCCTCACTTGCCTCCTCCTTCCCCACCACCTCTTAGTATTTCCCAAAGGCAACTAATAACTTTTCAGTTATTTTGTCAGCTCCGTATCGTAATTGTGTCACTTCCTTTTACATTATATGTGTAATCTGTTAATTTCACCCAACGGGCAAGAACTTTGCATGTGTGTACTTGTATATACTACACACTGCACAACTCTCAACTCTTATCACAATATGAGAAGATTATGATTTGGGAGAAATGGTCATATGACTAACTTATCTGATAAAAGCTGAAATGTTCATTTTTACTTATATGAGCTTTGGTATAGAATATTCTAAAGCAGGTATAGGTATGCCTGGGTGGCTCAGCAGTTGAGCATCTGCCTCTGGCTCAGGTCGTGATCCCAGGGTCCTGGAATCGAGTCCTGCATAGGCTCACTTCAGGGAGCCTGCTTCTCTATCTGCCTTTGCCCTTCTATGTCTCTGATGAATGATTAAGTCTTAAAAAGTATTTTTCTAAAAGCAGGTGTACTTTAATTGGTCTAGTAAAAGCAGGACAAAAATGTCTAAGAGCAAATGCACCCTAGGAAGAACTTTTTTGGGGAATGTTCCTCTGGATTTTAGTTTCTACTAGCCATAGTAATTTTTTTAAAAAGATTTTATTTATTTATTCATGAGAAACCCAGAAAGAGGCAGAGACGCAGGCAGAGGGAGAACCAGGCTCCATGCAGGGAGCCCAATGTGGGACTCAATCCTGGGACTCCAGGATCACGCCCTGGGCTGAAGTTGGCGCTAAACTGCTGAGCCACCTAGGCTGTCCATAGCATAGTAATTTAAGTATGTTGTTTATTCATCTAGATTAAGAAACTGTAGAAGAGATGCTTGGCTGGCTCAGTTGGTAGAGCGTGTAACTCGATCTTGAAGTCATGAGTTTGGGGCCCATGTTGGATGTAGAGATTAAAAAGAGGCAGGGGCGCCTGCATGGCTCAGTTGGTTGTCTGCCTTTGGCTCTCATCCTGATCCGGGATGGAGCCCCATGTCGGGCTCCCTGCTCCGGGAGAAGGGGGTGTCTGCTTCTCCCTCTGCAAGCGCGCTCTCTCTCAAGTAAATAAAATCTTCAAAAAAATTAAAGACAATAGTTTGTGGAAAGAAAAAAAATTGTGCTAGAACTAGGATGGCAAGGGTTTCCCTAAAGCTGTAAAGCCCTCCCACAATAGTTTTGTTGAGCCCAACCCAGTCTATTCTAACAGTGAACCAGGAGAAACAAATTGAGATTCAAATGTTATTTTTTATTAGTCACTCAGAGACCGGCAAGTTGGGAAACTTCACAGGCACCCAACTGTTTTCACCACATGGGCCTAAATACTCTGCTCAATGGCCCTATTGTGGGGCAGCCAGAAGGCTGTCATGAAGTGTATTTTTGCACAACTTAACAGAAATGCACCTGACCTTTGAAATTTGAGGTTTTATTGCTTTCAGATATTTTAAAATCTATTTGATAATTGTAAAGTCTAGCTCTGGAGAAGGCTTCTGATGTCTCAGCTGTGTAATCTATTTAAGAATATTAAGATAGGCATATCTCAGTGCTTAGTTTAGCTTTTGATTGCTCAACTATGAGATAAGCACTAAAGAGTGTGATACAAAATGAGTAACCTAGAAGGACCCTCTTCCCTAAGGAATAGGGAGGAGGACAAAAGGCGAGTACAGTTAACTAAAAGCTGTGCAATTATAGAAGTACACATAAGATGCAGTAAATGACCAGTATAAAGTGCCATTTGGATTAGAAAATTTATGTACAGAACTGGAAAAGAGTTCATGGAAGAATTGGCCTATTTGACAGTACAAGCAGGCAGAGGGAGAGGGAAAGCGGGCTCCACATGGCGCTCGATCCCAGGACCCTGGGATCATGACCTGAAGGCAGACACTTGACTGACTGAGCTACCCAGGTGCCCCAGAGTGTAGCCTTTTTAATTACAAAAATACTGAGGCCTACCTAAGGAAAAGTTGGAAGAACAGCACAAGCAACACTCACTTTTCATCAGTATATGCCACTTGTTAATATTTTGATGCATTTGTTTTATTTTTCTGGGGAGCCATTTGAGAGTAAGTTGCAAGCATCCTGGCACTTCTGATACTTTTCAGCATTTGGGGGCACCTGGGTGGCTCAGTTGGTAAAGTGTCCGACTCTTGATTTCAGCTCAGATCGTGATCTCAGGCTCATTTGATCGAGCCCTGCATCAGCCTCTGGGCTCAGCATGAAGTCTGCATGTTATTATTCTCTCTCTCCAATTGCGTACCCTGCCTCCTACCCCAGCAGTCTCTTTATTAAAAAAAAAAAAAAAAAAAAAAGCATCTGTGCCCTAAGAAGAAAGACCTTCAGCTCAACAATAGAACAATCTTGGTTTTCCAAACATCTCATTTCACCTTCTTGGTAGTGAATTTTCTCCCCATTGTGTCCACAGGCCTCTACCCTTCTTATCCCGTATGGAGTTTCCTGTTGCCTCATTGTATTTGGAATGCCATGTCAGTGTGGATTCCCTGTATGTACCCTATTACATTTGATTTTCTCCTGTTGGAAGAAAAGGGAGAAAGACCATCTATATAGCCACGTTACCATATTACCAGGGAAAACTGATTTGATAATATTCAGTCCATATTAAAATTTACCTAATTATCTCCCCAGCATCTTTTATAATAGTATTTTTTTTAAAGTTTTTATTTGGTCCCCTGGGTGGCTCTGTGGTTGAGCATCTGCCTTTGACTCAGGTCATGAGGATCCTGGGATCAATTCCCACATCAGGCTCCCTGAGGAAGTCTGCTTCTCCCTCTGCCTATGTGTCTGCCTCTCTGTGTCTTTCATAAATAAATAAATAGAATCTTTAAAAAAATTTATTTAAATTCCAGTTCATTAACATACAGTGTAATACTAGTTTCAGGTATACAATTTAACATTTAACATATAGTACCCGGTACTCGTCACAACAGTGCACTCCATATAATAGTTATTTTTTTTAAAAACTATGAGTATCTTGTTCCCCAACAACTTTTCACTGAATGGTTTTGGGGTCTATTGATTCTGACCTGAAATAGAACATTGGGAGCTGTAAAGTGGTGATTGTATCATTTTTTTTTACATTTACTGGCTGACATTTTCTGCAGGAAAGCTTTCCCTCCCAGGTTAGTATGGACCATGGTTTTTGTTTTTTGTTTTTTTTTAATTCAGTATATTACAGTATAGGTTAGATTTTTGACAAGTAGAGGATGAAGGTCAAGGGCATTAAGGGTAGAATTAGCATGCACAAAAACATAAAAATGGGAAAGTAGTTTATTTTGGGAGTAGTGACTTAACCTTCTTGCAGCATATGGTATGACTGGCAGGGTTGTGTTTTATACATTCAAAACTTGTTAATGGAAAAAAACAAAACAAAACTTGTTAATGGGAGGCTTTAAAGACCATACTGAAGCATTTGGAATTCTCCATGGTCAGTTGTTGATCAGGGCTACTTAGGAAAATATAAAGCAATGATTTGTTGATCACTCAGAGCAAGAAAATCAGAAAGCCAATTCAAAATTCTCAGGGGAGGGATCCCTGGGTGGTGCAGCGGTTTGGCGCCTGCCTTTGGCCCAGGGCGCGATCCTGGAGACCCGGGATCGAATCCCACGTCGGGCTCCCGGTGCATGGAGCCTGCTTCTCCCTCTGCCTATGTCTCTGCCTCTCTCTCTCTCTCTCTCTCTCTCTCTGTGTGACTATCATAAATAAATAAAAATTTAAAAAGAAAAACACAAAATTCTCAGGGGAGACAGTATGGAGAGAAGTAGATTTGAAGGACTTTATATAGAAGTATTAAATACAGTATTGGGAATTAATGATGGAAAGGATTGAAGACTGACCATGAGGCTTCTAGTCAGGGTAACCAGAGAAATGAAGAAAAATCAGATTTGGAGATGGAAGTTCACTTAATTTTGGATAAGTTATTTATTTGCTGAAGTTAATATCTCAGATGCTCACTATAAATTCAACTTAGGCCAGAAATTTCTGAGTCTTCAAAAGGAGGACACCGAAGTAATGAACAGTGTTCTCATGGAAATCTTAACAGAAAACAGTGACAGGTTCACAATGCTATGTCATTTTTCACAATGGGACAAGAACTTGTTAAAGTACGATTTAGCCAAATCGTCTCTATTGTGGGGGTCAATGCTATCTAGAAATGGCTTAATTGTTTGAGCTAAGTCCTTCAAAGTCATTCCCCATAAATATTCTTTAGTTTTTGATGCATGCTGAGTGACACTAGTTCTAAGACTACACTCCTTGATGGGTAAGTATATGGAAAATGTTGCAAGTTCCAAAAGAACAGCAGGTACATCCTTCAATTTGTCAACGTTCCCAAACACTTAAATATGTATTTGTTCACCACTGTGTTAGGAAATTAGTGTGTCGTGATTCACTCCCTTAAGGGAATGGGGAGATGAGATAAATACATGTGAAAGAATAATTGAAAGTAATATGATAATGAAGTACCAACATGAGCATCTTCCCAAACCTGAGTCCAAAAAAAGGAAATGTTTGCCAACAGTACTGGTGTTATTGGAAGAGGTTCCAGGATTATGGAACATTTCCTAGTTCTCTTTTTAATTAAACCTGTTTTACTTTTCCTCTTATGGTGGTGTTTTTTGTGTGTGTCCTGTCTAAGGAAACTTTAAAAACTTGGGACCTGGACCCAGGTCTCCAGGTTCACACCCTGGGTTGAAGGCAGCGCTAAACCGCTGAGCCACCAGGGCTGCCCCTTTTCTCCTTTCCTTTGTGAATTATGACTGTTGATCTTAACCTTGATCACTTGCCTGAGGGTTAGGGCTTCTTCATTGTAGGGTTATTCTCTCCCCAACCTTTCCACACTGCATTCTTCGGAAGAAAGTCACTTTTCCCAGCTTCCACTTAAAGAGTGAGCAGTTATGCTCCATCCCTGTGAAGGCAGACCATCTACATAGGTTATTTGGAATTCTGCCCAAGAGATCTGTGTTTCTCTATTTATTTATGTAACCAAGCACCCACATATATCGGTATGGACTCGTGGTTAGTTGTTTCCTACTTTGAGTTATAATCCCATAATCCAGTATTTCTTTTGTTGTTCAGATCGTTCCGGTTTTGGCCATTGGGAACTTTCAATCGGCTTGTGTTCCTTACTAGACCCTTAATTGTTTTGCATGTGTATCACTTTCTGACACTACAAGATGTTCTAGGCCCCAGCCCTAGAAACAGTTCTTTCTTTCTATTTTTCTTTCTCTCTCCCTTTCTTTCTTTCTTTCTTTCTTTTCTTTCTTTTTCTTTTCTTTCTTTCTTCTTTCTTTCTCTTTCTTTCTTTCTTTCTTTCTTTCTTTCTTTCTTTCTTTCTTTCCTTCTTTCTTTCTTTCTTTCTTTCTTTCTTTCTTTCTTTCTTTCTTTCTTTCTTTCTTTCTTTCTTTCTTTCATTTTAGAGAGAGAGAGAGGGAGAGAGAATCTTAAGCAGACTCCATGCCCAGTGTGGAGCTTGATGTGGGACTCTCATAACCCTGAGATCATGACCTGAGCTGAAATCAAGAGTCACACACAACTGACAGAGCCACCCAGATGTCCTTCTAGAAATAGTTCTTTAAAAAAAAAAAAAGAAAGATTTTATTTATTTTACAGAGAGAGAGAGAGCACAAACAGAGGGAGCAGCAGAGGGAGAGGGAGAAGCAGACTCTCTGCTGAGCAGGGAGCTTGATGCAGAGCTCGATCCCAGGACACTGGGATCATGACCTGAGCTGAAGGTAGACACCTTAACAGACTGAGCCACCCAGGTGCCCCCTAGAAATAGTTCTTCTGGGTGTTTGGTTTTTTAAAATCACGTTGTCTGGTTTTGTTTGTTTCTTTTGAATTTTACAAGTTATATAAATACTGGATATTAATCCTTTTTGGACAAATGTACTATAAATTTGTTCTATTCTGTGGCTAGCCTTAAAAAAAAAAAAAGACTTAATTTATTTGAGAGAGAGAGAGATTGAGAGAGAGCCAGAGAGCATAAGCTGGGGTAAGGGACAGAGGGAGAAGGAGAAGCAGGTTTCCTGCTGAGCCAGGAGCCCAATGTGGGGCTCGATCCCAGGACTCTGAGATCATGACCTGAGCCAAAGGCAGACGCCTAACCACCTGAGCCACCCAGCACTCCTGTCACTTGCCTTAATGGTGGCTTTTGACAAAACAAACAAACAAAAAACAAAAAGAAGCTCCTGTGTGCAATAGGTTATCTTCTGTGACAGTAGATATCAAAGTTTTCCCATCTTTACACTTCTTCAACCAAGAATAGACTCCTTGAGTCCCTTACCTCACTCACATTAACTTACGAAAATTCAAATCTTGGGACTCTGGGTGGCTTAGTTGGTTACGAGTCTGCCTTCTGCTCAGGTCATGATCCCAGGGTCCTGGGATCAAGCCCTGCGTTGAGCCCCAAGTGGGCTCCCTGTTCAGTGAGGAGTCTGCTCCTCCCTCTCCCTCTGTCCCTCCCCTTGGCTCATGCTCTCTTTATCTCTCTCCCTCAAATAAATAAATAAAAGCTTTAAAAAAAAAAGAAAGAAAAAGAAAATTCAAATATTGACAGTATCCACTCTAATCCTTGCTTCAATGCAGGCCAAAGCTCCTCATCTACCATGCAACTAGCCCTTGGACACGTCAGCCCCCTCCTGGATGTTTGTCCCTTGTATTCTATCCCTGTCCTGTCCTGACCCTCTGCTCTATTCCTCAGTCTACTCAGCTTCCAACCATAGTGACAAAATCCAGCCTCTAATTTTGACATTGGCTTGGCAGACCTAATGACACAGCTTATTCCTACCCTCTGGTGTTTTCAGACCCTGGCCTCTGCTTGGCCAGATCTTGGTCCAAGGATCCCATCTGGCTTTCTAGCTGCTTGGCTGGTACTCCCGCCATGTTTGCCCCTACTTCGTGGAACAGGGGGATCAGACCATAGGAACTGAGAGAAAAATTGGTAGTGCTGTTGATGATCAGAGACAGTTTTTTTAATTCCCCAGCGGGGTCCATCATTGTCTAATCCACGATGAGAGTCCATGAGAGAGTCTGAAATTGAGGTGCTTTGAAGTCTTCTTGGGGGAGGTAAGAGATCCAAGGGGAGCAGAAATTAGAGAACATTAGGATATAAGTAATACATTATTAAGGATTAGTTTGTGTGATTTGGATGGCAAATTCTAGAGATTCAAGAAGTGAGAAGACACCAAGGGCTGGAGGAGTTGGGGAAGTGGTGACGAGGTGGAACTTTAGCAGGAAGAAGAGTGACCCAAGTTGCCTGCCAAGCATTAGCAAAGATGGGGTGGTGGGACAGGGAAGAACCTGGCTGGCTTGGGTTGAGGGGGTGGAGGACAGAATGCCGGGCAGTGAAATGGGAAAGATCAGGGTAGAGCCAGTCCCAGGAAGGTCTTGAAAACTAGGCAGAGGTGTTTGGGACATCATTCTGTTGGGCAACAGGGAAACTTGGTAGATTTGTGAGGAGAGGAGAGACATGTAGAAAGCAGTGTTTTAAGAATGATGAGAAAGGATTGGTGGGAGGAAAAGGAGGAAGAGTAGACATCAGATTGCATGAAAATGTGAAATGAAAATTGATGATTCCAGTGGATATTTGTTATTTTGGTCACTTACCATCTATTTGTCCTAAAATAATCTTTTCACTGACACCCCTAGGGAAGTCTTTCCCTTCCTCCACTGCTGTGAGTATAGATGATAAAACTTTTCTGGAAGAGCATTTGGCACTATATTTTCAAGAACCTTAAAAATGTTTATATTCTTTGTACTGTAATTTGACTATGAGGAATTTTAACAAAGATTCATATAAAAGATATTTATCACAGTAATGTTTCTAGACACATCAGGGAAATGCTAGGGAAGTATTGACAGACCCAGCTTATGGGAAATTATGCAAAAGTTAAAAATAATATTGAAGAATTCTTTTTAATTTTTGGGAGGGTTTGTAGTAAACTCATATGGTACAAATTCAGAGGTCCAAAAGGGCATAAAATGAAGAGTAGTTCTCCCTCCCTCCTACATCCCTCAGCCTCATCCCCTCCTCAGAACGAATTATTTTAAAACACGTGTGCATGAGTGCTGCCACTTGGCCTTACTCAAATGGCAGCTTGTTTTGTATCTTTTTTTTTCATTTAATATATCTGGTGATTGTCCTCTATCAACACACAAATAACTTCCTTATTTTTTAATGCTTGAGTATAATTTCATTATGAAGCTATACCACAATTTATTGAGCTGATTCTCCATCAATAGACATTTAGCTATTTCATATCTTTTGCTAGAATGACCATGCTGCTATGAATAACTACATATTTCACTTTACACACGTGAGAATATATTTGGAATTATGTCTTTGACATGGAATCGTTGGGTCACAATATAAGTGCATTTTAAATTTCAGTAACACGACCAAATTTCTCGTCCCAGAGATTTTTCAAGTTCTATGTGTGCGAGTGTCCATTTAGCCAGTACTGTGTGCTATCGAACTTTTCTTTAAGGAAAAGTGCATTTAATGATTTTAGAAACTACTTATAAAACGTTGTCAAATTTAAAAAAAAGTTACGTGCAACACATGTGTATTATTGGAAGACATAATGCCAAAATATTAACAGCAGTTATCTTAAAAGTATTGACCATTTAATATCATGACTTCAAAATTGCTATAACAGTCTTATTTAACCTTGCTAGTAAAATCTCTCCCATTGGTTATAGAGCCTTAGAGAGAGCACACATTTTAATTGCCTTTTTACTCACAACACCTTGCCCAAGTGATGACTTAAATAAGGTTGAAGAATGAAATGGGTAGTATTTTCCATCAGGGTGGACAAGCATTTGCAATTTTCAATCCTGTCACAAGGTGGTAGAAGAGAGTTAAAATTCAGGGACCTTTGAAACCTGAGTTGTGAAAACCAAGCATTATACATTGTAAGCGTTTGGAAGAGTTCTAAGACAAAAAAAAAAAAAAAAAAAAAAAAAAGATATATACACACGATATAATATTAATAATAATATACTAAATATATATTTAAATATATTAGATGTATATATTTTAATATATATTACATGTTAAAACTTAGTCAATTAGAATTGCCTCTAAAATACCTGCCCCCAAATCAATGATGAAGACAAACAGAAGATCCTTGACAAGTGCAATGAAATCATCAACTGGTTCGATAAGAACCAGACTGCAGAGAAGGAAGAATTTGAACATCAGCAGAAAGAGCTGGAAAAAGTCTGCAACCCCATCATTACGAAGCTATACCAGGGCACAGGAGGCATGCCAGGAGGAATGCCTGGAGGCTTTCCTGGTGGTGGAGCTCCTACCTCTGGTGGTGTCTCCTCTGGGCCTACCATTGAAGAGGTTGATTAAGCCAACCTGATGTTTCACACATTTGAAGGACCCAAATTTGTAGCAAATTCCATGGCAGTTTTAAAGTCAAGCTGCTATACTAAATATACTGGGCATTCTTGATACTTGAATATGGAATATGTGCACAGGGAAAAGAAATAAACATTGCGCTTTATAAGCACTGTATTGTTAAGTGGGAAATGCAATGTCTTAAATAAAACTGTATTTAAAATTGGCACCACAAAAAAATATCTGCCCCCAAATATTAAAAACTTCCATGAAAAATCTTGGTGCTGTCTTCCTTAATGTCAGTTTCTTTCATCTCCCCAGGTGGTGCTAGGTCTTACCTCTCCGAAGGTTTACTCCTCTTCCTGGTGCCTACCATGGCCTGTCCTGCCTCCCGATGGTGCCACCAGGCTTCCCTTCCTCCTAACGTCACTGCTTTCCAAAGAGATGAACCACCAGACCCCTGGATGCATGCCCCTGGAGTGATCTGAGGCTGGGGTCAGTTCATCTTCTTATGGTGGATGACTCAGCTGGTGAGATCTCATCACAGGGAGACTGGGGGTGGTGTTAGGAGCAGGATCTTTTAGCTATACTTTGAATCACCCCAGCAGCTGCTCTTTCACTGTCCCTGGACAAAGGTAGAACCCACGCAAGAGGCAAATGCTTGTCTCTCCAGGCCTGCAGTTGCAGGTGGCCATAAACAACTCCTCTTGGTGTCCTTGATCTTCCTTTGCTCTGCCTTGAGCACCTACTCTTTGCCCAGGGTGGATTTGCTCCAGCGGGGATAGCTGTCTTTGGCCCTGGTCCTGTTTGGAAGTGCAGAACTCTAACCCAGCTCTTCCATCTGTTTCATACCCTGGAACCTTGGGGAAGTCATTCAGCCTCTCTGAGGCATAGTTTTGGCTCAGGGCATGGAGGACCGGGCAGTAGTCTGCCCCAGAGCTCCATAGTCCCTCAAAGCTGGGATGGGTCTGCACTGTCCGGGGGTTGTGTATGGCCTGAGGGTGGGAGAGCGCATGGAGCGGAAGGAGGCTCTGGCCTTCTACTGGAGCGGGACTGGTGGAAAGAGGTCTCGGGTCTTGAGGATGGGGAGGAGGTCAGGGTGGAGCTGCGCTCCTGGAGGCCTGGTCAGGACCCCGCTAAGGGACCTACAGTGCAGGGCTCATAGTATCGGTGGCTTTTCCTGGACTTTTCTGCCCAGGGGGGGGCTCGGTAGCGCAGCGGGCGCGTCCGGGGTGGTCCACAGGCCTCGCGGAAGCGTCGCAGCCCCGGGGACGCCGGCGGGCGGGCGGGCTGACAGCCGGGGCCCGCCCCCGCCCCCGCCCCCTGATCCCGCGGGGCCCTGCCCCGCCCCGCTGGGCCCGGCTTCCTCCGCGGGGGCTTCGGTCGGGGGAGGAGGGAGCGCGGAGGCGAGAGGGGAGCCGCATTCGGGAGGCCGCAGGACCGGTTCCTCGCAGTCCCCGGAGGCTTCCCGACAGAGGCGGCGCGGCAGGCTCCGGACTCGCCCTGGGCGGGGCGCGGGCCCGAGGGCGGCGCTCGGGGAGGAGCCGTGGGCGGGGCTTGGGGGCCGGGCCGCCCCCCGCCGTCGGGCTGCGGGGCCGGGGCCGCGTCGCTCGGCCACCGGCCACTCGGCGCCTCCAGCCGCCCCGCTCCGCTCGGCTCCGCTCCGCTCGGCTCGCCCCAGCCGGCGCCGGCCATGACGGGCGCACTGTTCAGGGCCAACTTCTGGGTGAGTGCCCGGGCCCTTTCCGCGCGGCGCGCCCGCGAGCCCCCGGGGTCGCTCGGGTCCCCGGGCGCCCCCCTCCCGGCCGCCCGCCGCGACACCCGGGCCCGGGCCGTGCCCCCCCCCCCCCCCCCCCCCCGGCCTCTGCCGCCGCCTGCCCGGCCCGGCGCTCGCGGGTGGCCCTGCCGCGCCTCCACCCCGCGCCCCGAGCAGAGCAGCCGCCGCGCCCCTGGAGGCCCTTCCCTGGGACCTGCCTGCCGCCGTTTGGCCTCTCGGCTGCCTGGCGCGACCCGGTCCCCCCGCCTGGCGCGGGGGCCTCGCGGCGCAGTTTAGATCCCGCCTGGTGAGGCCCCTTCCTTGAAGCTTCTGAGGTTTGCCCCGGGGGGCTCTGCGCACCTGTAGGCCCCACCTACACCTGTAGGCGTTGTCATTGTGGGGAAAAGTAGGGCAGGAGACCCGCCTTGCGACACTTGGTTCTCAGCTCTCAGCCCACATGTCACCTCTTGAGGGAAGCCTTTTCTGATTGTGCCCAGGAGGCCCTGCTGCTGGCTCACATGTCACACCTTCTGTTCCTTCGTAGCATTCATCAGTTCCCGGTTTGGGGCTGGGGAGAGGCAAGCACCTGAGCGCCTTGGGACAGGGGCCTTCAGGGCTACTGTCTCCTTCAAGCAGGTGCAGGGTGGGTGCTCGCCTAATAGTTGTTGACGGAGTAAGTGGGTCTAGAAAGACGAGGGGTGGGCGACAGGGTGGGAGCGGCAGCCTCCGTCCTCAGAGGGCTCACAGCCACCCACCCAGGGGTGCTTGCAGGAGTGGGTCTGGGCTGGGGCAGAAAGGAGCTCTGGGTTAGGAGTTAGAGGGTGGGGGAAGGTCAGGGGGAGAGAACTTTCTGTTTATACCCCCCCCCAACTTATACTTCCAGAAAGTATCTGAGATCCTGAGAGATATTTTTTGCAAAGGTATCTTTCATCTCTAATTTTCTGTAACACTTTATGTCAAATAATAGAAACTGTAATAGCCGACATGACAGTGCACAGTCTGTGACTAACACAGTTGGTTTTTTAAGATTTATTTTTTAATATTTATTTGGCAGAGAGAAGGAGAGTGTGTGCACGTGGGAAGAGGAAGGGAAAGAGGGAAAGAATCTCAATCAGACTCCACGAACCAGGGCGGGAGGGGGTGGTGGTGTGGGGGCTCAGTCTCAAGACCCTGAGACCATGACCCTAAGATCATGACCTGAGCTGAAATCAAGAGTCAGATGCTTAACCCACCGACTGAGCCAGCCAGGAGACCCAACTAACACCATTCTAAATGCTTCATACACGCAATGACCCTGTGAGGTAGCTTGCTTACTGTCATTTTATAGATGAGAAAACTGAGTGCCAGAGAGGTTAAGCAACATTCCCATGCTGCTAGGGCTGTTAAACAGTGGAGTTGGACTCTCCATGGACCAAATGCTCCATGAATCTCTCCCCCATCCCCAATATTTTATTTATTTATTTTGACAGAGAGAGAGAGAACAAGCTGGAGGAGCTACAGGCAGAAGGAGAGGGAGAAGCAGACTCTCTGCCAAGCAGGGAGCCCGATGTAGGGCTCTATCCCAGGACCCTGGGATCATAACCTGAGCTGAAGGCAGATGCTTAAGTGACTGAGCCCCCCAGGTGCCCCTCCATGAATGTCTTAATGAGGCTGGCACTCAGCAAGATTGTCCCAGCATTGCTCTCTGCATGGCTCCTTTGCTACTCTCAGAGATAGATGGTGGGTCATCATCCAACCCCTTTGTCCGGACATCTTTCTGTTCCAGCTCCAGTTAGGAGCTCATGGAGGGTAGGCGCTGGGTGCCACCATCAGCTGAGCCCCCAGTACTGCCATGGTACCTTGCATATGAGTGCTCAGGAATCAGCCAGACCTGGGGGCAAAGGGGTAGAAGGGAACCTGCTGGAACCTCAGCAGTATCTGGGATGCTTCCAACCACTCAGGGGGCAGGGGAGGCAAGGCTGTGGTGAGCCCAGAGGGGAATAACTTTCATGTTTGAAGGGTGAGAATGTTGTGATTGGACATGGTAGAAAACTTTGGAAACACAAGTGAGTATCAGTTGACTGGATTTATTAAATATTTATGATATGATTTTCTCTATAAGCATTTCTCTCTCTCTCTCTTTAAAGATTTTATGTATTCATTTGAGAGAGAGAGAAAGCATGAGAGGGCAAGGGGGAGGGGGGAGGGAAGAAGGGGCAGAGGGAGAGGGAGAAGCAGACTCTCCACCCAGTGGGGAGCCTGCCTCAGGATTCCATCCCAGGACTTTGAGATCATGACCTGAGCCAAAGGCAGACACTTAACTGACTGAGCCACCCAGGCGTCCCTCTATGAGAAATGAGGATTCCTAATTGAGGTGGCATTTATAGGGGAAAGGCCACGGCCTGGGTTAGAAGGCATATTCCCATGAGGAAGCAAGGTGAGTGTGGGGTGCAGGTTTGGCCTTAAGTTTGTGGAGGAGGAAGGGTCGGGGGTTGGGGTGGGGAAGGAGAGTCCAGCAGAGGCCAAGGACCCTGGGCCAGGAGGAAGGGTCTGTTCCAGGGTGGAGGCCATAGGGAGAGGCAAGGAGGAGATAAGGGACAGGCAGGGTGTAGAGGTCAAAGTCACAGGGCAAGGCAACCAGTTGAAGGTGAGTATTAGAAAGGAGAGATGGAAAAAAAAAATAAAAGAAAGAAAGGAGAGATGGGCTCAGAGGAGGCTGGCTCCCTGTAATGTGAACTGGAGAATGAGGTGAGGGCCACAGAAATAAGGAAGTCAGGAGGAGGAACTGGTTTGTGGAAAGAGAGGGAGGAGGAGGAAGAGGCAGAGGTAATATTAACAATAGTTAACTGCAGGGGTAGCAGTGGCAAGGACTAAGGCCAGCAGCATCCTGAAGCCTTCACCCCTGCCTCTGCTTTTCTTCCTCATTTCCATAAAAAATGGTCCATTAACTGTGTCTGCTCCGTCAGGGTTTAGTACAATGCCAGGCCCAGCACACAGCGAGCACGTGTGTTGTCAGCTATTACTACTATCAGCACGGAGGTGACAGTCACTCCAGGAGAAAGTATAAAAAGATGTGAAGTCCCCAAGGAAGCACCCCTGAAGAATACCTTTGTTTACGCAGGAGGAGAGAGAGGTCAAATAAAGGCAGAGATGTAGGGATGTAACCAGGAAAGGGCTGGCACACACCCTCGGGAAAATGTTCTTTTTTTTTCTTTTCTTTTCTTTTTTTGTGGAAGTTCTATGGTCAGATTGAGTGGATACTCCAGAAAGGGTGTGAGTCAGGACATTCTTCATACATAATTTACTCAAATGCCCCATGGAAATGCTTGTGTAAAGGAACCTTGCTGTGGACCTGTCTGGAAGGGAGTAGATGGCGTTCTTTAGAACCTGGATGGTCCCTAGGAGGTGTTGTTGGCCTGTGGGAAGCACACAGGTTGTTTCTTTCCTACTCTCTTTCCTATGCGGACCTGACCTGTGGTTACGTGGCGCCCGTACGTTACCATGTTAACATTGATGCTACCTGGTCAGAATAAGACAGTGGTGGTGGATGCAGTTTCTAGAAGTTCAGGGAAGCAGCTAGGACACAGTAGAGGGAAACCCCCAGTCTTTGACACCATCAGACAACGTTTTCCAGGTGTGGACAGACACAGGTAGAACCTGTTTCAGAAGAGGTACATGTCCTACCCCCGATCCCCTGGGAGATCCTCACTCAGTCTCCTCATGTGGGTGTGAGGCCTGCACAATGGTCTAGATCCTTATTTTGACCAGGGCTTCCTGATTCTCAAGACTCTTGGTCCAAACCAGCTTCCCTGTCTCTGTGCCTGCCTTGCCCCCCGCTGCATCCTGTACCCGCAGGATACAGAACGGTGGGCCTCTCCGTTCTGCCTGCAGAGCCACCAGGGGAGGTCTTAGGGCCATTTGAATTTGCTCACTGCTCTGCTCTGGACTCACAGCTGTCCCTCTGCTACAAGTCTTGGCCAACATGGAATCTTGTCATTCTGGGGCCTTTCCAGAACTAAGCAGGGACCACATTGGGCTTTGCTCAATGACTTTTTTTTTTTTTTTTTTTTATAGTGACCTACAGCAGTACGGGAAGCTGCTTTTTTCTCTTTTTTTTTCAAGACTATTTATTTTTTCATGAGAGACAAAGAGAAAGAGGCAGAGACACAGGCAGAGGGAGAAGCAGGTTCCATGCAGGGAGCCTGATGTGGGACTTGATTCCAGGACCCGGAGATTACACTCAGAGCTGAAGGCAGACACTCAACCAGTGAGCCACCCATGTGCCCCCAATTCCTTTTTTCTTGTTTTATTTTCATACAAATTTAATGAGAGGCATGGGACCTATCTATAAGGAAATTTTAAAAATTCCTGCTTTTCTCAACATCATTATGCAGACACTCATACTCTTCTAGTAGTTACCATCACTTTACAAAATAATATGATCACACTGCTTTTTCTTGATAGAGCAGTTTTAAAATTATCTATTGACTTACTGCTGTATTTGAGGATTTATTTATTTGTTTGTTCTTGTATTTGAGGATTTAGTTCCTCACCTCTATTTCCCTGTAAAAATATATCACTAATTTTAACTTTTTATGTAGAAACAATTTTAAAGTTACAGAAATCTCGAGAGTATAAAGAATTTACATATACCCTTCCCTCAGATTCCTCAGTTTTAAACCCCATCTTTCTCTTGGTAGATATACACATTTTCCCTGAGCCACTGAAAATAAATATCACTATTTAGATTGTGGAGCATATAGAGATTGTTTACCTAAAAGCTAAGTATTATACTATGTTTAAATCTCCATTCATGTTTTTCCTGGACTTTATAATTACCTTTCTTTTGGGGGGGCGGGGGGAGAGGGAATTACTCTTCTTTATCAGAGACTTTTTTTTTCATGCTCAAGCCTTCAGGAGTTTTGTATCTTGTATTATTTTTTTATCTTGCGTTATTATTTTTTTCACAAATAAGCAAATTTGTTCACAGATTGGATTTGCAGGGTGAATGCAGAGTTCAGAGCTTGGTGTCCCAGATACCCATTATGCAAAGGCCTAAAAGTATAACATGCATATAAATAAATACATGTAATTAAAATTTATTCTACAGTAAAAAAGATTTAGTGAAGCAAAGCTTGGTATAAATGTGTATGGAGGCATGCTAATTTCTGGATTTTTTTTTTTTTTTTTTTTTTTTTTTTTTTTGTGAAACATCTATAGATTTTATCAGCTAGTCAAAGCAAAATAATGGTTATATCCAAAATACAGAATATCCAAAGCTGCTCTATTTGTACAACTAATTGATAATTTTGTAATTGATTTTTGTAACTATTATTTACTAACTCCTAAATGTAATCAGGATGTCTAGTTGTGTACATATTTTGTTACAAAATAAATATCATCTAAATTTCAATATTAATGAAAAGCTCATCCTGAGTTGGAAATGGTAGACATTGTTTTTTCTTTACCTGTACTAGAAACCTCCTACTTTAACAAAAAGAAGAGCTTTAAATAAGAGAAGCTGTTGGCTAGCTTCATTCTATGAGGCTTCATAGTCGTCATTTTTAAAGACATCAAACCATTAAAAATTTCCAACTAAATAAATGAAGATGCTTTAAGTTGATGAAGCAATATATTAATATATTGTTGCCAGGAATTTGTGGTGTTGGTTGTTGCCAGGAGTTTTAAAACTCATATATTGTGAAAATCCGTGAAGATTGTAGAACCATACCACTCACTCTAGAAAAGTCAGGCAACAGGAAAACTAGGTATTTTCAATGCGGCTGTGAATCTTACAACCTGCCGACAAGGGCTTCATCACTTGCCTCAGATCATGGGCTTCCTGTTTCCCAAACAGTATGTATGTGAGCAAAGGAGGAGAATCAGACTTCTCAAAGTCACAGTAGACTGGTGGCTTGTTTGTTTAAACCTACTTTCTGGGGTTAACTCTTACTTTGCATTTTTGGGCTGAAGATTAGCCAGGAGTCAATAGGACTCCTGTTGTCAATAGGCAACATCTTTTTTTTTTTTTTAATTTTTTTATTTATTTATGATAGTCACAGAGAGAGAGAGAGAGAGAGAGAGGCAGAGACACAGGCAGAGGGAGAAGCAGGCTCCATGCACCGGGAGCTTGATGTGGGATTCGATCCCGGGTCTCCAGGATCGCGCCCTGGGCCAAAGGCAGGCGCTAAACCGCTGCGCCACCCAGGGATCCCTTTTTTTTTTTTTTTTAAGATTTTATTTATTTACTTGAGAGAGAGAGAGCACAGAGGGAGAGAGAGAAGCAGGCTCCCTATTAAGCAGGTAGCCTAACGTGGGAGTTGATCCTAGGACACTGGGATCATGACCTGAGCCAAAGGCAAATGCTTAACCAGCTGAGCCACCCAGGCGCCCCTCAACATATCTGATAGAGGTTTTTTTCTTCATGAGAATAGGAAAGCTTTTCCCCAGTGGGCCCTAATACCCCCATCTTAAACTCCTTGTACTATTTGTATGTATAAAGAGGCTCAGGATAGCACAGGGCAATCTTAAACCCCAGTGTGCAAATCCATAATAACTCATCATTTTCTATCTTTGTGGACTATTATCTAGTGTCAAAACTCACTGGTCAAATATGGCTGTTTCATTAGCATTGACTAGGTCACACAGGATTGCATTTCATAGATTAGAAACCAGTTGAAGATTTCTTATTTATTTATTTATTATTTATTTTTAAAGGTTTTATTTATTTATTCATGAGAGAGAGAGAGAGAGAGAGGCAGAGACACAGGCAGAGGGAGAAGCAGGCTCCATGCAGAGAGCCCAATGGGAGACTCGATCCTGGGACTCCAGGATCACGCCCTGGGCCAAAGGCAAATACTCAACTGCTAAGCCACCCAGGCATCCCAAGACTTCTTTTTTAAAAACAGAAATGATCACAGCTAACTATTTTTGAGACTAAAATAAAAGAGTATTCTTAGATATTTAAATGCACTATTTACCTACTATTCTTAAAACAAAAAAAAAGGTTGTAATGATCTTAAATATTTTTTTCACAGATGACCTTTCATTCTTTACACATATTACTATTTATGGGAGTGGGTTACAGTTTTTCAAGTACTTTTATAACCCCCCAAGTGTGATATTAAAAGCTCCACCTAGGGATCCCTGGGTGGCGCAGCGGTTTAGCGCCTGCCTTTGGCCCTGGGTACGATCCTGGAGACCCAGGATCGAATCCCACGTCGGGCTCCCGGTGCATGGAGCCTGCTTCTCCCTCTGCCTGTGTCTCTGCCTCTCTCTCTCTCTCTCTCTTTGTGTGACTATCATAAATAAATAAAAAAAATTAAAAAAAAAAAAAAAATAAAAGCTCCACCTATCTCAATGATATCACTGTTTTCACAACTATATTGTAGCAGAGAGAGAGAAAAAAATAAAGACCAAGAAAAGTTGTGATAGCAGCAGAATGCTGGCCCCTGCCTCATACCCACAAAGTTCACTCTATAAACCACAGCCTCACAAAACTACTTGCTATACCCCAAGGGGCTGAGGGAAGAGGGTGGGGAGATAGATGTTCCCTTAGCCCCACCCGCAGGACTTTGCATTGACCTCTGCTCCTGCCACTAGGTGTTGGTTAGGAGACCTTCTGAAAGTCCGTTCTTCTAGCAGGATACTCATCACTCTGTGTTGAGTCACCTGTTTCTTTGCCTGTCTTTCTTACAAGGCTATGGTCACCTTCTATCTCCTTCACCTCAGTGTCCCTAGAGCTTGACACAGTTCTGAGAACACAGTATGTGCTCAATAAATATTTAACACATGAAGAAATGAACATGGAAGTCTCACCTACTTGATCCAAAAAGAGGCACCCATTGCCCTTGACTCCCACACATGCTTTACATGTATGTACTATTCAGGGGCCACGCAGACAAATTCCACATGTTTAACTAGTCATGTTACCTTTTCTTTTTTCTTAGTCTGATGCCATATTTTATGTATTATGGCAAAATATCTATCATGTAAAATTTGCCATCTTTTTTTTTTTAAGATTTTATTTATTTTATTATTAGAGACAGAGCGGAGGGGAGGGAAAGGCAGAGACATAGGCAGAGGGAGAAGCAAGTTCCCTGCAGGGAGCCTGATGAAGGACTCAATCCCAAGACCCCAGGATCACGCCCTGAGCCAAAGGCAGACGCTCAACCGCTGAGCCACCCAGGCAGCCCTGCCCACTCTGTTTTGATGATCTTGTTCCAGTTTCTTGTTTCCTACTCCATTACGAAGCCAGACACCAACCGGTGAAAGCTCATTTACTTTCTGTCTAAATAAGATTAGGTTTGGGATGAGTAACAGAAAACCCAAAACAAGGGTGGCCTAACAAGGATAGTGTATATTTCTATCTCACATACACAAAGTCCCCAGATGGTCTTCCTGGAGCTGGCATGGCCCCTCATAGCATCAGGACCCACATTCCTGCCTGCTTACTTCAGAGGTACCTGGTTCAGTGCCTGGCACATAATGGATTTGATGTAGGCACGCTGGGTCTGAAGATCCAGAGGGGGTCACCCCAGACCAGCTAAGAGGGTCATTGGCTTTTTGCAGGATAGAAAGGCACCTGGCTGGCTCAGTTGGAAAAGCATGTAACTCTTGATCTCAGGATTGTGGATTCGAGCTCCATGTTGGGTGTAGAGATTACTAAAATAATAATAATAATAATAATAAACTTCAGGAAAACAAAATAAGGGACACCTGGGTGGCTCAGGTCATGATCCTGGGGCCCTGGGATTGAGTCCCATTTATTTATTAACTAGAGACAGAGAGAGGCAGAGACACAGCAGAGGGAGAAGCAGACTCCACTCAGGGAGCCTGACGTGGGACTCGATTCCGGGTCTCCAGGATCATTCCCTGGACTGAAGGCAGCACTAAACTGCTGA
This sequence comes from Canis lupus baileyi, assembly GCF_048164855.1. Lineage (NCBI taxonomy): Eukaryota > Metazoa > Chordata > Mammalia > Carnivora > Canidae > Canis > Canis lupus. The sequence goes on along the minus strand of NC_132843.1, from coordinate 36,329,219 downwards.
GCCACTGGGGCTGCCCAATAAATAAAATCTTTAAAAAAAAAGATGCAAAGTGAAATATCGAACATGTGTAAACAGGACCTAGCAGAGAAACAGCAGAGATGGAAGCTTTCTAAAAATTCCAGTTTCCCTGTATCAGATTCACAGGACTGTCTGTTGAATGGCTAAAAGGAGCATTCATTTACAGGACGACATTTAAAAACTTTTGACAAACATACAAAGTGATTTTCTAGAAGGCAGATGTATTCCCAGTGTCCCCAATAATATCCAAAAGGACCAGCTTTGCTACATCGGACATGGTAGATGTGGTTTCTTCTGGCTCATTTAATAAGCAAAAACAGGTGCCTCATTAAACTCACATTTGTGTTTTTATCACCAGGGAGGGTGAACATTTGTTTATTTTCTTGTTCTGTTTTGTCTTTTAAACATGGTTCTGCTTCTTTCCTTGCACTTAAATTATGAATTTACATGTGTTTTAGGAAATGATATAGTCTTTGTCATTTACTACAAATATTTGAATGCACATTCTTGTGTCTACATATGTGTGTTGTGTATATAATTTGCATGTTCTAGCATCAGTAGATACAGTGTGGTAGTGAAGGGCAGTCTGCAGCCCATCGGGCTTCTGTGTTGGACATTCCTGACTTGCAATCACAGCTCTGCTCCTTTTAAACTGAGGGATGTTATATTCCCTTGTTCAAATCACTCCACTTTCCTGGGCTTAGTATCCTCATCTGTAACATGATAATTGCACTTAAAATGTGTATATATTTTGAAAATGCTGTATATAGTCAAGTGTGTGGAGCTAATCTTTTGTTTATATCTATTACACACCAATGTTTAAAAACTTGTCCTTGGGCAGCCCGGGTGGCTCAGAGGATTAGCGCCGCCTTCGGCCTGGGGTGTGATCCTGGAGACCGGGGATCAAGTCCCATGTCGGGCTCCCTGCATGGAGCTTGCTTCTCCCTGTGCCTCTCTCTCTGTCTCTCATGAATAAATAAATAAATCTTAAAAAAAGAAAAAAACTTGTCCCTCTGCTGGAAGCTTGATAAACATTCAATTATTTTTGTCTGAGCTTTTCTTTCTTTCTTTCTTTCTTTCTTTTTTTTTTTTTTAAAGATTTTATTTATTTGTTCATGAGAGACACACAGAGAGAGGTAGAGACACAGGTAGAGGGAGAAGCAGGCTCCCTGAGGGGAGCCTAATGTGGAACTTGATCCTAGGATCTGGGGATCACAACCTAAGCCAAAGGCAGACGCACAACCACTGAGGAACCCAGGTGTCCCCTCTGAGCTTTTCTACGGTGAAAGTTTTACTCAATATTTAATCATCTTTCTGAATGAGTCCCAGGTGTTCTGACATTTGTAGAAGCCAGAGATCTGGATGGACCTCTAAAGGCAGGAGAAGATGTCATGACCCCTGCCCTCAGCGGGCCTGTGCTCTCGTAAGGGGGCAAACACGTATGTCTGACCCTGATTGGAAGTAGGCTGGTCTACTCTCCTCACGCCAAATGGTGTGGGTTAGCAGAGTAGGATTATAGGATGGGTCCAGCTGGGTGGGTACAATGGGCACCAGTCCCTAAAAAGGACTAAGATAGCACGGGGCACATGATAAGATGGGGAAATCTGTTTCTAGAAGCACCTCAAGGGAGGGTAAGGCTTGCCCTGGGGCTGCAAGGAATGCTTGAATAAGCTGCTTAGGATCCAGGAACCTAGACTCCACCCATCCTGGCCGATTCTGTCTTGAATGAGAACAGTGGATAGTTTGATGCCCTCTGAGGGCCCAGAGCCTGGTTTCAGGCTTCGTTGTGCTGGGTGATGGGTGCAAACTGGAACACTGGGGGAACAGTCGCTGTGATCTCCCCTCTCCACTCTTTTCTTGTGGTGCTGATTTGATTCTGCTCCAATTTGAACACTAGTTTATCTGTTTGAAGAACAGATGCTTAAAGTGACAGATTATAAATGGCCACAAATGTCTGCCAGCCCTAGAAATACAGTTCCTTTACTGCTCCAGGCCCTGGTTGCCCCGCCTCTTGGATCTGCTCTGAGGATACAAACACCGACACTAAGCTTTCTCCATCTTGAGATGGCCAGGTCCTGAACAAGGGGTCCCGAAAGGCTTTAAACTCTCTGGAATACAAAGTATTTCCTTAGGCCTTTGTCGGCACTTCTGCTAAAGGCCAGATCTGGAGATCTGGAAAACTGACCGGTACTGTGGGCTGTCCCCAGCTTAGGCTTCCTTGTCTACCTGTCCTATGTAAGCACTCTCCTGACCTGTTTCATCATGTTTCCTGTGGAATTCCTGCCAGAAGAGTGGTCGGTTGGCTTTGATTCTGACCCCAGCCACTGCTCAGGGCTACTGTCTTGGCCAGCAGGCTTCTCATTGGTCAACTCCAGCTGGCTCGGCCCTTTGCAGGCAGCGTGGGTGGACACTGTGGTGTTCCTCCCAGGTGTCTTTAGCTCTGAGTCAAAGGGAGCAAATGTGATGCAAATCGAGGCATCTACTCTTGAGCCACGTGATCCCTTCTGCAGAAACGAAAAAAGGCACCAGGGCCCAAGGGCTCAGCAAGCTAGAAGCCTGTCTGCTCTCCAGGGCACAGAAATAAGTCCTGTGGACAGGGTTTCAGATGGGGGAAGCGGGGAGCCTGGGAAGACCTGGGGGTCCATGAGAGGCTGAGAGTACAGGACTGCAGCTATTCAGATGGAATTGTGGTTGACTGGGTGAGAATAGGAAGTGGGGAGGGACAGGCCACCAGCTAAGGGCAGCCACAGTCCTCCCACCCATGGCTACATATCATTTGGGGTCTGCACCCCACTCTACCTCAGATGAGGTGAGGGACTTGCCTGAAGCCACCCAACTAACCACTCTAGGCTTGAGCTTCCTGTTTTGCAATGAGAACAATACTATCTGGCCAGCCTAAAACTAGGCCCATTCTGTGGCTCAGATGATAAAATAGATTATAGTCTTGTGAAACAGGAGGAACTGTCAGTAATGCATGTTATGTCAATAGTGTAGTGGTTTCTTTGCACTCAATTTTTAAAGTTATGAGAATGAGGGGATCCCTGGGTGGCTCAGCGGTTTAGCTCCTGCCTTTGGCCCAGGGCGCGATCCTGGAGTCCCGGGATCGAGTCCCACGTCAGGCTACCTGCATGGAGCCTGCTTCTCCCTCTGCCTGTGTTTCTGCCTTCTCTCTCTTTCTCTGTGTCTCTCATGAATAAATAAATCTTAAAAAAAATAAAAATAAAAAAATAAAGTTATGAGAATGAATGAAAATGATGAGTGGAAATAACTTTGAAAAATGTAAGGAATTGTTAGAACAAGTGAAATATAGTCCCTGACCCCTAAAAATTGTGATTTAACACAAGCAGCAGGAGAGGTATTTATATTATTAAATTAAAAAAAAGTTACGACCAGTTTGTAAAATAAGATTTCCTCATTTGTATTTAAAAAAATATGAAGACATAGTGGCATGTCAATAGGAAAATACCTGGGGGTTGTACAGCAAAATGTTAACTATTATTTTTTCTGGGATTTCATGTGATATGAAAAAAGTAATTTTCTTTTGGTTTATCTATAGTTTTCCATTTTTTTCTACAATAAAATAAGTATAACTTTTATTTATTTTTTAGAAAGATTTTATTTATTCATGAGAGACACACAGAGAGAGGCAGAGACACAGGAGGAGGGAAAAGCAGGCTCCCTGCAGGGAGCCCGATGCAGGACTCCGGGATCACGCCCTGAGCCAAAGGCAGACAGATGCTCAGCCGCTGAGCCACCGAGGCGTCCGTACATGGATTTTTTTTTTTATAAATTTTTATTTATTTATGATAGTCACACAGAGAGAGAGAGAGGCAGAGACACAGGCAGAGGGAGAGGGAGAAGCAGGCTCCATGCACCGGGAGCCCGACGTGGGATTCGATCCCGCGTCTCCAGGATCGCGCCCTGGGCCAAAGGCAGGCGCCAAACCGCTGCACCACCCAGGGATCCCCGTACATGGATTTTTTATAGTGCAGTGCTATAAATGTATTTTCTTTCTTATGATTTTCTTAATAACATTTTCTTTTCTCCAGCTTACTTTATTGTAAGGATATAGTGTATATAATATTTATATATATACACAAAATATGTGCTAATTGACTGTTTATGTTATTGGTAAGACTTCAGATCAACAGTTGGCTATTAGTCATTAAAATTTTGGGGAATCCAAAGTTATACTTGGATTTTCTACTGTGTAGGGTAGGAGGGTGGTGAGATTGGGGGGTGGGAGTGTCATCATCCCTGACACCCCCCACCCCGTGTTATTCAAGGCCAACTGTGTAGTAAAAAAACTGAGACTATCAAAGACCCTCCTTCAGCACCTCAGATCCCAATTTTCAGGGATAAATTATCAGGTTACTTTCTAGGGGATTTTCCAAGTGTACCTGACACACGTACTCATATAGATTGTCCATGTTCTTGTTGAAAAAGCACGCTAATGATTGTGGTAGGGAACAGTTAGTTATAAAGCTGTCCTTCCCCTCAACACTTTTGTATTTTTTAAAAGCAAATAAGTGGAAGTTATCTCTGTTTTTCAAGATGATCTGTGACCTGGTTTTTCTTTTTTTGCCAATATGTTCATTGTAGAATAATCAAATATTCTGTAAATCAAAAAGTTTTCAGTGCTCCCCCCATAAGATATGTACTGGTTAAGTCATTTGCACCTTAATGTGACCAATGGAGGTCCTTGAATGGAGGGAGGGAGGGAGGAATGCAGGACCAGGACCAGACTTGCCTTGGGCATAAAATTTGAAGGTGTGCACCCCCAAAGCCCAAAAAACTCTCAGTAATCAAGATAAATAATTCTTCAATGTAACATATATATTTATTATATATATTTAACATGCATATTAAATAATATCTGTAATATACTATATTGTATAGTTATAATATCAATAAATAATAACAATTTATAATAATTTATATAAATACAATTTATAGAATTTATTTATTTAAGATTTTATTTATTGAGGCACCTGGGTGGCTCAAGTTAAGCTTCCAACTCGTGACTTCAGTTGGCTCAGGTCATGATCGCTTGGATCGTGGGATTGAGCCCTGCCTCAGGCTTTGTGCTCAGTGCAAAGTCAGTTTGGGATTTTCTGCCTCTCTGTCTCCCTCTGGCCTCCTTCTGCTCTCTCTCTCAAATATATATATATATATTTATATATATAAGATATATATTTATATATAAAAGATTATAAAAATATTTTATTTATTTATTTTTTAGAGCCGGGGGTGGGCAGAAGGAGAGAGAGAATCCCGAACAGGCTCTCTGCCCAGCTTGGAGCTGGATGCAGGGCCAAATCTTACAGCCCTGACATCATGACCTGAACTAAACCAAGAGTCAGACATTTAACTGACTGAGCCACTCAGGTGCCCCTTAATATTTGATTTTTAAGTAATCTACACCCCCAACATGGAGCTCAAACCCACAACCCTGAGATCAAGAGTTGCACGCTTCACCGACTGAGCCAGTCAGGTGTCTCCTTTAACGTGATATTTTTAAAAATCACAATTAATGCAAAAATCCCATGAATAACAAAATTTAACCATTCTAAAGAAAGGATTTGCATGGCCTTGCCTCTCTTGCCTCACCCTAGCCTGGTTCTTGGGGGCAGGATCTTTGGGAATGATGAGCACTTTGGGGAAGGGTTGTTCATAGCAGAAGGGAGGGCCTGGGTCCCTTCTGGGCAGGGAGAGATGGGAGGGAGGGGCTGGGAGAAAACCCCTGGGCATCCTCTTTGCCCCAGGGAGTCCTTGCAAATTCCCTGACCAACTACAGTTCCTAACTTGCTGAAGAACCACCTGGACAATAAAAAATGGGCCCAGCCCAGCCTCGAGATTCTCACCATCCCAGTTCCTCCAGGGCCGCTGGAGCTGTGGGTTCACAGGCTGAGCGGGGATGGGGGGATGAGGCTGACCACAGAGCACATCTCTGCTGCAGAGAGAGAAGACAAAATGGAAGGTGTGTGCCTGGGGCTCCTAGAGCAGCCTCGCTGGTGAGGAAGCCCATCTAAGGCTCAGCTAGGTACTTCGCCAATGAGAAGGTGCAGGTTTTCCCCTAGTAGTGGGAATTCATTTATCACCCTGCTTTCTCCACCTTTTGGCCTTGTCTTTTTAAAAAACTGATCTTTCCAACTCATAAATGAGCGTTTTTAAACCAAAAATATTGTAAAAATGTGGAAAATGTTCAACCTCACTAATAATTAAAAAGCCAAATTGAGATAGCACTGGGATTACATTTTTTCACCTATCAAACTTAGCAAGTTGAAAAAAATATATACATCAAGTACAGGGGCACCTGGTTGGCTCAGGTGTAGAGCATGGGATGATTGATCTCTGGGTTGTGAGTTCAAGCCCCATGTTGGGTGGAGAGATTACTTAAACAGAAAACAAAAAGCCCTTCTAGATCAAGTGCAGTGCCTCCCTGTGAGGCAGGTGCCATGAAAGAGGCACTCTCAGTCATTGTGGGTGACAGGGGACCCCAGCAAAGTTATTTGGAAAAGGATTTGGTTGCATGTGTTATTGGCCTTAACAATCATAGGCTTTCCCATGCTAATTTCTCTCCTAGCAATCAAGCTTAAGGAAATATTCCAGATATGAAAAAAGTTCTTCTGCAGAAAGGTGTGCACTGCAGTATTATTTCTACTAATTGCAAGTTTGGACTAGTCTGGGGACAGTTAAGTACTGATTTTATCCTGTGACAGAGTGGCCAGCAGAAGGCATGGGTTCAGGCATCCCATGCAGGTGTGCCAAGGTTCAGAGGAAGAAAGGGAAAGAAAGTCAGCTTCAAAGAGCCATCTGGGGACGCCTGGTGGGTGGCTCAGCGGTTGGGTGTCTGCCTCAGCTCAAGGCGTGATCCCGGAGTCCCGGGATAGGTCCCACATCCAGCTCCCTGCATGGAGCCTGTTTCTCCCTCTGCCTATGTGTCTGCCTCTCCCTCTCTGTGTCTCTCGTGAATACAACAAACAAAAAAACAAAGAGCCATCTGCCTGATGGCCCTACCCCTAGAGAGAGCTTGTTCTAGGACCATTGACCCCAAACTACCTTCCATTTTATGGCTGCCAAACTTTTTATTTCCCATTCTCCTGTACTACCATCCGCTAGGATCCCAAGGTTTACTCAATAGACCAAATTTTTTGAAAAAATTATTTAAACAAAAAACACTTGCATCCCTGCTTTTCCACTGGAAAACTCCTCCTCAAAGGAATGCCCCCTTCTATGAGGCCTTATCTTACCAGTACTGAAAATGCAGCACCTTTACCAGGCCCCACAGGGATATCTGCACTTCTGTTGCAAGGTATTAGCCTCAGGGGCCAGTGGCACAGGCTTTAGCACTAGGGGGCCTTGGCTTTGAATACCTGCCCAGCTATGCTATTGCTGTGTGACTTTGGGACACCTCTGAGTATCTTTGTTCACATCTGTAACATCTGGATGATGATACCTGTTAGGGTCGAGGTCAGAAGTCTTGCCTTTATTGACTGTTTACCAAGTTCCTACTCTGGGCTGGGCATGATACCAGATTTGAGGAACTTATATTCTAGTGCGTGAGACCCACCATGGCCAAATAAATATACTATACCATTAAGAGACAGCAGTGAAGGAAAAAGAGTGTCTGAGCTTCCTGTGGCAGCTGTAACAAGTTTGTTCAAACCTAGTGGCTAGGGCAGCCCGGGTGGCTCAGGAGTTTAGCATCGCCTTCAGCCCAGGGTGTGATCCTGGAGACTGGGGATCGAGTCCCACATCAGGCTCCCTGCATGGAGTCTGCTTCTCCCTCTGCCTGTGTCTGTTTCTCTCTCTCTCTCTCTCTCTCTCTCTCTCTCACACACACACACACACACGAATAAATAAATAAAATCTTAAAAAAAAAGAAAGAAAAAAAAACTGGTGGCTAAAACCAATACAAACATATTGTCTTACTGTTCTGGATGTCAGAAGTCTCATTGGGCTAAAGTTAAGGTGCCTGCAAGGCTGTATTCCCTCTGGGGGCTCCTGGGGTGAATCCTTTCCTTGTCATTTCCTGCTTCTAGAGACTGCCCGCATTTCTTGGCTAGTTGCCCTCCTTTATCTTCAAAGCCATCATTCACATTACTCTGTTTCTCTCTTTAAGGGCTCTTGCGATTGGGGTGCCTGGGTGGCTCAGCTGGTTGAGTGTCTGCCTTCTGCTCAGGTCATGATTCCAGAGTCCTGGGATCTAGCCCCACATCGGGCTCCCTACTCTGCAGAGAGCCTATTTCTCCCTCTCCCACTGCTGCTGTTCCCTCTGCTTGTGTGCGTGTTCTCTCTCTCTCTCTCTCTCTCTCTCTCTCTCTCTGTCAAATAAATAAATAAAATCTTTAAAAAAGAGAGAGACTCCTATAATTGACATTGAGTCCTCCTGGAGAATCCAGGATAATCTCTCTATTTCAGAGCCGTTAATCACATCTGTGAAGTCCCTTTTGCCACATAGGTAACATATTTACAAGTTCCAGAGGTTATGACCCGGGCATCTTTGGAGAGGGAACATAGGGTGATTAACATAGTCACTCCATGTGTTTGGGGGTGGGCAGAGTGATCACTGGGGGCTTCTCTGAAAAGATGACATTTGACCTGAGATGTGAAAGGTAAGGTCCAGTCTGCCTTCCAGAGAGCTGGGGGAAGAGAAGAAAAAAACAGCAAGGCTGGAAAGGGCCTGGTGTGGTTTGAGGAACAGAAAGATCAGTGTGGTTTTAGCAGGAAGCAGGCCAGATTCCTGAGAATCAGTTTGACAAAAGCCGACTTGCTGAAATGATCAAGTCACTAAAATCTTGTTTCTAGTAATTACCTAGAAAGCTAAAGCATACTGTGTTACTGAGGGTAGTTTCAAGAATTTTTTAAATTCATAGGTTTTATTATATAGGACAGTTTTAGGTTCACAGAAAAACTGTATGAAAGTATAGAGTTCCCCCCGAACCCCCAGTTTGCCCCATTATTAATACCTTGCGTTAGTGTGGTATGTTGGTTACTCTCGCTGCACCAATAGGGATATATTATCATTAGCTAAAGCCCTTAGTTCATATTAAGGTTCATAGTGTTCTATGGGCTTTGACCAATGCGTGATGTCATATGTCCACCATTATAGTACCATACAGAATAGTTTCATTGACCTGAAAAATCCCCTGTTCATTTTGCCTTCCCTCCTTCTGAACCCCTGACAGCCACTGACCTCTTTATTGTCTGCAGTTTCACTTTTTCCAGAATGTCATGTAGTTGGAATCATACTGAGTGTAGCTTTTTTTCAGATTGGCTTCTTTCACTTAGCAATATGTATTTAAGATTTTCCCATGTCTTTTTGTGGCCAGATACTTTATTTCCTCCTGTTGCTGAATAATATTCCCTAGTATGGGTGAACCACCATTTGCTTATCTATTCACCTACTGAAGGACATCTTGGTTGCTTCTAATTTGGGGCAGTTAAGAATAAAGCTGGTGTAAACATTCATGTGTAGGTTTGTATGGACACAAGCTTTCAACTCATTTGAATTAAAATGTAGCTTCACTGAATCAGATTTATTGGTCCAGTTCAGTCAAATGTTATTTTAACACGTTTCAATCTAAGATACCTGAATATCCTCTGTGCTCAAAATTCATACAAAATGCTCCTTGGATCAGGCCGGCTAAGAAATCAGTATGTTAGAGGAGAAAAGACAGTGGGCTTAAGAGAACATGTGCTGGAAGAAATATTTCCTATTTCTTGGACATTTCCGACATCTACGACATGAGTAAGTCTGAAATTTGAATATGTAAGGCATTCTCATTCCCAAAAGTCATGGACCCAAACTGCAGAAAATCCAAAATACACTGAACTTAGTAGGCTGGCCTCAGTGACATGGCAGTGGTGAAGTTGAAAATAAACTAAAATAAAAAACTTAACTAGATCCAAACAAAAACTTGAACCAAAATAAAGTCCTCAAAGAGGACATAAATTGTCATCGAGTTTATGGAGTCACCAGGGACAAGTAGAAACAAGAGTCACGTATTTCAGGGATTAGGGAAGGCCGAGTCACTGAAACGTGAAGGATGAGTAATTTCTGGAATAAAATGGGTTACTTGGTCTTATTCCTCAGAACTAAAGTTAATCATCCTGAGGTATACATTTAGAAATTACTGCATGTATTTGACTATTGTTGGTTGGGTAACACTTTGTGCATTTATGTATTTCTGTTCATGTTAAGAATATAATTACCACTCAAGCTGCAACCTAGTTCTACGTTCCCTCATTTGTAAAGGGATGGACTTGAGATACAGGGTTGAGCTCTAAGATGCTCTCTAATACAGTAGCGCTCCAAAGCTAGAATACTGTGGGAAAGTCAATACACTCTTTGATCACCTAGAATGTTTAGAACATGGGATATTCTGCTCAATTCTACTTTTTTTTAAAAAAAGGTTTATTTATTTTAGAGAGAGAGTAAGAGAGTGAGCAAGCACAAGTTGGGGGAGGGGCAGAGGGAGAGAGAGAATCCTCAAGCAGACTCCTCACCCAGTGCAGAGCCCAGCGTGGGGCTTGATCTCAGGACCCTGCAGTCCCAACCTGAGCTGAAATCAAGAGTCACGTGCTTAACTGACTGAGCCACCCAGGTGCCCCCAATTCCACTTTCTGATCAATTGATAATTAACTCTGATTCATTTTTTTATTCTAAATGTGTTAGAAATTATAAACCCATTTTCGCCTTGGTGAATCCAAGTCCAGAGACTGAAGGGAATTTTTTTTTTGAGGATTCTTCAGATTAGGTGCTAGGGTTTCAGAAATGGAGATGGAAATGATGGAGGATAATAGGAATGGATGCCCTGAGACCCAATTGATTAAATATATGGATTATTGGAGTATAGGAAAAGGCGTGCAGTTGAGATTTCCCAGTTAGCAGGTGTGGAAGTATGTTCCAGACGTTACTTCTGCAGGGACATGGCTGTTTGTGACTCTTCAGTTACATATCGTCCCAAGAAGACTTAGAGATTTATTCTCCTTTGAGTATCTGTTTTGCCTAGTGGACAGACCAGAGGGATAATAGAGATTAAAGGCCTTTAAAATTGTGTGTAAATGGGGATGTGACATGAAGGGGATTGGAGACTAGTGGGAATGTTTATGGATTGGGCTCAAATTTCCAACCCACGTGGAGCAAGAAGGGATACAAGTCAGCCAGTGCAGTGACTTGGGACATTTCCCTGTGCTTGACCTACTTTGGACTCCTGGCTTAGTTCTGTTATTGGCTTGGACAGTGGTGGTAGTTTGTGGAGTGTTTGATCTGGCTGGCTTTCTTGGCTCTGCTAGCTGACCTGCTGGGGTTTGGAGAAGCACCCTCTCGTTCCCTTGCTCCCCTATTTGAGGGGTGACTTCCAGTTTTAGGTATAACTGAACTTAGTAGGCTGGCCTCAGTGACACTGGCACTCATTCTTCTCTAGGCCCATGCAGTGTCTTGGGCATGTCTGGGGGATTCTCCAGGGGATGCTGTGGACCAGGAGGAGGACTTTTGAGCCTTTATTTTTGAACACTGATTTGTACTTACTTCGGCGGTACATATGCTAAAGGGGAACAATACACCACTGATTTTATCCTGTAGTATAGACACCCATGCCCCTCTCAGGGGTCAACTATAGAGCTTCAACTTATTTTTTATTAACTGGAAAAGTGTTAGTGCTAATATTAGCAGTGCTAATATTAGGGAGGAGAGAGGGAGAGAGATTTGGATCATGTTGGAGGTTAGATGGATAATGTTGAATATTAGCCAGCTTTCTGAACTTTGATATCTCCTAAATCTTGTGCTTTCCATGTTAAATTTAGAGGGATAACCGCCTTTCACAAAGTCATGGTCTCACTGCACATAATAGAAATTAATCTGCAGTAAAATGTGAAGTGGCTTTTCATTTTAAGTTCAGCTTTGTTATAAGGAATCCAGACAGTTCAGAGATAGAGGTTACCACTAATAAGTATGTGGTGTGTTCTTTCTGGACTTTTCTCTTTGTAGTTATATACAACATAGTTAAACATTTTTCGTAACAAGTATGGGCTCCCTTATTATGGGCTCATATGTGCCACTTTCATTTTTCTCACAACAATATATTGTGGATATCTTTTTGTCACTCTAATTCTGTTTTATTCTAATATCTCAGGAACCTTGTGATTTCATTGGGCCCACCTAGATAATCCGGGATACTCTCATCTCAAGATCCTTAACTGCACCTGTAAACTTCTTTTTGTCATATAGGGAAACATATTCATAGGCTCTGGGGCTTAGACAGGGACATCACTTGGGGTCATTATTCAGCCTACCATACTAGTGTTTCTCCACTGTAAAATTACTGCTTTCCCTTTTGTATATAAAGAGTAATTCAGGGATCCCTGGGTGGCGCAGCGGTTTGGCGCCTGCCTTTGGCCCAGGGCGCGATCCTGGAGACCCGGGATCGAATCCCACGTTGGGCTCCCGGTGCATGGAGCCTGCTTCTCCCTCTGCCTGTGTCTCTGCCTCATTCTCTCTCTCTCTCTCTGTGACTATCACAAATAAATAAAAATTAAAAAAAAAAAAGAGTAATTCATGTAATTATATAAAATGAAAAATTTTAAAGATTTTACTTATTTATTTGAGAGAGAGAGAGAGCAAGTGTACAAGTGGAGGGGAGGGCCAGAAGGGAGAGGGAGAAGCAGACTCTTTGCTGAGCAGGGAGCCTATTGGGGAGCTCAATCCCAGAATCCTGGGATCATGACTTGAGCCAAAGGCAGAAGCTTAACCAACTGAGCCACCCCAGTGCCCCTAAAGTAATATAAATTATATAAAATAATGAATATCTTAGGGGAGATACTTTTAAATTGTGTAAATATATTGCTTTCCTCAAACTTTTATCCATTAATTTTAATATCCACTGGTGATTCTTGCCTGAATCAATTATTACTGGAGTGGTTGTTAATTATCATTAAAAATTTTAACAGCTTTATTGAGGAATAATTGACATGGAATAAACTACCTGTGTTTTACGTAGACAGTTTCGCAGGTGTTCACTTGTGTCTATCACCCATGAAACCATCCCCACAGTTAAGTTTGGGAACCTGTGCATCATCCCCCAAGGTTTGCTTACATCCCTTTGAAATTCCTCCTCCTCAGCCTCTCCCCAGGCAAAAACTGATCTGTTTTTTGTCCCTAAAGCTTGGCTGCATTTTCTAGAATTTGTATAATTGAAGTACGGTAAGTACTCTTTTTTTGTTTTTTTGGCCTGGCTTCTTTCATTCACCATAATTATTTTGAGATTCATCCATGTTGTATTAATAGCTCATTCTTTTTTAATGATTAAACAATATCCCATTTTGTGGACATGTCACAGTTTATCCATTGGTCTGTTGATGGATATTTGAGTTTACAGTTTTCAGCTGTGACAACTAAAGCCACTATGACCATTCATGTACAAGTCTTGTAGGATGATTTTCTGATTCCATCTATATAATAAAGTTGGGATTCTACTGTAAGGAAGAGCTTTCTCTCTTCTCTCTCTCTCTCTCTCTCTCTCTGTTAGTATGCACATGTGGGTTCTTATTTTATTCAATGGGTTATAACATAATACCATCACAATTTACCTTGATGCTCCAATTTTTCTAGATTTGGATAGCAAGGAGCCCCTCTAAACTGAATCGTGTGTCCTAGATCTTGTGTCCTTTGGAGAGATTCCCATCATTCTTTGAGTACTCCTTGCTTTCTGGGACAAGATGTTACAGGTTTAATAGCTAATTTCTCTGCCCTAGTCCTGGAAGCTGCTGTTTTTCCAGAGAGCTCTGATTCCTTTTAGTAGAGAATGGGATTTAGAAACCATGGGTTTCATGCTCTGGGTGTGCTTATTGCTACCTGGAATTCCTTGTTTCTAGGCTCTCTCAACAGAGTGAGAAAATACATGTATGCATAATGATATCTCCAATTCCGTTCCCCCACTTGCTGTATTTTATCCAGTGGATAAAAATTTTGCTTTGTAGCATTTGCCAGTTGTCATGGTGTAAGAACTCCCTCCGTGGCCAGTTTCTTTTTTTTTTTTTTCTTTTCTTTCGTGGCCAGTTTCAAACCACTAACATGACATTACTGAACAGGGAGCTAAGAAGAGATGTGCTGAATTGGTCCTCACTGGGGTGAGCCAGCTCTAGTATGCCACTGTTCCCTTTCCTAGGGGAAACCTGGCTCCCATTATCCACAATATATTTACTCATTTACTCAGGACCTAAGACACATAGAAGGTAGTTTCAGAATTACTAACTGATACCATTGCGAGAAATAAGCTAGAGTTTAATGTGTCTACTTATTTCGGCCTTCTGCTGAGATCCCATTGTCAGAATAGGGTGTACAAAAGTGATTCGGGTTGATTGATTGTACCTCTCTCTCCTTCGGTGTGGTGATTTTATTCATTCAAATGAAGTTAGGTTTGTTTCTTTCTCTTTGTTTCCCCTCTCAAGGTTTCTCCCTTACTTGCATATGTTTCCAGCATTTCCTACTACGTAAAATGTTAACAAATTTCAAAAGTGAGAACAACTTAAAAAATGTGTGCCCAGAGATGCATCACCTTCTCCCACTCCTTCTATCCCAATTCCACTCTTCTCTTGTCCACTCTGATCCCAATTACCCCTTGTAAGTGACTAATTTAATTAATTTCTGGTTTATTTTTTTTCCATGTTTCTTTTTGTACAAATGAACAGCTAAAATATATTTTCTCCTTTTCGATTCTTTCTTATGCAAAAGGCAGTATACTGTACAGGATGGCCACAAAAACTGGAAACGTGTATGTTATTGTTTTATTTTTTTATAACAAAACTCCTTGATTACTTCTGTGGCATGCTAATGATAGATTTATTGCATTAAAATCAGAAACATGAGTCCCTTGAAGCAATGCAAAGGTGCCTTGTGGGGATTGATAGAAATGCTGTATTAATAAGCTACATTTGGGGCTCCTGGGTGGCTCAGTCATCTGCCTTCTGCTCAGGTCATGAGCCCAGGATCCAGGGATTGAGCCAACTTCTCCCTCTCTCTCTCTCTGCAGATCCCCCTGCTTGTGCTCTCTCATTCTCTTGCTCTCTGTGAAATAAATAAATAAAATATTAAAAAACTGCCATGTTCATAGCAGTTTTGCACAACACATTGAACTATGCATTGCCAATCAAAGACAACATGTTCAACATACCATATGATGTCATCACTTTGTAATGTAATAACAATGAATCATTTATTATGTAGTATTTGTCTGTGTCTCCAGACTTTGTGACCACACTGCAGCAACCCTCTTGCCCTTTGCTTTCTTCACTTTAAAAAATATAGGCTGGAAGCCACTCTGTATCAGTTTCTCAGTGATAGTTCTCATTCTTTTTTATAGGTGCATAGAACTTGATTGTGTGGATGTACCACCGTTTTTCAACCACTCTCCTATGTATGAACATTTGGGTTGTTTACGAAATTTTGTAATTGCAGACAGCACTTCATTGAATAACCTGTACATATATGAGCTTTGGTTTTGTTGGAGGTGTGTCTTCAGGGTAAATTCCTAGACGTAGGATAGGTGGATCAAATCACATAAACACACATGTGATTTGGTTAGATATTGCTGAATTCCCTCTCCTAGAGTTTGACATGATTTTCGTTCTCACCAGCAATGTGTGAAAGCAACTGTTCCCACAGTCTTGTCAACTAAATATGTTTCCTGCTTATTAATTTTGTCATTCTGATGGGTGAAGTTGTTTTCATTTACATTTCTCTTTTTTATAGCTGAGGTTGTATATTTTTCTATATATTTAAGGAATACATACACATATAATAAATCATCTGTTCTGTATTTCTTGCCCATTTTCTGGTTCATTTTCCTTTACTTTTATTTTATTTTAGAGAGTTATTTATTTATTTTAGAGAGAGAGAGAGAGTACAAGAGGGAGGGGTAGAGGGAGAGAGAAAGAACCTCAAGCAGATTCTGCTCTGAGTGTGGATCCCCACACAGGGCTCAATCCCACGACCCTGAGATCACCACCTGGGCCAAAACCAAGTTAGACGTTTAGCCAACTGTGCCACCCAGGCACTCCATCCTTTTCCATCAATTTTAAAGAATTATTTATATATTAGGGATATTAGCCCTTTGGCTGTGATTTTATTGCAAGTATTTTACCTCTGTCAGTTTCATGTTGTTTATTATTATTTTTTGCTATGAAAAAGTTTATTCTTAGGTGGTCAGATGTATAAGTTTTTTATTCCATTGCATTTGGATTTTATGTGATAGTTAGAAAACCTTTTGGAGTGTTTACTTCTAGTACTTGCCAGCCAGTTTCATGTTTTTACTTTGAGATCTCTGATCCATTTTTAATTTATTCTTGTGCACAGTGTGATGTTTGGATCTATTTTTAAATCATTTTTAAAATGGCTAACAGTTGTCCCAGCACCACTTATGAAAAAGTCCATTTTTGCCCCAATGATGTGAGATACTAGCTTTAGCATATATTATATTTCCACGTGTACTTGCATCTATTTCTGGACTTTATAATCTATTCCTCTGGTCTGTTTGTTTATGCACTAGCCTCATAGTGTGTTAATTATGGAGGCTTTATATGTTTAACTATCTGGTAGGGCAAGCTTCGCTTCAGAACTTTTCCTTCTCAGTATTTTCTTGGCCATTTTTGCAGTTTTATGATTTCCATATGAACTTTGTTTAACCACATATGAAAAAATTTGTTGGCATTTTCATTGGGATAGCATTACAATTATAAATTAACTAAGAATGGGCATTTTAAGGACTGTGAGCCATCCTATCCAAAAACAATGAATATCTTTCCATTTGTATTATATCGTCTGCAAGTAGAGATGTATTCTTTCACAGTTCTGGAAGTCAAAAGTCCCAAATCAGCATCACTAAGATGAAATCAAGGTGTCAGAAGGGCCATACTCTTTCTTGTCGGGAAGAATGTGTTGCTTTTCTTTCCCAGCTTCTGGTGGCTCTTGGCATTTTTTGGCCTGTGACATATCACTCCAATCTTACCTCCGTGGTCATCTGGTCTTTCCTCTGTGATGTCAAATCTCCCTCTATTCCCTCTTAGGAGAACATTTGTGATTACATTTAGGGTACACCCTAATAATCCTGGATAATCTCCCCCATTTCAATATTCTTAATGTAATCATAGCAACAGACTTGTTTTCCATAGATGATAAAATTCATGGAGTCCAGGGATTAAGACCTGGGGTCTTTGGGGTCTATTATTCAGCCTACCACAGGCATCTATGGACAAAATCATGATTTTTCTGTCTAGATTTACTACAATGTTTTATTAGGTTAATAAATTTCCTAATACTAAACCAATTTTGCATTCCTGGAATAAATCCCACTTAGTCATATTACATTCTCTCTTTAATGTGGCATTGGATTATTTTTGCTAATATCTTATGAAGATTTATTATTTATTTATTTATTTGAGAGAGAGCAAGCCTCAGGAAAAGGGGAGGGGGAGGGGCAGAGAGCGAGACAATCTCAAGCAGACTCCCTGCTGAGCTTGGGGGGGGGGGCGATCCCATGACCCTGAGATCTTGGCCTGACCTAAAACCAAGAGTTGGATGCTCACTGCCTGACCACTCAGGTGTCCCTATTTTTGCTAATATTTTATTTAGAATAATTTGATTACTGTTTATAAGTGATGTTGGTCTATAACCATTAAGTTTAAGTATTGTGTTATACTTGCTTTACAAGGTGAATTAGTACATTTTCTTTCATTTCAAATCAATTTTGGACCTTAGGAATACTTTTTTTTTCCTGATGGCTTAGTGGAATTCCATTCTCCTATGAAAACATCCAGTTCTGTTGCTTTTTTCTGCTTCTTGATTACTTTCTATTTCTTCTATGGAAATCTACCTGTTTAAACTTTCTATCTGAAATGGGGTCAATTTTTTTAAGTTGTATTATCAGAATAGGTTAATTTGGTCTTTTTAAAAAATGTCTTCTAAGTTTACAGTCTAGAGAAATCTGTTACCTCAATATTAAAAAATATATATATTCTATATTTTCTTCTTACATATTTATGAATTCCATGCTTAGACCATTACTTAATCAGGTATTTATTTTAGAGTATGATGTTAGAAAGGGCTCTATATTTAGTTTTTGGCAAAATGGAGTCATTGTCACAATAACACTTATTGAATAAGCCATCCCTTGCTTTCTGGTTTCAAATGCTTCCCTTATCATATATTAAATCTCCTGTGTACCTAAGACCATTTCTGGACTGTTGTTTGTATTTTATTTACTGGATTATCAATTCTCAATGTCAGTACCACACTTAAAAATTTTTTTTGTTACTTTATACTGTTTCTCATATGGTAGGGTAAGTCCTTACTCATTTCTTACTTATGTTTTTAACATTTTCTAGGCTACTTTCATTCATCTGTTCTTTTTAGGTGGGCTTTGGAATGAAGTTAAATTTAAAGAAAAATCCCATTAAGATCTTGATTTTGACTGAAATTATTTTAACTTTATAGATTTACTTGAGGAGAATGGAATCTTTCCAATATTAGATTTTCCATCTCGGACTAGGGTGTATTTCTAGACATATTGTGAATTTTATCTTTTTTTTTGGTAATGTTTTATAGTCTTCCTTCAAAAAGACTTATTCCTAGGTATTTTATATGTTTTGTTCCTATGTGAATAGGATTTTGTTTCAAGTTATGTTCTTAAGTGGTTATTGTTGACATATACAAAAACTAATGCTTTAAAAGAAATAATTCAGTTCCTAGCTTTTCACTTAATAAAATAGAGGGTTTTCCAACTAGATACTTGTATCATCTAGAAATAATGGCAGTTTCTGATACTTTTTGCCTGTCTGGAGTGAGAGAGTGGGAAGGGTGTGGTGGTGAAGGACATTTATAGGACTTTAGAGCTTTGTATAACCTTTTTTTTCTTTCAATTTTTACCGTGGAAGCCCTGAGGGTGTCTAGGGAC
Source organism: Canis lupus baileyi (assembly GCF_048164855.1). NCBI lineage: Eukaryota > Metazoa > Chordata > Mammalia > Carnivora > Canidae > Canis > Canis lupus. The sequence goes on along the minus strand of NC_132843.1, from coordinate 36,310,248 downwards.
AGTAGCCCATTGCTGTTCTGGTCTTCATGTCCTTGCTAGGAGCCTGCTGCTGGGTGGAGTCCTCACCAGTTGTGGCTTTGGCACAAAAGTTAGAATCAGCTGCTCTGCTTGCATTCAGAGCAGGGCAGGGCACTGGCTGGGTTCCCATGGCCTTCAAACACCCAGCTGATTTTCCATGGTTGCTTCAGTTTCAGCCCTTGCTGATCTGAGCTTGAGGGTTTCCTAGGGCTTTGCTGGGAAAGTTTGTGGAATTTTTTCTGTTTTTCATGGGTGGGAATACTGGCTTCCATTCTCTGCCCATCTAGCCCCATTAGCTTTTCTTTTCTTTTTTTTTTTTTTAATTTTTATTTATTTATGATAGTCCAACAGAGAGAGATAAAGAGAGAGAGAGAAGCAGAGACATAGGCAGAGGGAGAAGCAGGCTCCATGCACAGGGAGCCCGATGTGGGATTTGATCCCAGGTCTCCAGGATCGCGCCCTGGGCCAAAGGCAGGCGCTAAACCGCTGCGCCACCCAGGGATCCCCCCATTAGCTTTTCATAGGACAGAAATTCCTACAAATTTCCAGCTCCCTCTTGGAGCCCTTCCCTACTTTCTATTGTTGTTATGGATCTCATTTGTTATTTTACTGAGGCCTGGGAACACGTGGGAGAGAAACAAGACCTCAAAAAAAAAAAAAAAAAAAAAAACAGAAGATCTTGCCACCTTATTTAAGGGATGGAGGTAGAGAAAAAGACTTCAGATTATAAATGTGATATAAATATTTTATAGAAAGTTTAGAAAATACAGAAATGTGGTAAAAATAGAATTGCTCTCCTTTTTTTCCTTATTAAACATTTTATTTATTTATTTGAGAGAAAGAAAGAGAGAATGGGGGGATGCGCAGAGGGAGAAGTATAGAGAGAATCTCAAGCAGACTCCTCCTCACTGAGTGTGAAGCGCGACATGGGGCTGGATCCCACAATCCTGAAATCATGACCTGAGCCGAAACCGAGTCAGGTGCTTAACCAACTGAGCCACCCAGACCCCCAGAAGAAAATTGCTTTGAACATTTTGGTGCACATCTTTCCAATCTTTTTTTTTTTTTTCCTGATGCAGAGATTTGGCATCACACTCTTTCTTTTTCTTTCTTTCTTTCTTTCTTTCTTTCTTTCTTTCTTTCTTTCTTTCTTTTCTTTCGATTTTATTTATTTATTTAAGAGAGAGGGAGCAAGAGAGAGAAAGCATGGAAGTTGGGGTGAAGGGAGGAGGAGCAGACTCCCTACTGAATGGGGAGCCTGACTTGGGGCTCCATCCCAGAAGCCTGGGATCATGACCTGAGCCAAAGGCAGACACTTAACCAACTGAGCCAGCCAGGAGCCCCACACAGTTACTTTCAAATGTATTTTCAGTTGAGTCAGAGTTGCCTTTTTAATTGACCTGCTGACTTATAGGAGGGACATTTCAGTATGTAAAAATGGATCCAAGTCAGATAGAGCTGGGGATGTGTGACTGAAAATTGGAGGAGGTGTGTGTGTGGGGGACCTTGTGGGCTTGCACAGCACAGCTGGAGTGGGAACTGGGGTGGGGTCCATTCTTGCCTTCAGAGTCCCCCATTATGGCTTAAGAGAAACCTTAAAGACACAAGCATGATATGATTTTGACTTTAGGTTTTAGGAACACATGGATGAAAATGGCAATTTCCATTATCCCTTGTTGAGGTCTCTCTGACACCTTTCCAGCTTCCACCTCTGATGATGACATACTTAATTTTGAATAGCTAACAGGCTACATTTATTTCACTGTTGTCTGCTTTCAGTAAAAAAGTTCACATGGGTCCAAATACATAGGCTTTTTTGTTCATGTGGCCTGGTCTTGAGAAATTCAAACATGTCTCTCTTCATTCCGTCAGTTTATGAAGCACTTGAGAAACTCTAAAGCATAGTATCTCACTTAATCCTTACAATATTCCCTATTTTACGGCCTTGTAAATTAGCACGAAGGGAGACAGTTCTTTTTTTTTTTTTTTTTTAATTTTTATTTATTTATGATAGTCACACACAGAGAGAGAGAGAGAGGCAGAGACACAGGCAGAGGGAGAAGCAGGCTCCATGCACCGGGAGCCCGACGTGGGATTCGATCCCGGGTCTCCAGGATCGCGCCCTGGGCCAAAGGCAGGCGCCAAACCGCTGCGCCACCCAGGGATCCCAGGGAGACAGTTCTTAGGTCAAGGTTACATAGCTGGTGCAGTAGGATTTGAACTCAAACCCAAGTGTGGCATTAAAGCCTGGGTGTGTCCATGTAGAATTGCTGGGTGGGAGCAGGGTGCCTGTCCATGGAGTCCCCCACTCTCCACCTGGGGGTTGTAAATTGCAGCCCCACGTTGGGTGTAGAGATTATTTATTTATTTATTTATTTATTTTTTATTTTTAAAGGTTTTATTTATTTATTCATGAGAGACACACAGAGAGAGGCAGAGACACAGGCAGAGGGAGAAGCAAGCTCCATGCAGGGAGCCCAATGTGGGACTTGATCCTGAGACTCCAGGGTCACGCCCTGAGCTGAAGGCAGGCACTCAACTCCTGAGCCACCCAGGCATCCCTAGAGATTACTTAAAAACAAACAAAAAAAAATCTTTAGAGTTGCTGTGAAGTGGACTGACAGAAAGTTAGCTATGATTCTTGTCTCCCAGGAAGAAAAGCTATATGGCTAAGTGGTTTATGAATAGAGACTTGGACTCTCAGTTTCTTGTCCTATAAATGAACATAACAACAATACCTGTGTCATAAGATGGTTATGAGAATTAAACAGGACATTCCACACATAATAGTCATTTGCTATTTGGAATGCAGCCAGAATTCAATGTATATTAGACCTAATTATTGATATTAATTCACAATAATTAATCCGTATTAGCTGATGAGGTGAGCTGGAACCATTTGGTTTTACCTCTTTGGGTAAAAGAGATGGGAAGGTGAGTAGGAAAGCAAGGTCCAGGTTGAGAGCACAGGGAGGTAGGAGGAAAACCTTGGTCTTTATCCTGAATCTGCTGTGGCGGGACAGCTCTTAATGAGTGAGAGAGATTTGGATATTATTGTGGGTTAAGGGTTAAAATCTTGCATTGTGGTTGGAGGCAGTGATAAGGAGACTCTCACTTCCTAGTGTCTTATTCTCTCCAGCTGTAAAACGGGGAACTAGCTCCGGTTTACCGACCGGGCTGTGACCCTGTCCTGCAAAGTGCAGCCCGTGTGCGTCTATGCCCAGGTCGGGGACCAAGGGCAGCTTATGTACTGAAGGCCAAGTCGGCAGCCCCGCCCCGTTCGCCCGCGGACTCTGGCTCGTAGGAGGCGTCAATGCCAATTTGCATCTTTTACTCAAAATGGGAGGTTTCAAAGTGAAGCTCAGACCGAGGAGTCTTTACCTGCCCTCTCTCCGCGCCGGTTCCGCAGCCGTGGTCCTGCCACCCCAGGCTGCCAGGTCTCTAGCTTCCCGGGCAGGTCCTGCTTTTCTCCATGTTCAGCTCCTCTGCGCAGGACCCTCGTGGCTCGTTTGTCTTTTGTCATTTCTGTGCAGCAGTTCTCAAACAGCATTGAGCTCAGGACCAGGAGGTCTGGCTGGGACCCGGGGGTGGTGGTGGGGGGCTGCCTGGCAGGTTCTGGCGCCGGTGGTCCTGGGAGCCCCACTTGGAGAAACTGTGTGAGGCAGACACCCGAGGGGGTGGTGAGGGGGTGCCACACACGGCCAGACGTGGGGACACTCTGGCGCAGCACCTGTCACTCAGATGGTTGCGTGGAGGCCACAGGTGCTCTTTGCTTCCCCGCTGCCTTCATGCCTTTCCATCTCTTTTACCCACATGGTTCCAGCTCACCTTATCAGCCCATATGGATTATTGTGAATTAATATTAATAATTAGGTCTCATGTACGGAAGCCATATGGTGGAAAAGGAGCCTGGAAATAAGTTCTCAGAGGCCCCTGCAGCCCGGGGCTCAGCTCTGGGTGGGAAGGAGTCGTGCATGTGCCTGGACTGAGTGAGTGAAAGCAGACCAGAGTGTTAGATCTGGGCTGGGGGGCTGTGGACAGTGGAGTTACCCTCCACCAGGCAGCCCACAGGCAGGCCAGCCAGACTGTTATTACTGTTCTTTCGTTCTCATGCCTGCTGATGTGGCATACGTGTGCTCACTGCTGGATCTGACAAATTTTTTGTCTTAAAAAATTGAAGGGCTTCTGTGGTTAAAGGACTAACCCATTGGTTGGAACTTGAATGCTGTTTACTTCTGTATAATTTGAGCATTATGAAGCCTTACGTTCTGGGTTTTGAGGAGGTTTGTTGGGTGCTTGGATGCTTGTTTGTTGGGTGCTCTCCCTTCTTTATTGTCTCCCTGCCTCAGCCGGGACTTCAAGGCTAGGTCCACTTCCAGGGCTTAGTCAGTATTCCTTCTACTGACTATCTCCCACCCATTCTCCCTCTGAATCCTTATCCTTATCCTTTTTTTTTTTTTTTTTTTTTGCCTTTGGATTTTATTGAGGAGTAATCTACATAAGAGAAAATGCTCAGGTCAGTGAGTTTTGAAAACTGCATACATCTGTACAACCCACATCTCTCTAGGAAGATCTTGATAGGAATGCGGGTCACATGGGTGTATGCTTTTCCATCATTCCAGGAAGTTCCCTGAAGGGCCCTTCCCACTCCACCCTCAGTTTCTCTCCTGGCTCAGGTAGTCACTGTTATTTATTTTCCCATAGAAATAAGTCCTAGGACTGCCTGCCTGTCCTAAAATGCCATGTGAATGAGACTGCACAGCAAATACTTTTTGTATCTGGCATTTTCCACTGGCATAATGTCTTTGAGATCCATCCATGGGGTTTCATGAGTCAGTAGTTCTGTCTTTTTATTGCTGAATAGTATCCCACTGTATGAATATACCACAAATTGTTTACCATTCATCAGATGTTAGACATTTGGATTGTTTATAGTTTTGAGTTATTGTGTCTAACACTCCTGTGAACATTCTCCTGTTCACTCCTATGAACATTATGTGAACATTCTCGTGCAAGTCATTTTGTGGACATACGTTTTCATTTCACTTGGATAAACACTTAAGGGTGGAACTCTGGCTCATAGGGTATGTGTATGTTTATCTTCTTGAGAAATCGTCATTTTTCAAAATGTACCATTTTTCTACTCCGATCAGCAATGCATGAGAGTTCTGGTAGTTCAGCATTCCTGCCTACATTCAAATGCTGACATTTTAATTTTAGCTGTTCTAGTGGGCACAGAGTCAATATTACTGTGACTTTAATTTGAATTTCCCTAGAAGGTAAGCAATTTTTTTTAAAGATTTTATTTATTTATTCATGAGAGACACACACACACACACACAGAGGCAGAGACACAGGCAGAGGGAGAAGCAGACGCCATGCAGGGAGCCCGACGTGGGACTCAATCCCAGGTCTCCAGGATCACGCCCTGGGCTGAAGGCAATGCTAAACTGCTGAGCCACCTGGGCTGCCTGTAAGGAATTTTTCATGAACATTTTGGCCAATGGAATATCTTTTATGAAGCGTCTTTTTTTTTTAAGCTTTATTTATTTATTTTAGAGTCAGAGAGTGAGTGGGGGGAAGCCAAAGGGAGAGGGTGAGAGAGAATCTCAAGTAGACTCCCACTGAGCACGGAGTCCCATACGAGGCTCCATCCCACAACCCTGAGATCATGACCTGAGCTGAAACCAAGAGTCAGACGCTCAACAGACAGAGCCATCCAGGTACCCCTAGGAAGTGTCTTTTTATGAAGTGGCTTTTCAAAAAAAGATTTTATTTATTTATTTATGAGAGACACACAGAGAGGCAGAGACACAGGCAGAGAGAGAAGCAGGCTCCATGCAGGGAGCCTGATGCAGGACTTGGTCCCAGGATCCCGGGATCATGATCTGAGCCAAAGGCAGACACTCAACCACTAGGCCACCCAGGGGCCCCTGGAGTCTGTTTTTTTCTTCTCCTTGGATGTGTGTCTGGGTGGAACACAAGAGGTATTTTTACCCTGCAGAATTTTACTGTAAACCTTTGGGGTGCATCATATGAAGGTAGATGTTTTAGTTGTATGTGAATGTGTGTGCAAGAGTGGCCCAAGACTTGGAAGAAGCTGCAGGAACTTGCCGTAAAGTTGGGGCAGCAAAGTTTCGCATGTGGTGGATTCCGAACAGCAAATTCAGAAGCTGGGTGCTCCGAGAGCCCAGGGCAGCGGTATCAGGGCTACTCAGAGGAGGCTTCCAGAACACTCAGGGGCCGAGGGACTGAATTTGGATTCAGGAGGGGATAATGTAAATACTGTGTTAGGGTTGCTGCTGAGCGCTGCATTGCAGGTGACAGAAGCCAACCTGGCTGAGACAGAAGAGAAATGAAGCTTTGGTGGCTATTTCTTTAGGCTTCTTGAGACCTAAATCTGTGCTGGGACAACAACCAGAACTCATAGAATTAGAGGTATTTCTTACTTAGATTGAATTATGTGCCCGTGTGTAAAATTGACTATGCCGATAATAATCCATCTTTAAAAATGCAGTGTGAGTTACAGCCAGTTAGGTTTCTAAATGCCGTGTTGAAATCAGCCTCGAGCCTTGGTCCTGCTGGATCTTTCTGGGACCCTGTCTTGGAGACCAGGCCATGCAAGTGGCAGCAAAAGGAAGAGAGAAATTCTGTTTCTCCAATGCCCAGGGCTGAGTAGAGAGGTGTCTTCAGGAGTCTCCCAGGACCCCCCAACAGCAAGGTGGTACCTCCCTGAGCTGGCTGGGGGCTGGGAAGGGGTGGTGGCCTGGGCTGGGCTGGGGGTGGGTGTGTTCAGAGCTCCCCAGGGCACAACCCAGGGCAGCTTCACCAACTGCCTTAAGGAACTGGAGTCTGAAACAGGCAGCCTATTGTATGCATTTGGAGGTAGAAACCCAGAACCAGCCTCATTAGGGGACACTTTAGGGGATGTTCTTTAGGCCCTGATTTGTTGGTTTGAGGAGTGGAGGGACTTTGATTTAAAAAATGTACTGCCTCTGGGGCAACTGCTTGCGGGACTTAGATCGCTTCCTACAACCTCAGAGCAGCACAGTAGGATAAAATAAGTATAAATTGCTAATTTAAAATGAAAAAAAAAATCCTATTCTCCTTCTGCTCCCCTTTCCCCCAAATTGGGGTCAACCAGTGACCATGTGATGGATCACACTGGTTCCCCTTTGTGTTTCCTAGTGGGAAGCGATCCCCCTTTCCACTCCTGGGGCCTGGCTTCTGGCTCAGAGCTTCCTGCCCTTTAACAGGGATACCCTCCACCCTCGATCAGGCTTGTTGGCTGCGGGAAGAGGCGTCAGTGTCCAGCTCTGTGGCAAATCTAAGGACAGAGGGAAAACCGTGTCGCCCTGGTTAGGGCGGCCCTGCGTTGGGAGGAGGCCTCCATGAAGTGGGAGTTCCTGCGCCCTGCCCTGGTCTGACCCATACCCGGGGTTGGGGGGCCCACAGTGGGACCCACAGGGGCCCGGCCAGCTCCCTCATCTATGTACTCTCCATGTCCTGTTACTTTCTGTTTCGTGGCCCTCCCATTTCATAACTTTGACAATTTTCCCATGGCCGCATGCACTCTGACTTCTTCTATTTTGTTCTCTTTGGTCACAACTGTCTGGTTGGTGAAGCACTTCAGAAACTTCCCAGCTCCGGCTTCCCCCTGTGCTCTGCCCTGTGCCCCCTTCAGGCTCGGGGTGGTCATCCTGCCTCTGCTCTGACACCATGTCCTCTGTCCCCAGAGCTCAGACATCCTCAGCACCGCGGGCTACGACTGCATCATCCAGCACCTGAACAACGGCCGGAAGAACTGCAAAGAGTTTGAAGACTTTTTAAAAGAAAGGTACTTGCTCTTCTTCCTCGAAGGTGGAGGGGAAGCCGAAACACTCCCACCCACAGGAACAATTTACAACTTTCTGTTTCTTTTTCGGGGTTCACAGGCCCTCTGCTCTGGGTTATGGAATGATACCCACGGTGTAAATGGTTAGGTGTGTCCTAAAGGCCTTAGGAATCATCAGCTTGAGAGATGAGGTTTATAAATGAAACGGCAAATGAAATAGAGTAAAATGTGAAGTGGGGTGATATGCAGAGCACTTACGACCTCACGGGAGGGGGAGATCATGGAAGACGAGTCAATAAAGGAAAATATATGGAAATAAAAAATTATTAAATATATTTTTTAAAGATTTTATTTATTTATTTGAGACAGAGAGTGTGTGAGCATAAGAAGGGGGAGAGGCAGAGGGAAAGGGAGAAGCAGACTCCCCGCCGAAAACTGAGCCACCCAGGCACCCCCAAATTATTAAATACTTATGTTTTTAGTATATGGTCACTTTTCTCCAGGAGTTTTACTTTTAATATTTATTTATTTATTCATGAGAGACATACAGAGAGAGGCAGAGACATGGGCAGAGGGAGAAGCAGGCTCCCCGCAGGGACCCCGATGTGGGACTCGATCCTGGATTCTAGGATCACGACCTGAGCTGAAGGCAGGCACCCAACCACTGAGCCACCCAGGGATCCCACTCCAGGAGTTTTATAGCAAAAGAAACCAGTCCCATGTTGTCCGATTTTGGGGAAGAATCTGCTGGCATGAGATCAGTGTCAGACACACATGCCCTGGGTGTGGGGGTCTGAGGCCTTGGATCCAGTGGCCTGCCTGGTCTCTGGGCTTCCTTTCTGCTCGTAGGAGGCTGCTGTCATGAAGGGAGCACGCACTCCTCCCCTGTGTCCCATGCAGAGATGACTCCCATGAAGGAGCACAGCCCTCATCAGGTTTTGGGAGCCTAGCCTTTCCTCCTGCTCTGTGAGTGGGAAGTGCTCATGGTGTCTGGGGCCTGGTCTGCTGAGTCTGGACCAGGGTCTCATATTGCTGACCCGTTCTCCTTGGGTCTTGAACATTATTTCTTTGAGCTGCTGTAAATTCCAGGCAGAACCCTGGCCTATTTGGGGTTTGGACAGGCTGGAGGCAAAACCTGCAAACACAAGGGTGAAGGTAACAGCGGTCTGTCATATATTGCTATTTTGAGTTCACTAGATATAATGCACAAACATTTATAAAATTTCATAAATTTGTAAATATTTTGTGATTAGGTGGCTAACCACGCACAAATGTAGTGTCCCATGCTGCTCTGGAATGCTGTCTTTCTCGTATCTGTCTGGCTGGAGCCCAGGCTCTGGCTCAGTATGTGCTCTCCAATGATTGGTCCCCAGTAAGTCCTGGATGACTCACTGTAACACAAGTAAATAACAAAACAGTAACCATCCTTCAGTAAGTTGAAAATTCACCTAGTTTACCCTTCTGTCAGCTGGAAAGGCATGATGATGACAGTCACCAGGAACATCTGAGCAGCTGAATGCTAATCGTATATGGAGCACTTGCCTCGTGCTACCATCTTTGTTGCAGCATCTCTGTCAACATAGCATTGGAGTTCAGCATCCCTTCAAAAATTTCTCTTTGACTCATGTTGACTGCACGAGGTGTTATTTATGTTTCCTTTGCATGGAAGAGCAGTTTTTAAAATGTTTTCATTTATTTTATTTGAGAGAGAGAGAGAGAGCGCGCGCGTGCAAGCATGGGGAAGGGCAGAGGGAGAGGGAGAGAGACTCTCAAGCAGACTCCCAGCTGAGTGTGCAGCCTGACACAGGGCTCAACCTCACCATCCTACAATCACGACCTGAGCTGAAACCAAGAGGGGGTGCTTAACTGACTGAGCCACCCGGGCACCCCGGAAGAGTACTTTTTTGAATGAAGTTGGATTATCAACTTACCATAGGAATCTAGAAAGTGACAGCTCCAGAAGTATCACAGACACAGACCCTGTGTTTTTGACTTATCAGTGCTGGCCAGAAGGGCAAGGGACTAAACTTTCTGGGAGGATATGCTTGGCCTTTGCACACAGCTGTTCTTTCCCACCCTTTACTTTCTATTTCATAATTCTCACTCAGTACACCTACTCTCTCTGTTCCCACCAGAGTTTATTAGTATGCTTTTAGTGTCTCCACCTCGACATCTTTACTCCATCATTTCCTCACCCGGATGTTCTCTTCATCCTTCAAAGTCCAGGTCAAATTCCCACCCCTCCCCTCCCCCTCCCTCCCCTCTTCCTCCCCCCTCCCCACTCACCCCCTTTTCTCCTCCCCCTCTTCCTCTCCCCTTTTCCCCCCTCCCCCCTTCTTCCCTTTAGGAAGAATTCTACAGAACATTCCAGTCTGAGGTCTTCTACTGGTTAATAATGAAATGAACCTGTTTTGTCACTGGTACCTCAAGCCCATGGGCTCTCTCATCCCTTGAACCCCAGGTTGGGCCAGCTGACATACTGAGCTACCAATAGGAGCAGGAAATGAGGACTAGAAAAATGAGGATGATCATCTTGCAGCGTAGCTAAGGGGCGATTAAATGAGATTATATTAATAGCTGCCAATTATTGAAGGCTTGCCAGATACCCATGTAAGCTACCATATATTTTGTACATATTATCTCATTAGTTTTCCTAATAACCCTGTGGAGGAGTTTTATCATCCTTATTTTACAGTTGAAGAAACTGAGGTTCAGCGAAGTTATATAACTTGCCTAAGGTCAGACAGCTAAGAAAGGATAAGTCTGGCATCACACCTGGGAAAACTGGGCCACAGTATACCTGCTACCATACCTGGGACACCATAGTGGTGGGGAATAGGGATGCTTGGTGCTTTAGGCAGACCATGCTACACCCAGGCACAGTCAGTTGTTTTTGTGAAACTTGCCAACTGCAGAGTTTATATTCTGAAATTTCCCTCTTGTATTTGAATTGACCATGAATGAGGCACTCCATATAGGATGGTAAAGAGGACACTCTTTGAGAACATGGGAGGAGGGTGGGCCTCAGGAGTGTAGCATTTAATGGAAATATCTCTTACTCTATGTGTGCGTATATATATATATATACACACACACGTATATATACATATGTATATATATATATATATATATTTTTTTTTTTTGTAAATAAATCCTTGGGTCATAGTTTTGAATAGTCAGTCTGTAATGTGTTAGCCTGTGCTGGTCAGGGGGCCATATTTAGTTTTGCCATACTGGTGACTTAGAGTTGAAGGCTGCTGGTCTTCTCACAATTCTTCCTGTCAGGTAGAGGGAGTTTTGAATCTAGAGAATGGTGTTATATCTGAGCTTCTCCCATCAGAGGAGTAGTTTTGCCCTCAAGGAGAGTGCCATGTGTTTTAACTGAGAATCAGCCCCAACAAGGACTCAGAGCTCTATCTTCTGTTCCCCTCAGGGCATCAATTGAAGAGAAATATGGCAAAGACCTTCTCAACCTCTCTAGGAAGAAGCCCTGTGGACAGTCGGAGATCAAGTAGGTGCCACGCTTCTTTCCAGGTTCCAGGTTGATCAATGGTGCCAGGAGCCCCCATTGCTTCAGCAGACAGAGCTGGCCAGTGGGATGAAGTGTGTTGGATGAAACAGTTTTTCATAATTTTTTTTTCTCCCTTATTCTCAGTTGTGAAAAATACAGAAAAATAGAAGTCTCAAATGGACTGTGAAGCCACAAACCAGGAGTAAAACTTTCTAGATTTTCATTGAAGTCTTTTTCTATATATACTTTTTCATAGGGAGTATTATACTATATATAATTTTATACTAGACATTTAATAGAGGGACTTATGCACACATACATGCACGCACACTTGTTTGTGACAATTCTGAGAGACAGTCTTTGCGCCATTTTATACTTCTCGCAACTGATGTGAGGTTTCTATACAATTATATATTCTACTATCACTCACTGATACAGAAATGACCTTAGGACTCCCTCTCTCTCATCTGCAGGGCTGGCTTCGTGGGCAGTCATACAGAAGCCCACGCTTCGAAGAGCTTCCTAATAGGTTTGATGGTCTTTGCCATCCCCATTTTGAAATTCTGATTTATAAACAAGGGGCCCCACGTTTTCATTTTGCAGTGGACCTCACAAATTCCATAGCCCATCCTACTCATATGGAAATTTCTAGATTCCTTCTCTGAAGTAAATATATTGAGGGAGGCTTGGGAGAAATAATTTGGGGTAGACTTTTGCAGGCCTCTGCAGTCCTAATCACATTACACACTGACCTGCATTCTGCTTTGATTGATGAATGAATGACAAAGAAGGTGATCAGGAGCCACACTTTGAACCCTTCCTTTATTGGCTTGTACCTACATTTCTTTTTTTTTTTTTTTTTTTTAAATTTTATTTATTTATGATAGTCACATAGAGAGAGAGAGAGAGAGGCAGAGACACAGGCAGAGGGAGAAGCAGGCTCCATGCACCGGGAGCCCGATGTGGGACTCGATCCCGGGTCTCCAGGACCGCGCCCTGGGCCAAAGGCAGGCGCCAAACCGCTGCGCCACCCAGGGATCCCTGTACCTACATTTCTAATGATCATACTTTAAAGAAGGACTAGTATTCTTATGAGAAAGGAACCATAACTCCTTTTTTACCATTGGGGGAAATGAAGCGTAAGGAAGTTTAGCATTTTGCTCTACCCCAGTGGACAGTGGAGAATTTATAATGCCTGTGCCTTGGGATTGAGAGAGGAAGAAAGAGGAGACAGTGAGCTGCAAAAGTCTTGATCCTTTGCTGTCCTCCCAAGCTCATGGGCGAAGATGAGTCTACAGGCTGTGAGATGCGGGCAGAGAGAAGCGTGCGGTGGTATTATAATAAGACTGTACAGCCAGTTTCCAGAACTGAAATTATATATGTGCTTGTTTTTTTAGCACCCTGAAGCGGGCCCTGGAAGTCTTCAAGCAGCGTAAGTGATTCTCTAAACTGTATTTGCAAGTGCTGGATCTGTCTGTTGTCAATGGTGAATGGTAGGTTTTAATTTGAACAGCAGTCTCAGATTGGGTAAAGAAAAAAATTGGAGCAGCTCCCAAGGTGACAAGTAGCTCTGCAGAGTTGAAATGAGCAGAAGCCATCTTCCATACCTTCGCATCATGATGTGCATTTGACTCACTTAGAGCAATGGTTCTCACACTTGGAATCCAGGGCAAGATGCTGGCACTTTGGTCTTCAAGGGGTCCTGTCCAGTTCTTCTCCTCCTCCGCCTTAGACAACTATCAAGGAGATAGTAAACATCTGAACTTTCACTTCCCACTGATAAGCAGTTATTGGTGACTTAGTGAATCTATTGGTGAATGACTCCAGATGTTTTTATGCAATTAAACCTATAAATAAATATCTCTATTCATATAAATAAATAGGATGATACCGTGGCAGTGGTTCCGAGTCTATGGAGTGAGGGCAGAGCCTATGTTTTAAGATCAGTTTTGAAATGAAAACATCAATGTTTTCATGCTAGCAGTTTGGTATGTATCTCTCTCTAGACTTTCTTCCATGCATTTATAATTTCTTTTTTTTTTTTTTAAAGATTTTATTTATCTATTTGACAGAGAGAGAGAGAGAGAACACACAAGCAGGTGGAGGGGCAGAAGGGAGGGAGGAGCAGGTTCCTCACTGAGCAGGGAGCCCTATTCAGGGCTTGATCCCAGGACCCTGGGATCATGATTTGAGCCAAAAGCAGACACTTAGCCCACTAAGCCACTCAGGAGCCCCTCTCTTTCTTTCTTAATTTGCAAAGATGCACATATACATAGAAGTGAGTTTTTATATAAATGAGATCATACTACACCTATCTCTCTACAATTTGTTTTTCTTAACAATATTCTCTAAGCATCTTCCCATTTCAGATCATTTAGCTCTGCCTCATTCTTGCACATTTGAAAGTTTTGAGAGGCCCCTGGCTGGCTCAGTTAATGGAGCATGTGACTCTTGATCTCATGGGGTTGTGAGTTGAAGCCCCACATTGGGTTTGGAATCACTTAAAAATGAAATCTTTTAAAAAAAAAAAGAAAGAAAGTTTTGATCCTACACAATGCCAAACTTCTCCCAGAAGAGTTGGACTGATTTTTCCCTCCACTGAAAGTGCTGTTTTTCCCCCATGCTTGCCAAAATGAAGAATTTTCACACTGTAAAAAATTTCCCCAACTGAAAAGCAAAAAATTATATACTTCTAGGGTTTCAAATTTTTTATTTTTTTCAGTAGCTTTAGGGCTGAATACATTTTCAAATGTTTATTGTCATTTAGCCAATCTTTTAAAAAATGTCATGTTTTTAACCAATTTTCTTATACTGGAATATATATTTTTTTCTTTTGATTTGTGAAAGCTCTTATGACATAGCTATTTACTCTTTGTTATATAAATTACTGATATTTTTCCAATTTGTCATGTATATTTGAACCTTGCTTAAGGTTATTTTGACGCACACAAGTTTAACATTTTTTCTTAGGTCAGATCTGTCCATCTTTCTAGCTTTAATGTCATGCTTCAATTTGTTTTCTTAGAATCAGTAAAATAAGAGTTTTGTTGTGGTGGTTATAAAGGGAAGCCATGCTCATTGCAAAGATCTTAGAAAATAAGGGGAAAAAAATCACCAATAGTCTTTCTATCTAGAAATAACTATCAATAGCCAAAATTCCCGTGCGTGACCTTTATTACCAATGCTCAGGCCCATGTTAGAGATGGAAAGACTGTCAGAGTCATCTAATGAGAAATAAGTATTGAATTTGAAATTGCGGTGGGTTTAGTGGTGTCTTCTAGCACGTAAGCTCCATGAGCTGGGGCCTTGGCTGTTTGTCTTCCCAGCCCTGGGCACACACTAGGGACACACACACTGGGCACACACACACTCCTTCCATGGTAGGAGGCTAAGCTAAAGATTTTCTAGCTTTGGTCTTGGTGGCCAGGGCAATGCTGGCACATGGAAGGGCTCAAGAAATGTGGTGACCAAGTGAAGTAGGTTCGTTTTACCGCTTGCTCCAGTATTTTGTGTACACATTTTGTGTAGTCTTGTATATTTGAATTCAACATTTGTCGATCTTGTTTATTGTTTTTTCTTTTTGTTTTAAAAATTATTTTTGCAGAGATAGACAGTGTGGCACAATGTCACATTCAGCTTGCCCAGACCCTAAGAGAAGAGGCCAGGAAGATGGAAGAATTCAGGGAGAAGCAAAAGCTACAACGGAAAAAGGTTGGATTTGCATCTAAGATGCATGTTAAGATGTTGCTTTTCCTATGGCAGAAAACTGCAGGCTCATTTGTTCGCCAAACTCCTTGGCTCATTCGTACCTTCATGCAGCCATGTTCTTCTTTTAACCTATGAGATTATTTATCGGGAAGCCATGTGGAGACCCAGTCTAGATGGTCAGTTCTCTTTGAATTCTTGCAGGATTTAGGGGTCTGGCCTGCCTTCCTCTTCTTTTCGTATCTGCTGCCACTATTCAGACTGTGACTGGCAAGGGGGAACCCTCTGTCTTCAGTAGAGTCTTGGGCATTTGACCTGGAGGGGCTCCCAGACCACACTCCCTCCTGGACGAGGCAGTAAGGGAAGGATAAGATGTGGAGAAGACTCCCATTCTCCCAGAGACCATGTAGTCCAAATGCCCTGTTTTACAAATAGGGAGACCAAGGCCCTGGGAAATCCAAGTCCTTTTTGTCTTCAGATCAAGTGTACATAGGCTCTTTTCCATTGATGAAATTTACTCTGTCCAACTACATGGAAGGAGATGGAGTAAGCAGGAGTTAATAAAACTGGCAAACATTTAAGAAGTTATAAGGATCAAGAAAAGAAGTCCAGATTTATAGCAGTAAAGTGTTCCTTAGACTAGACCAGCCACTATTCTGACTCCTTTCTATTTTGTTCCTAAATGACTTATATATTCGGGTTAGCCTGAATAGGGCCCTTCTCCAATTTCCTTTTTTATATCTGGTCTATAAGATTGGAACCTCAGCTTCACATGGGACACAAGCTCCTTCCTATTTGGCATCCAAAGATTTCTAGCCAGGTCTCCCCAGATAGCTTTGCATGGACTTTTTGGAAATCCGTCTTCATCCTGGCTCCTGACCATTGGAAGGTCATTGTCTAATAGTAAAGCATCCCGCTGTTAAGGCTGATTCTACTCGTACATCAGTCTTAGCAACTTTCCCTGTGGTTCTAAGTCAGAGTCTAATTGCAGCTTCTTTGGTGACCACTAGGCATGTGGCAGCATCTTAAAAGCCTGACTGCCTTCATCTGTTGTCATTTCCTGAGCTGCTCTTACAGCTGTGCCTCTTGTTAGGAAGGAAGGGTGGAAACTAACATTTAAAGAACACCGTATTGAGTGGTTTTATACACACTCATGCTTCATGTATCAGGTTTGAGAAGGGTATCTGGCTTCAGATATTTTTCAGAGCAGAAATACTATGGGTATTACACCCACCCATTGGATAGTCACACTGTTTTTGGCTGACATTACCAACCCTGCCCAAAAATTGAATCACAATTTTTCAGGGGTAAAATGCCTTAGATGATCAGAGTCACTGAGTACATGATTTCCGATAAGAGGAGCAGAGGGTCATTTCCTCATGTTCCCAACTGCCTTCGGTAGCCTTGGTCATTTCAGGGAGAGTTTTGTTGGTTTTGCAAGGCTTCTGGAACTTCCCCTCCTAACAAGTTACAAAGACCAAATTCTCATAGCTAGAAGAATGTGTTCTGAATTTTGTTAAGTAAGCGAGGAGCCAGTGTTCAATCCGCTGCTGTCTTCCCAATTTCCTATGTTCTGTGGGCTCTCTATAGCAGGAAAATGCCTTCTGAGCTTTCTTGGAGAAGCCCAAAGTTTATTAATAAATTTGTAGTTCTTTGTGTCACAGTGAACTCTGGTTTGTAGCACTTCCGTATTTAGATACTTTTTTTTTTTTTTTAATCAAACTTTGGGAGAAAATGTGTCAGTGGTAACTTCTCATTTTCACTGGCCAAACCCTGCCTGCCTTGGTCTTCCACTTTTTAGAAATTAAGCCATTTCCACTTATTGGGGAAAGCCATCAGCTGGTTTCTTTTAGTAGCTTGGAGGAGGGGAGGTGCAAGTAGAATGGCTGATCAGAAGTTAATGGTGTACTCACTTAAACAACTAGATTTCTGTGGGTGGTGAACGATACAAACATGGTCACCATTCCTTCATGGAGTGTAGAACATGGTCAGAGACTGATGTGACATGGCCATCATGATAAAGTGTGATGAACCTTAATTAATAGGGAAGATGAGGATCCCACCTGAGCATGTGGTGGGGACATCTGACCTCATCAGGGAGGCTGGAAGGCCTCCTGGGGGAAGATCTTTTAGCTTGTCCCTTGAAGGGACAGCACACGGTCAGGAACTCTCCTCTGGTGCCCACATTCCATTCTATGCTCTCAGCTAAGATTGCGAGGATCAGGGCAGAATGTTGCTCTGCCTGTGTAGTGAGCAACCTCTGAAGAAAGGAACTTCCTGAGTGATGCAGAATGACCGGCTTTCTGAATACAGTCTGAATGTGGACAGACAGACAAAAAGACCACTAAGCAGCTATTCCAGTAATTTACCACAGGGGCATTGGGGTCCTTTATAATATCCCATCCTTCTTTACCTTACCCTCTTGCTTTTCCCCACCTTAGAGCAGAGGTGATAGTTCTTGCACTACTTTGTCTTATCAATAATACAACAATTAGATTTCCATTGGGTTTGGCCATAGAAGACCTGCCATGAGTAGGTCACTCTGTAAGTGAATATGAACCTGAGGAGATTTTAATCAAAGTGATGTAGCAGACAGAGCTGGACTTGGTGTCACTGGATGGCCTGGAGCAATATCACCCCTTGGGCCCTGGGGATCATACCTGTCAGGTTAGAGCCAGACTTCCTCTCTGGGGTCCTGTTCACATACAGATGCCAGGCATCCTGGAAGGCAGAGAGGAAGAGGAAGGGAGAAGGTCTGGCTAATGAGACTTTGTAGCCACCTGAGAGGTGCTTGAAGCAGGTGTTACATGCAAGTTGGACATAAGGAGGCCTGGCTGGGGCCTTAGACTATAAAATAATAACAGCTCCCAAACTGGAAGGATGGCAATGTGTATATTTGGACTGGAAAGGACCATGGACTAGACCAACATTGTTAACTGATCTGCTCCATGGAGCCTGGGAAAATTAGAAACCATTGACAAATAAACCCAGCTCCTCCTCCTGGCAGAGGTACACAGGCACTCATGTGAACTTCACAACTTCCTGTCTGTGATGGCAAAGACCTTCCCGTGAGTCTTTGCATGTGGGGTTCATGTCTGTTCTCTGTGTCTACAGTGTCTTCACTATTAGCAGATGCATGGCCACCTCTTGGTCCCTCAATTTCAGCTGAGCTAGATGACTTCTTGGTTCTCTGAAGACCTCTGACCCACCACCCTCAGGGGAATTTCATGTATTCTTCAAAATTTATATTTGAAGTTACACCATCCCAAACATTCCATTCGGATATCTTAAAAATCTATCCAACCATGTTTGTGTTGGTAACACACAAAAATTTAATTGTCCAGAAGAAAGGGAAACCACATTTGAATATCATTTGCAATATTATTATTTTGCATTATATATTTTTGCACAAGAGCAGTGCCATAGTTCACTTTGAATTATTGCATCTCTCAGTCTTTTATAAACCGATTTGGTTTTATGGAGCTATCATAAGGGGTTAGGGTAGTGATTAGAGGATAGGGTTTTTTTTTTTTTTAAGATTTTATTTATTTATTCATGAGAGACACAGAGAGAGAGGCAGCCCCCTTTGGGGTGCCTTGATGCAGGACTCTATCCCAGGACCCCAGGATCACTCCCTGAGCCAAAGGCAGACACTCAACCACTGAGCCACCCAGGCGTCCCAGTGTTAGGGGTTTCATAAAGCTATCATAAGAGGTTAGGGCAATGATTAGGAACAAGAGCACAGGAGTCAGGCTGTGCCCAAATCTCAACTCTGTTACTTGCTTGGGTAAATTAATCCACCTCAGTTTACTGTCAAGAAAATGGGGATAAGAATACTCAGAGTCATTGTGATGCATGAAAACCACTTAACACATAGTAATATCTTTTTTTTTTTTTTAATTTTTTATTTATTTATGATAGTCACAGAGAGAGAGAGAGGCAGAGACACAGGCAGAGGGAGGAGCAGGCTCCATGCACCGGGAGCCCGACGTGGGATTCGATCCCGGGTCTCCAGGATCGCGCCCTGGGCCAAAGGCAGGCGCCAAACCGCTGCGCCACCCAGGGATCCCAACACATAGTAATATCTGATAAATGAGAACTACTATTACCTCTGAGACCTACGTTTTTATTATTTGCTTCATTATTTTGTGTAGTGAAAGTGTTAAGATCACAGCCACAAGAAAGAAATTGCTCCCAATTGAACTCAACAGAGTCCGTTTCCTGGATTAGATGGAGTAAAGGAACACCTTCTTCTAACTCTCCTTACGCATTTCTTTCCTTCATACTGCCTGGGCTCCTTGCTGATTAAGAATTTGCCATTTCTGGATGCTGACATAGGTTTACAGAAGAAAGACCTCTTTTAAAATATGAATGGTGCTTTAATAAAAGTCTCAAAATCCTTTTTGAAACCTAAATTCCTTCATCCAGATTTCCTGAAGACCCAGTTCCAAGGATCAGTGATTCTGAATGGTGGCTGCTCAAGTTCAAAGGCAGGTCTCCCCGTTAACCAGCCATAAGACCTGGGCTAGGTTGTTCAGCCTCTCTGCTACACTTTCCTCATTTGTGCAATGGGGATAATTAATAGCACACATACCTTCCAAGTGTGTGAGGACTAAGTGAGATAGTTCACGTTGAACACATAGTCCTCAAGGTAACTTGTGGTTAACAGTAATTTGTTTGTTTGTTTGTTTTATTAACAGTGCTTTGTCCTTTCTTCACAGACAGAGCTTTTAATGGATACTGCCCATAAACAAAAGAGCTTACAGTTCAAGAAAACCATGGATGTGAGTCTCTTTATTTATTTTTAAAAGATTTTATTTATTTGAAGGAGAGAGAGAAAACAAGTGAGGGGAAGGGAGAGGGAAAGGGAGAAGCAGACTCCCCACCGAGCAGAGAGCCCAACTCGGGCTGGATCCCAGGACCCTGAGATCATGACCTGATCTGAACAAAACCAAGAGTCACACTCTTAACTGGCTGAGCTACCCGGTGCCCCCTGAGTCTCATTTTATTGCCTTCTTTATGTCATGGTGACATTTTCTGAAATCCTGTGCTGTGTAGGAGTGTATTCCTGAAAATAACATTTTAATAATTTTTTAAAAAGATTTTTATTTATTTATTCATGACAGACACACACAGAGAGAGGCAGAGACACAAGCAGACAGAGAAGCGGGCTCCATGCAGGGAGCCTGATGTGGGATTCTATCCTGGGTCAAAGGCAGGTGCTAAACCGCTGAGCCACCCAGGCGTCCCAACATTTAAATAGTATTATTCATTACTGCAGTGTTTTGGGGAGACAAAAACCCTTAGAAGTTTGACTTTTCTTCTTTTTAAGGCCTTGCAAAGACTGAGGATAAAATTAGATGGAAGAAACAAAATAACAGGGCCTTTCTGGTAACCTGAGAAAATCTATTTAAATATTTCAGGCCAAGACCAAGGCATCTATACCCCCCATGGCACCACTTATCTTGTTGGATTTGAGCTTTTTCCCTGTGACTATTTTGAATCTTTATTTCTTACCTATTTTACTGAGTGACCCCTTCCTGTTTCAAGATCTGAAAACTGTAAAAGCCTTACTTAACTAATTTATTTAAAAAACACTTAACAAGACAGAGCTAAGATAAATTGCGAGAGCCCTCACTCTAGCTTTTATGAATCTGTTCACTTGGACACAGTGAACTCTGGTTTTGCAACATCTGTGACTCCATATCTGTACAGAGGTATCATGATATACTCTGACTATGACATGGTATCTGGTAACCCAGTTACAAAAGAAAATGTCACCATGTTGATGACATGTGTGGTCTCTTCTGCATCATTTTTTCCCGTGATGCACAGCACCTCAAAAGTAACTGATAAATAGGGAGTGATGTTAATGTAATCACAGAAATAGTGTTGGAGAGCAAATTTGTTCCTAGACGTTCTATGTTTTGAGCAGTCTAGGGTGAGATTTCTCACAATTGAAGGGAAAGCCTTAGTGAAATATAAGTTTCTTGACTCTCTCTTCTACCTACATGAACAGCCATATCAGTGTTATAAATTTTGCTTGGACTGTCAAAAATGATTTCGAAAACTCAAGAGAAAGGAAGACTATTGTATTTACTCATATTTTGCTTACTGTGTCTTTTTTTTCCCTCTTGATGTTTCAAGGTTCCTTCTTTTATAGCTTCCTTTTGCTTCGAGAATTTTTTTTGGTAGGCTCCATGCCCAGTGTGGGGCTTGAACTCACAACCTTGAGATCAAGTGTCACAAGCTCTACCGACTGAGCCAGCCAGGCACCCCCAGAGAATTTCCTCTAGCCATTCTACAGAATGGTCTGCTAGCAACAAATACTCTGAGTGTTTTTTCATCTGAAAGTGTCTTGATTCCCCTTACAGTGTTAAAAGCTATTTTCACTGGATATGGGATTATGTGTTGACAGTTCTTTTCTATCAGTACTTGAAAATGTGCCACTTTCTTGTGGCCTCTGTGGTTTCTGATAAGAAAGCTACTGTGATTAAAATTGGTTTTCCCTTATTGGTAAAGTGCCATTTCTGTTTATGTTGGTTTGTTTGCTTGTTTGTTTTTTAGTTTTCAGTTTACCTATGGGTCTTGTCATGGATTTCTTTGGGCTTATTTTGTTTGGGGTTTGATCAACTTCTTGAATCTGTAGGTTTACATCTTTTGTCAAATTTCAGAAGTTTTCAGCTATTTGTTTCTCCAAGTGCTTTCTCAGCCCATTCTTCTCTTCTTGGATTGCAAGGACACAAGTGTTAGATCTTTTGTTATGGTGCAAAAGATCCATGAGGCTCTAAGCATTATTTTTCCGGCCTATTTTTCTCTCTGTTGTTCAGATTAGGTAATTTCTATTGTTCTCTCTTCCGGTTCACAGACCTGTTCTTCTATCTCTTCCATTTTTTTTTTTAATTCTTTTTTTTTTTTTTTTTTATTTATGATAGAGAGAGAGAGGCAGAGACATAGGCAGAGGGAGAAGCAGGCTCCATGCACCAGGAGCCCGACGTGGGACTCGATCCCGGGTCTCCAGGATCGTGCCCTGGGCCAAAGGCAGGCGCCAAACCGCTGCGCCACCCAGGGATCCCCTATCTCTTCCATTTTTAAGCCATGCACTGAGTTTTTTATTTTTAAGAGTGTAATTTTTTTTTTTTTTAGTTCTAAAATTTCCATTTGGTTCTTTTTTTTTTTTAATTTTTGTTTATTTATGATAGTCACACAGAGAGAGAGAGAGACAGACAGACAGAAACACAGGCAGAGGGAGAAGCAGGCTCCATGCACCGGGAGCCCGACGTGGGACTCGATCCTGGGTCTCCAGGATCGCGCCCTGGGCCAAAGGCAGGTGCCAAACCGCTGCGCCACCCAGGGATCCCCTCCATTTGGTTCTTTAAAAAGATGATTTTATTTATTTGAGAGAATGAGAGAGAGAGCACACAATCGGGGGGAGGGACAAGCAGACTCTTGGCTGAACATGGAGCCCAATGCAGGGCTTGATCCCAGGCCCCCAAGATCATGACCTGAGCCAAAGTCAGACATTTGACTGACTGAGCCCCCAGGCACCCTACCGTCTGGTTCTTCTTTGTATCTTCTCTGCCTTTGAAGAGCTTTTCTATTTCTTTGCCAAGACCATCTATATTTCATTTATTTTAAGTGTGTTTGTAATTGCTTGTTGAATATATTTATGATGGCTGCTTTAGAATTTTTGTCAGGTAATTCTAACAATCTCTGTTATCTTGATGCTGGCAACTTTTAATGGCCTTTTTTTTTTTTTTTTTCCAATTTCAGATCTTCCTCATTCTTGGCATGATGAGTGATAGTCATTTGATTTTCGACATTTTAGGTATTATATTGAAAGACTCTAGATCTGATTTAAATCTCTGTTTTAGCTGGCTTACTCTGACACCATTCTAGCAGAGGGCAGTGAGGTACTGCCTCATTAGTCCTTTATGGGGGTAAAAATCTAGCCTCCACTGAAAGCACAGTATGGCTCTGTAACTACTGGGAGGTGGTTTAAGTTCTAAGTTCTGAGCTTCCACTAGACTTCTCTGACACCACCCCAGCAGACAGGGGGTGGACCTCATTGTTGTGAGGTAGGGTGGTTGAAGTCCAGATTGCCCACATGGTTTCCACTGGCACTGTGTGTAGGGCTGTGTTATCTCCCAGTGGGAATGAAAGTTCCAGTTCCCTATTTGTTCCTCTCTGACACTACCACGTCAGGGAAGTTGGGCATCTCATTATAGCTTGGTGAGAGTGGAAGTCTAGATGGCCTTTGCTGGATGTGTAGGAGTGAGGCCACACTCATTTTAGGTGGTGTTTGGCTGCAGTAGGATGGTTACTTTCTAAAGGTTTCTCTCCTCAACGCTGTCCCTTTTCTGGTCTTTTGGCTAGAGAAGGCAGGTTTTTGTTGGGACTTGCGTCTATGCTCGTTGTCATTCCCTCATTGCTTGGCTTCCTTGGCACTCAGTCTGCAATATATGAGGCAAAAGGAAAACCCAGAGAACTTACATGTAGGTCATCCTTCTGAGACCAGAGTCTAACCAGGTTACCCCCTTCTCTCTACTTTTCAGAGTCTTATTTATTTATTTATTTATTTATTTATTTATTTATCTAAAAGATTAAAAAAAGATTTATTTATTTATTCATGAGAGACACACAGAGAGAGGCAGAGACACAGGCAGAGGGAGAAGCAGGCTCCATGCAGGGAGCCCGATGTGGGACTCAATCTCAGGATCCTGGGATTATGCCCTGGGCCGAAGGCAGGCACTCAACCACTGAGCCACCCCAGTGCTCCAAGGAAAAAGATATCTTTAAAAAATATCTTATACATGGTTTCAAGAGAGATGACAAATGGGGGAAAATATTTGTAACTTATATAACTTATAGCCAGGTAGTATTCCTAATATGGACTGAGCTCTTAAAAACCAATGAAAATAAAGAATGCTCCAACAGAAAGTAGGTAAAAATCATGAAGTAGAAAGACTAGACCATCTTAGTGGTCATGAAATATAAATACAAATAAAACAACTTTATGCTAACATTTTCTCCTCTAGTCTTAGAAGTCAGGCATATCGTCTAAGTTTGGTATTGGTGAGAGTGAGGAAATTTACTCCACATAACTGCTGGTGGGAGTTTCAGTTGGTGTGGTCATTTTGGAAGGAAGTTAGATACATATATATTCTTTCACCAAACAATTACACTTCTAGGTATTTGACCTATGTAAATAAATTCATACTATCCAAAATAAAATCAGCATATTTTTATGTTACAAAAAAATGGGAAACAAGATAAATGTCCACCAATAGAGAGACAGCTAAAATTATGGTGTGTGTGTGTGTGTGTGTGTGTGTATGTATGTATGTTTGTGTATTTACAACCATTAAAGTGTTCAGCTACAGGGCTCATGCTTGATATAGAGAAATGTCTGACATATTGTTACAAAGGAAATTGTTGCATGAACAGCTCGTGTGCTTGTAATTATGAAAAATTATGACATTTCTGTGTGTGTGTAGTGTATATAGGGAATTCTTTGGTTGTTTACTGAAAGGTTAACCCCAACTGAATTGCAGAGGAGATGCCAAGAAATCCAAGAACGCGCATGTAATATTTGATGAGCACAAACCATCTCTGCAAATGAGTCTTCATTCTTAATCAAGCAGTTTTCAGGGGCCAACATTTTTATTTATTAGCTGATTGGCAGCTTTGTTATGCTTGAACAAGTTAAATCTTTGCTTCAATAGTTGAAACAGAAAATGCTCTGATTCACTAACTATAGTTTGAGAACTGTTTTCACTCTCATGGTAGTAATGTTAGCCCCTGCTAGACCACGGCCTACTTTTAAAGTACCTAAAACAGAACTCTTTAAATCAAAAAGGAACATTGCGGTGCTTAAGTGTCAGAATTGATGGTGGGCACGTTAGAATATCAAAGTGTCATTGTAATTACCATGGCCAAGTGATTGCATCTAAGTTTTGAGGCTTATATTATATAAATATTGGCTTATATTATATAAATATTGGGTTGTACATCTAACAGTTACATACCTATTTTCATTGTACATATTTCAAATCACATCTTTTGTTTCTGTCATTTTTTAAATCTCATGTACTTTGTATTGACCAAATAGGAGTTATTACTTCCTTGATCAGGTCGGCACCACATGCATAGTTTGGAAAAGGGCCAGGGAGCCTTCCAAAAAGAGATAAGGAGGAACATTTGCCCTCAGAGTGCCCACCACCTGGTGGTGATCCCAGCGCTAATCAGAGTGTCATGTTCTTTGCTGGGCTTAGTGGGTTGGTGTGGCTGCTTTGCAGGGTTGCATTCCACTTACCCCCTTTGGTTTTCTTTTGGCTTATAACAACAAAGGCAAAGAAGAGCTATGAGCAGAAATGCCGAGACAAAGATGAAGCAGAGCAGGCTGTCCACCGGAGTGCCAACCTGGTAAACGTGAAGCAACAAGAAAAGGTACCTGGGGGAGCCGACAGCCTGAACAATCTGAAATTTATGTATTTGAAACTAAAACCGAGTTAATAATCTTAATTTAAAATGGAGCTGCATCGTAAGGCCCTGACAATATTCTCCTCCAGGCTACCAGGATCCTCTGTACCAGAAAGTCCCTTGTCACAGTCTTGGGGTTTGGGGAGAGCTGGAGAAGTGTGGCCAGGGGTAAGGGAGAAGGGTGATAAGAAGTAGGGGAGGGGGTTTTGTTTTTTTTTCTTCTTTCTTCAAAACGCAAGTATTCTTTGTAGCCAGGCCGTCTCCTGCTTGGGTGTATAATCAGTTTTACATAATCTGAATAGAAGATTGTCAGCAAGAAGAGGTCAGGGGTATGTCTTTAGGAAAACACAGGGCATGGTGCTTGGTGGCTATTGCTCAATGGCCATAAGATTAGAAGGGAAGTTGAACAATTTGCTGAGAGAAACACAGGTAAGACGGGGGCTACACCGGGGGTGTCTTCACAGTCTTTGTTTTTAAGTCTGGTTTGCCTGTGGAGGCCTGGTTCAGTGTTTCTCCTCTCTCCTTCTTTGTCCTCACAGCTTTTTGTGAAACTGGCAACTGCGAAGACCGCAGTAGAAGATTCGGGTGAGGGGCTGTTCCCAGGGATAGGGGAGGATTGTTGTGGGGTTGACATTCAGCAGAATCTGTCCGGGAAGGTAGTTTTATATACCCCACAGTAATGTGTGCACAGACAGTGGGGTGACGGAAATTATCAGGAGGGAAGAAGGGAGAGAGGGAGGGGGAGAGGGTATATTAGAACCTGGGAAAGTGAGAAGAAGCAAATGGGAACCCCCCCTTAGGTTGTGGGCCTTACTTGTAATTGAATCGTGGTGGTAGTGGTGGGGTCATGGGCCAGCAGCTTTATAATCAAGTGCTCACTCTGATTTATTGGGAACATCTATCCAAAAAGCCCATTTCAGCCCTGCTGACTCTTTTCTGCTACGAAGGAAATAGCCAAGTTGTGAGGCCTTGTCATGGCTGAAATCTGAAATCCAAACCAAATGTTTGCAAAGCCTTCTAATCCCAGAGTACCTTGCAGGAGACAAGCCTCTCATGACCATGGTCACTTAAGTCTCTAAATCCAAAACCAAAGTAACTTGATAGTTCTCTTCTCCACACCTCTGACTGGATCATTTTCCTGAAAATGGAAAGGCATAGAAGCAATCAAGGCCGAATTAACCAAAGAGAACCCTGGCTGAGGTTCCTGCCAGTCTTCTCTCTCCTTCTGTGAACTATTTCTTGCCTTTTGCTTGATCCAGTGTCAGTGCTCAGAGCTCTGTGGGGCCCTGTGAGCTCACTACCATTCTGGCGAGTGTCATTCACCATCTGGGGCTAACCGGGCAGTGGGTGTGTGAGCCCTGGTCCTGTGTGGTTTCTGAACCCAGGCCCCTCCCCTGCATTGCAGACAAAACGTACATGATGCAGATCAACACTCTGGACAAGGTCCGTGAAGACTGGCAGAGTGAGCACATCAAGGCCTGCGAGGTACAGGTGCTGGGGAGGGAGGGGTGGGTCTTCCTTGAGAATCTGGAGTATCTACTCGGGCAGACCTCAGTTCTCATAGAATTGCCTGAGGGCAAATTCGAAATGAGAAGTTTCAGTGGAGGATGGAAGGAACTGAAGTTTTCCCCCCAGATCTCATCTTTCTGCTGCCTCCCAGTCCTGACCATTGTGTCCTACTCTGCTCAAGGACTTCCTCTGATGTTTGGTGAGCCCAAACAGGACATAGCCCAATGAAGTAGCTAGGTGGGGGTGGGGGTTAGGTAATTAGCTTTCCAGAGCCTCACCTGACCTTGCTCTTCCATAAGGACTATGCAGACTGAAGGTGAGCAGGCTTTAGAAGTTTTTACTCTCCTTACACCTTTCATTTCACCAGTTCCCCACCCCCGCTTCATTTTCAGCACATGACCTCGCTTACAATTTCCTGGAGAAAATAGAGATGTAATCTGGAAACTTCCTCAAGTTTCTTTTTTTTTTTTTAATTTTTATTTATTTATGATAGTCACAGAGAGAGAGGCAGAGACATAGGCAGAGGGAGAAGCAGGCTCCATGCACCGGGAGCCCAACGTGGGATTCGATCCCGGGTCTCCAGGATCGCGCCCTGGGCCAAAGGCAGGTGCCAAACCGCTGCGCCACCCAGGGATCCCTTCCTCAAGTTTCTTTCAGCCTTCTATACTTTTTCTTACCAACACTTCTCAAAGTGAAGTCCCAGGACCTGTAGCATCAGCACCACCTGGGAATTTGTTAGAGAGGCAGATTCTCAGACCAACTGCAGCCCTACTAAACAGAGAAGGTTGGATTGGGCCCAACCCTGTGTTACTAAATCCTCGGGTGATTCTTATGCAGATTAAAGTTTGAGAATCGCTGAGCTCCACCCCCCACCCTCTTTTTCTCCTGTTAGTCAGAAAGGATCTGCTCCTGCCCTGTCAAGAGCCCACGCCACGACCTGAGCTCTAGCTGCCATCATCCAGCTGTCTTTTCCTCATGCCCAAGCACAGCTGCCTTTATTGTGAATTTCTATCGTTATTTGCTGCACAACTCAGCTCATTCTTGGTTTTAAAATCTATGGGCTGTTGATTCCCATCTGCTACCCTCTCCTCTCTTCACAGCCAGGCTTCTTAAAGGAGCTGTCTTCACATCCTCATTGCCTTTGCCTTTCCCAGCCTTCTGGGCCTGGGGATCCCCACCCCCCACCCGCCCCACTCACTGCTGCTCACTGGAGGAACCAGTGATCTCCATGGTGTGAGGTGCAGCAGGCTTTTGTAGTTCCTGATCTTATTTGACCTGTATCTACTGTCTAGTACTGTGGGTCACTGTCCCCCCTCCTAAAGCACTCTTGTCAGCTTTACTTCCTTGACTCCACACTCTCATGGAAAAGCCTAGAATAAGGCCCCCCCCTTTTTAAAGATTTTATTTATTTATTCATGAGAGACACAGAGAGGCAGAGACATAGGCAGAGGGAGAAGCAGGCTCCCTGAGGGGAACTTGATATGGGGACTCAATCCCAGAACCCCGGTATCACACGCTGAGCTGAAGGCGGACACTCAACCACTGAACCACCCGGGGGGCCCCAAGGCCCCCTTTTTAAGATTTAAAAAAATCCAAAGCAATATCATATACATTTTATGGACACATACATATTATAAAAGCTTGCATGGGAATGATAACGTTTAGGAGAATGGTTATTTGTGGGGAAGGTGGTCGAAATTGGAGAAAGCACATAAGCAGTTCAAACAGAATCTGAGGCACAATATGGCCAAAATTGTTGACCGAGCTAGGTGGTTGATATGTGGGTATTCATTACATTGCTCTCTATGATTCTGTCATGTGCAATATTCTATAATAAAAATAATGAGAAATTTTAGTATTTATATGCTACCTAAATACTAAATATACTAATATAAGCATATTAAATAAATACTAAGTACTAAATAAATTCTAAAATATATGCTACATGTAAATACTAAAAGGTTTGCAGGTGAAATGATGTATTTGGCTTCAAAATACTCTGAGGAGTAGATGAGTTGGTAAGCATATAATAAAACAGAATTGTTTGTGAGTTGATAAACATTTAAGTCAGGGATGGGTACGTGGGCATTCATTAAACTGTCTCTTGTGTATGTGTGAAGCTTTACATTATAAAAAGTTTTGAAATGTAATAGTGTTATATTCAACACTAAAAATACATTAATGTATAACATCCACTGTTGAACAGAATAACATCCACTTTATAGAATAATTTGATTTTCCAAAAGTTGATATTTGCTTATATCCAAAAACCTATTGTTTGAGGATTGACCTTTTTTTTTTTTAAGATTTTATTTATTTATTCATGAGAGACACACACAGACAGAGAGAGAGGGGCAGAGACACAGGCAAAGGGAGAAGCAGGCTCCATGCAGGGAGCCCGATGTGGCGCTCCATCCCAGGACTCCAGGACCATGCCCTGGGCTGAAGGGAGGCGCTAAACCTCTGAGCCACCCAGGGATCCCTGGGATTGACATTTTAAGAAAACCTTTTTATTAAAGAAAATTTTAAAAATACACAGAGATAGAAGGCAAGGGCGGGTTCCCCCATGTTCTCATGAAGTAGCTTGAACTATTCTGACTGTCTTGCTGATTGAATTCAGGCATGGAGCAGGGCAAAGTTTTGAATTGGAGGCTCTAGGAAGCTGCCCAGGTGGAGATGCCTGTTAGGCAGTTGGAAATGTGAGCTGTGATTCAGGTTAGAACCTTGCTATCTAGTTTTGTCATTACCTCTTACCTTAGAACTATATCCAGTCCTGTTTGTGTTAATACCGTATTGAGAACACCATTTGCATTCTTTGCTTGCATTAAGAGTTGATGAAAAAAAAAATAGAGTTGATGAGTTTCCTCACAGGTGGGGGCAAGAAGCTTACAGATAATGAGGGTTGATAGTATTTCTTAAGTCATAGCCAGTCTAGATAAATGTGCTCTTTCTCTGCCTGTGAATGGACATGTGGTTATGTTTCCATAGATTTTTGAAGCTCAAGAATGTGAACGAATAAACTTCTTTCGGAATGCATTGTGGTTACACCTGAATCAGCTGTCACAACAATGTGTCACGAGCGATGATGTAAGTCAGAGGTATCCATGGGGGATTCATTAGAGTGGAAGGAACCATAGATATTAGTCCACCCTCCTCATTTGAGGCCCAGAGAGGTACAGTGACTTGCCCAAAGCTCCAAATGAGTTGATAGACCCAATAAACGCCGACTGCCTGACTCCTAGTCTGCTTTGCCACCATGACTTTCTCTTTAAGGAAATCAGAGAGCAGGAGAGCAGAGAATGGAGATTCAGATGCAGGTTTTGTTGTTGTTGTTAAGATTTTTTTTTACTTATTTATTCAAGAGAGATTGAGAGAGAACGTGGGAGCAGGGGGAGGGGCAGAGGGAGAGGGAGAAGCAGACTCCCTGCTGAGCAGACCACAAGCGTTCTCTTTGTTAAGAAATAGCCACCCTCACTTAGATGGGACATTTGCTTTAGAAGAACAATTAAACGCCTAGAAAACCTGTCAAATTGACTAGAACTTTTTTTTCCAAATTAATTCCATTATCTTTGCATTTGTGTGTAGCATTGGTCTTGGTATCTATTTCCTTTGGCCATCAGTATTAAAAAAAAGAACTGCGAGGTATTTATGCTGCCACAGAGATACATTTCTTGCCATCTTTAAAACAATTTTAATAGCAGATAAGCATCAGAGAAATCCCTTTATATGGGTCATGTAAAAGGAGACTTGGGAATGTCTCTTTTTCTTCTCAAAACAAAATTTGGGAGAATCAGCCATTCATCAAACCTGTTTGAATAAGCTCTGTTAAATTATCACCGACATATACCTCTAGCTTGATTTATCTTCTTTTTGTTAGATGTATGAAGAAGTCCGTAAGAGCTTGGAAGCGTGCAGCATTGAGAAGGACATTGCGTACTTTGTGAGTCACCGAAAAACTGGACAGACTCCACCAGGTGAATTGAGGGGCAGCGCTGGGGGGGTTGTGTAAGCATTTCTACTAGTCTTTTGTGTCACATGTCAAGAAGGGAAGACCTCAGCATCTTAATATTTTGTTTCTTGATTCCCCTAGCACCCATCATGTATGAGAATTTCTACTGTCCCCAGAAGAATACAGCTCCACAGGGAAAGGCTCCAGGGCCTAACTTAGCAAGGTAATAACCAGTTGCCTTTCACATGATGAAAAATACTTTAAATCAATGTGTTATCATTAGCGTTCTAAGAGGTATTAGAATTGGAACACATCTACCACTGCATTTGCTTAGAGGTTGCTAGATTGGGGAAGTAGCATTTTTAGGACAAATGTGAAGTGGAGTTTACCAGTCATAGTTTAAGGATGACTATATCATACTTGAGTGTGATTATTGCTACTCATGTATAAATCCTATACCTTTTTCTAGCTTATAGAAAGCAGGAATCAGCAGATTCTGGCCCCTGTGAGTCATCTCTGACCAACCTCTTTTAGTAGGGCCCAAGCGTAAAGAATAGATTTTATATTTTTAAATAGCTGAAAAAAGAGAAAAAGATACTATTGTGTGACACGTGAAAATTACACGAAATTCAGATGTCAGTGTTCATATAAAGTTTAATTGGAATCTGACCATGCTCATTCATTTACATTTTGTCTATGGCTGCTTTGGCATTCGAGTTGACAAGAATTGTGATAGAGGTGCCCTGGTGGCGGCAGAGCCTAAATCATTTGCTGTCTGCCCCTGCTGTAAAGGATCCCGATAGAAGAGAAACTTCTGTTTCACATGCAGTCAATTTCAAGGCTAAGCTGTTCATTTCCACTCCAGTTTTTAAAAAGAGAAGGGAGTATTTGAGGGGGCATTGCATGACCCCCATCAGTATTTTTTTTTAAGAATTTATTTATTTATTCATGAGAGACAGAGAGAGAGTGAGAGAGAGGCAGAGACACAGGCAGAGGGAGAAGCAGGCTCCGTGCAGGGAACCCGACGTGGGACTCGATCCCGGGTCTCCAGGATCACAACCTGGGCCAAAAGTGGCGCTAAACCGCTGAGCCACCTGGGCTGCCCCCGCCTCCCCCCCCCCCCCCAGCCGCCCCATCAATATTTAAGGATGCCAGGCACCGTTCAGAACAGTTCCTGTGAATTAGCTCATTTCATCCTCACGGTGAGGTGAGAGTAGCTTGTATTTTCCATCTTTACATGTCAAGATGCTGAGGTGCCAGGAGATCAGGAAATTGCACTCACAGCAGAGATTTGGTCTGGGTTGTGGGGACATGGCTCCGTGTTTCCTGACTGCTCTTTATTCTGCTCGTCAGCATAATAGAATGTCAGCAGCCTGGATTCCCAAAGGTCAGTGGTATGGGCCTCACACTTCATCTGAACTCTCCTTGACTCTCCAGAACAGAAACCAGATCTGATTAGAGAGTGGTACACTTGAAGTGTCAAGTTAAAAATTAGAAAAAAATAACAAGCACTCATCTGAAAGACTTTGGTTTTCGTTTCTTACAGGAGAGGACCTCTCCCAGTTCCTAAAACTTTACCAGGTAGGACAAAGAAAGACCTTTTGAAATGCTTATGTCGTGTTCTGTCTCTCTCTTTTTGAAAAGATTTTATTTATTTGAGGGAGAGAGAGAGACAGACAGACAGACAGAACTACTAGGGGGCAAGGGCAAAGGGAGAAGCAGACACCCTGCTGAGCACAGAGCCCTGTGCAGGATTGGATCCCAGGATTCTGAGATCATGACCCAAGCTGAAATTAGATGCTTAACTTGACTGAGCCACCCAAGTGCCCCATCATGTTCTCTTTAAGTAGCTAGAATGTTGAAATAAAGGGAAAGAAGGGAATAAATAGAATCAAATTCTCTTGAGAATGACACTGTATCAGGATCTTAATATAATACTGTTTGCCAAAGAGTGGACTTTGGTAATCAGTGGTCTACTTTACAGCTTATTAAAGAGAATTCAGTTCTTGGAGTACCAAAAGAAACTTACTATAAGGCAGTCTTACCTAAGAGATTATTTCAACTTGAACCAAAAAAACAGCCAAGGGAGATATAGTTTCCTTTCGATTACACAGAAACATGACTGATAGAAGGCATAGATGTCTAGAGACACATAACCTGATATTATATATTTGTACACTGACCATAATTGGGTCTTCAACTAATCACTCTGGTTTCTTTTTCATTCAGAACTCCCATGATACCTGTGGGACAATGATACATTTTAGCATTTTTTTGTTAGTTTTATTCCTTGAATAATTATAAGATCCTTGAGGGTGGGCACTTCTCCCATATCACTCAGAGCACCTAACACAGTAGTGAGCACATAGTAGGTGCTCAACAAATGTCTATTATTTGAGTGAAAGAAAGATATACCTACTTGTGTTCAAGGGACTGAGGGAAGAGGCAACTCATGCTGCTTATGGTAGCTTAGTACAACTTCAGTGATTGAAGAGGAATTTCGGGCCTGAAATGATATCTTCGAAAAATATGAAGATTTAAATTATTTTATTTTTGTAAAACAAGTAGCACCTAATAAGGTGGGAGTTATTTATGTCTGTGATTGAAGATGACTTTGCTCTAGGTGCTGCCATTGGTACATGGATGACTAAGGGCAAAGCCATCATAGTAGTGATTTCCAGAATGTAGGAGAGCATCCTCTGGTTTGTAGTTATGACTACCATTTGTAGATTTTGTCGCCAGATATTTTCTTTTTACAAAAGGGCAGTCATTGGAATCTTTAAGTGGAATGTTTTGATTTCAGAAGGGCTGAGATCTTATCATGAAACGATATTAACTTAATGTTACTCTGTTCTGCCCGTTGCAGATGACCCTGATTATTCTTTGGTTGATAATTACAGTCTGATCTATCAGTAACATCAATGGTAAGAACCTTTAATTTTCACATAATCAAGTTGCATTTAGACTGGTGATTGTGTTTTTGAGTCTTTGAAGCTTTGTTATAAACACTGCTGCAGGCAGCAAGGCCTCACCTTAGGCTGGCCCCCTGATGCATGGGGTCCTGCAGGATGGCCTCTCTGGGTCCTGTACTGCAAGGGGACTGGAGCCCACAGCGTATCTATTTGAATGAGGAGATTCTCCCTTCATTAATTATTCTGTAGCTGTTTTCTGCTCCTGATAAGTTTTTCCGTGGCTATAACACACTTAATGCTTAAGGCGATGTTTACAAACAAAACCCCGCATGATCTTCACTTGTGAAGAAGGTACTCCCCCTTCCCAAAAGAGGAAGAATCAAGTAAAATGAAGTTAGTGAAAATGAGGCAAATACTATCACACTCACTTAGTACATAAGGGCGTTGTAGGGGTCATCTCATATCAGATTATAACTGCTCCAAACTATCAAGCTACAAGGATTCTAAGAGCAGAACTCTGGAGCCAGCCATCACTGCAAAGGTGACGCGTTGTCTTTGGTTCTCAGGTGCTTGCAAGTCAATCTCAGTCTTCAGAAATGGGAAGGAATGCCTCTGAAGCCAAAATAGTACAAAATGAAACTCTACAAAATATAAGTGTTTGTTTTTTAAATTTTTTAAAATTTTTTTTTTATGATAGTCACAGAGAGAGAGAGAGAGAGAGAGAGAGAGAGGCAGAGACACAGTCAGAAGGAGAATGCAAAATTTTTTGCATTTTTTTTTTGCATTGCAATAATAAAATGAAAATAAAAAATATAAAAATGTGTATTATTTACCAGAAAGCAATATTGTTGTCATCATAATCCATTTTTCATGACTTAAAAAAATTCATTTGTTTAAGAAAGAGCATGTGAGCCTGTGCTCTCATGAGCGCAGGGAAAATTGTGGAAGGAGGGGGAGAGAATCTCCAAGAGACCCTCCGCTGAACATGGAGCCCAACCTGGGGCTCCATCTCATGACCATGAGATCATGACCTGAGCCAAAACCAAGAGGCAGATGCTTAACCGAATGAACCACCCAGGCACCTCCATTTTTCATCACTTTTAATACATATTCTTTGTCATTTGCTTTCTTTGGCCAAGCATACTTATTCTTGGTGAATAATATACCAAGGTGGGAGTGAGGAGCTGATGTGAATGATTCATTTTTTTTTTTTTTGAATGATTCATTTAAATGAAATTTCTCTGTTATTCTCTTTCAGAAAACAACCCTTTTTCCGGCTGGTGCTTCTATGGCATAGGAGGAGGCACTCAGAGCAGTAGAATCTGTAGCCAAGCTATGTCAGTCATGAAACTTTGAAATTAAACCTTGCTGTAATTTGTTGGTATTTTATATTGATTGTAGACATTTAGACCAACTGAGGTTAGTCAAGTTCTGAAATTAAAAAAAAAAAAAAGTTTACACATTGCCCCAGACTGAAAAAGTATCCTTTTCCAGTCAGCTACCAGCGCTGTGAATGAATTGTGTTCTCTCCTTGATCTGGGAAAGTCTCTGGGAAGAGCCTTGACTCTTCTTGGGGGAAGGAGGTGGCTGCAGAGGGGTCTGAACCATCAACCTATAGGAGCATCTTGGGCTTTGGGGGCAGCGTGGCTATAGAATGTTCTCAACAGCACACATTCTCTCAGTGGTACACAATTTTAAATCACCTTCCTTTTTGGCTGGAGGGACTTAGAGGCCATCTGATTATATGTTCTCATCTTACAGTTGAGGAAATGAGGCCCAGAAGTGTGAAATCCATTTCCTAACTGCTTAGGGACAGAACCAAAACTGGAGTGTAAGCTCATTCCACACCACCATTCTTACCAATCTTTCCCGTGGCTCTGGTATTCATGTTGAAATTTCAGATGTTAAATGTTTTTGCCAGTGTCTTTTCAACTGGGAAAAGTACTAGGGCTTAAATGTCAGATTTATTTTTAAATGACTCACTGTGTGTACTGAAGGAAAGGACACCATATTTAACTTAATCTAAGAAGCCAGTGATTGTAAAGCATGCCATTATTTTATAGACCACTGAGTTAGGTGGGGGAGTGGACCATTAACTTGTGACAGTTAATGGCCAAGCCTATTTGAATTTGATTTGCCAAAGTGTGAAAAAAAAAAAAAAAAAGGTACATCCTAGAATCAGTGCAACAGGATATTTTGACTCTGTTCCTAAAGTGAAGTCTGAAGCTCCCAAGCCAGGAGTCCTCAATCCTGGGTCTTCACAGAGAATCTTTCCCTTGCTAAATGCTGGAATTTTTTAAAGTATCGATCTTCACCTTTCAGGGGTATTTAGGTCTTTCTTTTGGTGCCCACAAACAGCAGGGGGATTGCATCCCTTTTGCATAATATCCATACAGCATGAGAAAACAGTACAGTGTAGTTGATACCAAATTAAATTAGCACTGGTACTTATTCGGTATGTCGTAAAGTTCTGTTTGCAGAAAGAGCACAGGTTTTCTTCTCTTGCCTGTGCAATAGATTTTTCAGAACTATGCATAAATTTACTGAAACAAGATTGATTATTTTCCCCTATTTAATGTAAGGTGTTACTCAAAGTGGCAGCTTCTTCTCATGACAGGAAACTTGCATCAAATGAATATCCTTTTGAGAAACTGAAGTTTGCAAAGGGCCATTGACTTCCCCAAATTGAGCAGACTCAGGAAATTTTCCTTCGAACTCAGAACATTATATTTTTTAATGTTTTATTTATTGTTGGCAGCTCCTCAGGGATTTCACTTTTCTTTCTATTGGTCAGTGGAATTGATGTCAAAGTTTTATGAATTGAAAATATTTTTATTTTATTGCTTTTTCAGTTTGATATGAAGTAAAATAAAGGTTCTTGGTGATTTGGGATTCATTTTGCATTTTTGTGTTAACTACATCCTCTGTTCGAAGGCTGTGTGAAGTGCAGATGGTTGGTAGGGGAGGTAACACGCCGCTTCTCCCAATCCTTCCTTCAGGTATCAGGGCAAAGTCATTTCCTTGGGGAGGCACTGTCTTCACATTTGAGCTAGATTGGATCCCACTGCTGTGTTCTTCTCCTCTCCCATATTTTCCATGATATTGCATGATTCACTCTTGACATTCATTAATTGTTCAAAGTCTGGCTTCCCTCTTTGACAGTAACCTTAATGACAGTAGGTCCCTCTCTGTCAGTTTTTCCTGCTGTATTCCCAATACTTGACACAGGGTAGTAAGTATGAAAGAATTAGTAGCTAGAGGACAGCATGCCTGGGAAAACAACCAGCTGAGAAAGAAAATGGGAGTGTAAAGGGAACGAAGCCAGTCAAATAAACACACATTAAATTTAGTGAATATGAGCTACCCTGAAGACTGTAGGTATCTTTTTTTTTTAAGATTTTGTTTATTTATTCACGAGACACACAGACACACAGAGAGAGGCAGAGACACACAGGCAGAGGGAGAAGCAGGCTCCCTGCAGGGAGCCTGATATGGAACTCCATCCCAGGACCCTAGGATCACGACCTGAGCCAAAGGCAGACGCTCAACCACTGAGCCACCCAGGCATCCCAGTACGTGTCTTTTCTTAAAAGATTTATTTATTTGAGAGAGAGATTGAGAGAGAGATTGAGAGTGAGAGCGAGAGCGAGACAGACAGAGACAGAGAGAATGAGGTGGCTGGAGGGGCAGAGGGAGAACCAGGCTTCCTGTTAAGCAGGGAGCCTGACTGGGGCTCAGTCCCGGGACCCTGGGATGATGACCTGAGCCCAAGGCAGACCTCTAACCGACTGGGACACTCAGGCACCCCAAGACTATAGGTATCTTGATTTGAGTTCCACTGGAAGCAGTCCCTGAGATAAGGATTTGAGTGTGGGTCCTTTTTATGGGGGATAATCCCAGAAAGCACCAGTATGGGGTGGGGAGGTAAAGGAGATGGATGAAGGAGGGAAGGGAAGGGAAGCAGAAGAGCATGCATTATCAGGCCAGTCAGCACTGCGGGCATTGGAGCTTCAGTCTGGGGACTCCTGGGGTACAGTGTGGGACACATATCTCATAGATGGTTCACTGGTGGGGAGGGAGCTGGGATGTTCATTCCCCAGCTACCTTCAGTCACTGGTGGGGGGCCACCCCCAACAGGCATTAATTCCCTGGCCTTTCTGACCTGCCAGAAATCCAGAAATGCCAGCAGAGTGGGCTGCATTGGGATTGCCTGGAGAGTCCTTGGGAGGGGCAGTTCCTGGCAGTTGGAAATGGGCTGATGTTTAAGGAAATGGCAAGTACTGAAAGGATGTGGTGTCCTGAGAGTGGCTGACCTGTGCCTGGCTCAGATCCAGTTGTGCCCGCAGGAGTTTTACTCCACCCTGCCATTAATTCATCAAGTTCGTGCGCGTGCACACACACACACACACACACATACACAGAGACAAGGAGGTTTAGTATGCCAAGCTGTAGTCCCTTCCTAGATGGTCCTGAGTCTATAACTGATATTCATCGTCTCCTTCCTCTACCAGCTTGTTATAGAGTGAATTGTACTCTGCCTACAGCTCTCTCCAAATTGACATGTTGAAGTCCCAACCCTTCATACCTCAGAATGTGGCTGTGTTTGGAGATGAGGCCTTGAATGAGGTGGTTAAATTGAAACGAGATCTCTGGGGTGGGGCCCTAATCCAGTCTGACTGTGTAAGAAGAGAAAGAGACACCAACAGTGAGTGTGCACAAAGGGATGACCTTGTGAAAGACAACCAGAAAGCTTGCCGTCTGCAAGCCAAGGAGAGAGGCCTCAGAGGAAACCAACCAGTACCTTCGTCTTGGACTGCCAGCTTCTAGAACCACAAGAAAATGAATTTCTATTATTTAACCCATTCGGTCTGTGGTATTTTGACATGGCAGCCTTAGCCAATTAAACCACACATTCTAGATTCCCTTCACACTTGGCAAGTCTACTACTTGTCTAGGTTGCTTGACTGGTGAGATGACCCAAACCCTCATCCCTTAGCCCCTGATTATCAGGCTCTTGTCAGACCGTGTTTGCTGAAATTGTCAAGGATATTTGTTACCAGGCATGGCAACACTTAGAGGCACCCCAGTGAAACTCCTGGGTTCTAGATATATTCCTCCCTGTCCCACTTTCCTCATGATAATCACCTGCCTACTCCTGCTGGGACAGTTGCTCCTTTCTTGCTGGTCTATTGGCATGACTAGGCATCAGTCACAGCTTCAGTGGAAACCTCTCTGTGTCTCCTGGTTGATGCATCTCCTGGCAACCACAGAGAGCCAGGTGCTCTAGTCTAGCAGAGACTAAAGTTGAAGAGATGAGAAACATCAGTTTCCCAAGTGGGTCAATGTGATCTATGGTGACAGAGGCCACTCTTCTTATCTCTTTGCTCCCAGACCTGTGTTTTCTACCTATTGCAGTCAACATACAGTACCATACTGTGATCATAGAAGTACCACATAAGACTTCATCTTTAGGACCAGCACCCCAAACCCTGCAAGGTATTCTTAAGATGCCACACCTTTATAAGACCATTCTGACATTCTCTCAGGACAGCAGCTTCTAGGTGGTATATAGTATATATACAAGGTAGAGCCCATGGACACTTGCCCATGGTTGTACCAACTTCACTGTAAAGTGCAACTCTTGGTGTAACGTGTACATTCTCAGTGGGGACAGTCTTGCTCACAGTGGGGTGAAAATTGGTTCTTGGTGGGTAAAACAAATCTTACTCTTCTTGTGTCTAAAGCATAGATACACACATGGTGCATATACAGAGATACAGTGTAACTATGGTATTAAAATTTCTTGGGGGTGGCATTGGGAAAAAATTCTCTAAAAAGGCTCCATTGGGTAATGAAAAACAATTTGGCAGACACTGGTCTAAGGTGATGTTCTGTGGAATTTTTGAAAATAATGATACATGAGATACTCTTAGCCTCTGGTTAGCATTGCTGGCTAAGATGCTGCCTGCCAGCAGAGAAGGAGAATCTATTCTTGGAATCAATCCCAGTAGAGGTGAATCTCTGCTCCTTTTCAAGTGGAAGGAGTTCAATGGAATCACTTTCTGCCAAGTGGCTGGTTGGTCTTCTGGGAGGATGATAACATGTTTAGGGCTCACCTTCAACTTCAGAGGCTAATTGGTCAGTTAGCAGTAGCCACTAAGGTGGGCCTGGTCAGTGGAGACCCCTGTCAGAGTCTTCATCTCCGCTACCACAGCTACTCGGTTCATGAGTCCACTGGCGTGATCAGGGATGGAAGCTGGCTAGACGCCACTCCTACCCATTGGGTGGCTCTGCACCTCCTTTGACAAGTAGTTTCTTGTGGGTGCTGGTGTAAGACACAAGGTACAAGGATTTCACATTCTGTTGCCTAGTCTTTTGTTTTCAGTCTTCTAACCCCATTCCCTGATCATTCAGTCAAGTCGTGTCCCATTGCCCAGCAGTCTGGGTATGTGCTTACCTGAGGCTCCTCCTCATCATCATGCCAGGCTGATGACCCACTGTGTCACTTGATGCACTGCCCTCTGGGAGCACTTCTCTCCACCCTGGGTGGGGCTGTCACATAGCAGCAGTCCACATATAGGTGAACAACAATGAACATGCAGAGGTGATTTGATTTGATTGCTGTTGAACCAGGCATGAGTGTTTTTGCTCTTCTCCATTCACTGGGTTGAAGGAAACCTCCTCTGAGGCCACAGGTGAGAGCTGGAAGGAGAGACATGGGTGCAACACAGGAAGTTGGAAGAAGCGTCTGCATTGCCCATCTGCCTGGATTTGCCTCCACCTGTTCCAGAATGTACCCCCTGGACCTGACTCAGGGGGTCTACATAAGGATAAACTAGTTTATTTATATTTTATTTTTTTATTTTTGGATAAACTAGTTTAGAGTAGCATTATTTCATGTTCCTGTTTCCTTCATAACATTTACAAAATGCTTCTCTGTACATGTTACCATAGAGGCTTTCTGGCTTTCTTGTTAGTTAGTCCTAGTGACCTGAACTTGTATTTTCTTTGGTACACCAACAGCAGTCGACAATCAACCCACTCTGTGGTCCTTAGAACTACGTGTGACCCCATAGCTCTCAAATGTCAGGGGTGTTGCATAAGCCTGTCCCCCTGAATCCTGCCCTGAATCACCACATATAAGGCCAAGATAATTGTGATGTTTCAGCTTGGCAGCTACCACCGCTCCACTTCCATAAGCAATGGGATCCTTGTTACTGTCTGGCTGGGAAGGGGGCTGATTCCAGAATGCCACCCTCACATCTGAGGGTGATACTGTCTTCAGTATCTGATACTATTCTGATACTGTCTTCATCTGGGTTCCTCGAGGAGGCCTGGAGACCAGGACTTGAGATCAAGTAGTTCATTTAGGAGATGAACCCAGAGCACACTAGCAGTGAAACGAGAAGTGAAAAAGGTAAGAGAGGGAAGTGAATAAAGACTGTGTTATCAAGGAAGTTGCCATGGCAAGCAACTGGAGCTGAATCCCACAGGGGACTCTGGGGAACAGCAGAGAACACAGATTGCAGTGTTAGTCCATGACAGGTGTCAGGTATGTGTATTCGTTTTCTAAAGTGGTGATAATAAGATACCACACGACAGCTGGCTTAAACAACAGCCTCCCAGTTGTGAAGTTTAGAAGTCCAAAGTCACGATGTCAGCAGAGCTGGTTTCTTCTGAGGGCTGTGGTGGAAGGAGCTGTTCTAGGCCTCTCTCCTGCCTAGTAGATGGTCATCTTACCTCTATGCATGTTTCTGTGTCCAAATGCTGCTTTTGTATAAGGATACTTAGTCATGCTGGATTAGGGCCCACCCTTAGGACCTCCTTTTAAAAAGATTACGTCTCTCCAGATCCTACCACCAAATAAGGTCACATTCTCAAGTACTGGGAGTTAGGACTGCAATATACGAATTTGAGAGATAACAATTCAATTCATAGTTGTATTTATATGCCAACTCCCATTGTCACTGGTTGAGGGCCGCTTTCAATTTAGGGGAATGCAGTATTTCCCTAGCATCTTCAGCCTGACATACATGTGGCTCGGAGGCAAATATGTGACAATTGGCATTTGGATCTGCATACTCAGAAGTCATAAATGCCAAGGAGATATGAGTGGGACACCAGCAATACCTGATGCCTTGAGGGTGCAAACAACTAACCATTTCTATGCCATTTAACTGTTTTTTTTTTTTAAATGGGGAAGATTATGAGAGAGGAAATGATAGAAAAAAGATAAGTTTTATGTGTTTTGCTTCCTATGGAAGCAAAAGTGTTAACAGAAGAGACCCTGTCTTCCAAAAAGAAATGCTGGCTGGGTATTTTTGGTACTTGCACCGCCAGCTAATTGTTTCAAGAAACTGAAAACTTTAGAAGTAACAT
This sequence comes from Canis lupus baileyi, assembly GCF_048164855.1. Classification (NCBI taxonomy): domain Eukaryota; kingdom Metazoa; phylum Chordata; class Mammalia; order Carnivora; family Canidae; genus Canis; species Canis lupus. The sequence continues at coordinate 36,267,949 of NC_132843.1, read as the reverse complement.
GATTTCTTCATAGTTTTTTAAAAAATATGTTTAGTAATCATGAATGATGAAATAATTAATGCCTCATACAGATTGAGGAAGTAATTAACTGTAGAATGAAGGACTTCTCGGAAATCGTGTCAGGAGGTGTCGCCAGTGGAGAATTGCCACCAGATGGCAACAGAGTCTCTGGAATCTAATTTTGTAGGGGCATTTGAGAAAGGTTTACCCCAGGGCTCATTCCTGAAGCAGCTTTCACTGAACCCCTGTTATGGCAAATACTACTCCTTTTATGAATGCCTGGTAATTTGTTTTAAATTGGAATTTTTCTCATGAGATTGAAAATTATTTTAAATTCTGAAAGCTGCAATGAAAATGAATATAACCCATTGGAAGGAAATTTTGTAAATATTTATTTTTTAAATTTAATTAGTTTCAGAGCTAGAGTTCAGTGATTCATCAGTCTTATATAATACCCAGTGCTCATTACATCACCCAGTTGCCCCATCCCTCCTGCACCCCTCCCAGCAACCCTCAATTTGACTCCCATGACTAAGAGTCTCTTATGGTTTGTCTCCCTCTCTGATCTTGTTTTATTTTTCCCTCTCTTCCCCCATGATCCTCTGTTTTGTTTCTTAAATTCCACATATGAATGAGATCATATGATAATTGTGTTTCTCTGATTGACTTATTTCACTTAGCATTGTACCCTCTAGTTCCATTCATATAGTTGCAAATGGCAAGATTTCATTTTTTTGATGGCTGAGTAGTATTCCGTTGTATATACACCACATCTTCTTTATCCATTCATCTGTTGATAGACATCTGGGCTCTTTCCAGTTTGGCTGTTGTGGATATTGCTGCTAGGTAAATATTTATTAAAATTAAAAAAGAGAATGTTTCTTTCATTAGCAATTTTGCAGCTAGGTATCTATCTTACAGAAGCATACATGCACAAAAATATACAAGTATGGTCATTTGCAAGCATTGTTTTTTTTTTTTAAGATTTTATTTCATTTTTTAAAAAGTAATCTCTATACCCAATGTGGGGCTTGAACTTACAACCAAGAATCACATGCTTTACTGGCTGAGCCAGCCAGGCCCCACTCAGCATTATTTTTAATAGTGAAAAATTAGAAACAATTTGATGGCTATCTGTTTAAATAAATCTAGGGACTATTTAAATAATTAAGGCAAAAATTAATAGACCCATTTTCCTTACAAGGAAATATATTCAAAACTTATGAATTAGAAGGTCACGGGCAATACATACATAGACACTGAGTATGTAAGAATGTGATATTTGTACACGTGTAGAAAGCCTGGAAGGATGCATACTGAACGTTAACAATGGTTAACTCTAGAGAGAGGAGGGATAACTTTCTATTACATGTTCTTCTATGCTGTACTTTGTTGTTTGCAGATACATTTAAGAATATTATAACTTAAAATTATTATAGAATTTTTTTGAAGGAAAGAAAAATATATAAAACCAATAACCCACAATGCTGTGACTATTCTGAATAACCCAGTATCTCTCAATTGAAATATTTCTTTTTTTAAATTGAAATATTTCTGATATTCATCTTGGCTCCAATGTATAAGTTTAGGGTATTGCACATTCAGAGAGAGTAAGCCTGGCTATCTATCTTAAAAATCTATTTATACTGTACGATTGCATTGGTTCAAATCCCAGCTCCCCCATTTACTAGCTTTGTGACTGCAGGCAAATAATTTAACTTCTCTGAGCTTTAGTCTGTCTCTATAAAATGAGAACAAGAGAATTGACTTTGTAGGGTTGTTACGAGAACCAAATGAGTTATGTGAAAAGTACTCAGAATAGTTCCTGGCTGATAGTAAGAGCTCAGGAAATGGTGATTATTACTGCCCAAGGATCTATAGTAGCATACCCTTCACTGCTAAATTAGGCCAGTAATTAACCACACTTGTTGTCAATGTAAATTTTTTAGGGTTTCTGCAGATAGCATTTGTGCATAGAAAATACATTTACCATTATTTTGTTTTTTGAAATTAATCTTTTGAACTAATTATTTCAAAGTTAATGTTCAATTTATTAGTCATATACATTGTAAAATTTAGTTTTTATTTTTTAATTTAGTTTTTCATAAGTATAATGCTCAACATTCTATTTATAAATCTAATAAATTTGGGATCCCTGGGTGGCGCAGCGGTTTGGTGCCTGCCTTTGGCCCAGGGCGTGATCCTGGAGACCCGGGATCGAATCCCACATCGGGCTTCCGGTGCATGGAGCCTGCTTCTCCCTCTGCCTATGTCTCTGCCTCTCTCTCTCTGTGACTATCATGAATAAATAAATTAAAAAAAAAATAAATAAATCTAATAAATTTCAATAATCACTTTCAAGGGAGAACTTTAACATTTGGTCATTCAAATTTAAGAGACCAAATTTTGTTAAACAGCCCCATTTGTGATTTAAATTCCCTCAAACGGGGCAGCCCCGATGGCTCAGCGGTTTAGCGCTGCCTTCAGCCTAGGGCATGATCCTGGAGACCTGGGATGGAGTCCCATGTCAGGCTCCCTGCATAGAGCCTGTTTCTCCCTCTGTGCCTCTGCTTCTCTCTCTCTGTGTCTCTCATGAATGAATACATAAAAAAAATTCCCTCAAACATTTTAAACTGCAGTATTAAACTTAATGTAGATTAATTTTTTTCTATGGCCTGAACTGACCAGCAAAACTAACCTACAGAAAAAAAAACAAAAAACCAAAAAACTAATCTACAGTATTAAGGTCTAATAACTTCAGTTCATATATATATATATACACACATATATAAGTATATAAGTATATTTGTATATATACATATATGTATAAGTATATATATAAGTATATAAGTATACTTATATACTTATATATATACATATATACACATATATACTTACATAAGTATACTTATATATAAGTATACTTATATATACATATATACATATATACTTATATGTAAGTATACTTATATATACATACATATACTTATATACTTGTATATGTATATATATATATGAACTGAATTTATTACTGTAGGTTAGTTTTGCTGGTCAGTTCAGGCCACAGAAAAAAATTAATCTACATTAAATTTAATACTGCAGTATTAAGACACAAAGGAGGGTCCTTAGTATAGATTTTATGTACCTTGCTTCATTTTTAAGTTCCAGATGTTAAAAACCTGGCCCCGTCTCCCTTCCTCAGTTGTTCAGTTTCTTTTTTATATACATATATACTTATATACTTATATATGGATATAAGTATATATGTACTTATACATATATACATACGTATATACTTATACATATGTACATAAGTATATATGTATATATACATACATATATACTTATACATACATTCATATAAGTATATATATAAGCATATATACTTATATGTGTATATATATATTTTTTTACTACATCTATATTCTTATTCTCTTTCTCTTTATACACACACACATATTTTTTTTTTTACAAAGTTCAGTTTATAAATGTAAAGTATGCAGCTTTCCCCTTTAGGCTGTGATATATTTATCGCAATTTATCTATGCATTGTGTCTGCTTCCCAACTAAACTGTAAACCACAGGAAGTGAAGGTAGGGTTAGTTCTGTTTTGCTAAGTAGTAGCTAACACATAGAGAGCTTTGAAGGCCAAAAAGGATTTGAATTGGTCAAAACCAGAAAGGTATTACAGACCTGGAGAAATACCAGCAAAAGTAATGGGTAGTTAAAGTGGCATAAAGATTTTGTTCATATTTGCCAAGTCTCACCCATTATAAATAAATAAACACACATATACCAGGATATACAAAGTGCATGTGTATCCTCAGTAGCTTGATAACTTTTTGTTGTTGAGGATTTGAAGATTTCAAAATACATGAAACTGTATTTTATACTATCAAATAGCTCAGAAACAAGTCACTGTGCTGTGTACATCTCTGAAGTGCTTCCCATTTCTCATGTCCTATTCCTGGATTTTTCATTCTAGGATATGCTACTTGTGAGTGGATAATCTTATTTTCCTCCCAAGTAAGCCATCTCAACTATCTCACCCCATCACCGGACAAAGCAACTGACTGGCATTCATTTGTTCTATTCATCAGATATTTATTGAACATCTACTATAAGCTGGCCAGTGTTGTGAAGGCCTGTGGGATACAGGAGGAAACAAAACAAAGAACGCTTCCCTTTAAGATCTCACTTTCTGGAGGAGCTGACAGATAAAAACATAAAAGCAAATTATATAGTATTTTAAGAGGCACTAATGCTTTGGAAAGAAGAAACTGAACAGCTGCGGAAGGGAGACGGGGCCAGGTTTTTAACATCCGGAACTTAAAAATGAAGCAAGGTACGAAAAATCTATACCAAGGACCCTCCTTTGTGCCTTACTTCTTCTTTGTCCTTTTCGGGCCCGACAATTCGCTTAGTAATGATAACATCCATTTACAGACGGGCCTGTCGCTCTGCAGGTACCTTTCAGGATTAGCCCATTTAATCTTCACCAAGTATCATCATTTCCCTTCACAAAAGAGGAAACCGAGGTGCAAATCTCAAGGCTACATCACAGAGCAGAGATTGAGGCTGACGGACCGGATCTTAACTACAGGTGCAAACAAGATGCACAAACAGCCCTCCCCGGACTCCTCTAAGCCGGCGGGGGCGAGGTGTGCCAGGGCACCTGGGGTCCACACTGAGTGCGGGCGGGAGTCAGACGCGATTTTCGACCCGGCGGGAGCCCGCACGCCAGCGCCGCACCACCTGTCGGAGGCTGAGTTAGGGCCGCACCCGCACGCGCGGAGCCTCGGGCCGGGGGCGGGGCCTGGGCGGAAGGGGGCGTGGCCACCTCCTGCAGCGGGGAGGGGGGGAACCACGCCTCCTTGGAGTGATTTGTCCTCCGCTGCGGCCCGTAGCGTCCCTGAGCCACCGCCCCTTCCCCGGGATTGGTGGAGATCCGGTCACGTGCTAAGCCCGGAGGCCGGAACCGGGCAGGTGGTGGGAAGCGCAGGGTTTTGACACAAACAAACGGCGACGGCGCTGCCGCAGGGTCTATGGCCGAGGCGGTGAGGCCCCCGCGCCGGGCCAAGGCCAAGGCCAGCCGGACTAAAACGAAGGTGAGGATCTCCCCGCCGCCCCCCCAGTCCCCCAGGCCCTGGCGGGGGCGCCCTGTCCCCTTTTTCCTCTCTTGGGCCTGTCCAGCCAGGGCTACCGCACCGCCTGGGCTCCCCGCAGCCCCCGCCACCGACACCAGCCCTGTCCATCTGTCCCCCCTCCACACTCCCCGAGCCCTCGTCTGACCTCAGGGGGCTCCTTCTTTTCTGCTTCCTTCATGACTTTTCCTCACCTGGGTCTGGATTCCTGCCGGTGGAGCAGCCCTTCAATCCCCAGCCTCATCTTTGACTCTCTCTCTCTCTTTTTTTTTTTTTTTTGTCCTTTAAACCTGGGAATGTTTATGTTTTCAGCCCTCGCATGCACAGAGAGGGAAGGGACGTCTCCTCCACGCGTAGCAGGTACCCGCTGGCAGAGCCTTACGGATAGCGACACCTAGAAAGGAGATCGCAGCGACCTCCCTTTTCACTTTCGAAATTCAAGGTGATAGCGGTGCTGCTGCTGCTGCTGCTGCTGTTTAATTTCTCATGATCCTGGTCGTTTATGACGGGGGACGAAGGTCCAGAAATGAAACCAGGGCAGGACTCACACAGTAGAGATGGGTTTGAATTTCCTGGCTCGCTCTCGTTGGTTTGTTTTGTTTTCAGCTGCAGCTTCACTTTTAATTTTTCTCCTACATATTTTCCGAAGTGACATCTATTTTACAGTGAACACATTCCATGCTGCCCCCAGCGTGGCTCGACCTAGATTATTCTGGCTTCCCTGGAACTGAATTTGCGTTAAGGAAACTGATGAGGGTAGTATTACAATTACTGGAAATGTCCTCTCCTGCAAGTGGGTGATGTTGCAGAGCAAGTGTAACTGAAAAATGGTACCCAGATCTGATTTTCTCTTGGGAACCAAGTTTTGACAGGAGACAAGTGTTCAAAGATACCGTATTTAATAAGCCGTAAATGATGTATGTGACTCTCTTTCATTATGATGCATTTTAAAAGGGCTGCAGTGGAGTTAGGCACATCAGCGTACCCAGGCCTGTGAGGAGTTACTCTTTGGGGCAAAAGCCATTTTGTTACCTAATTTAAGAAGCCTTTTTAAGAGAAATAATTTTGCATTGTTTTGGGCTAGTAAAGAACTAGCTAGACAGAGGAGGGAGAAAGAAAGCACTTGGTGAGCCATGCATAAAGTCCCTGACCTAGAATACGGTAGTAGTGCGTAACATGTAAACATCAGTCATGTCAAGAGCAGAATGTTAAATCTTAATCTGTAGGGTTTTTTTTTTTTTTTCTTTCAAATGAATAATGAAACTAAACCAAGAGCGGTTTAATGGTAGGCCCAAAGTCATGCAGTTTCACAACTCAGGTTAAAGTCAAAAGCTAGTAGCTTAATAACTAATTCATATATTTACATGTCTCTGTAAATACTTAAAAACAGCTAAGAGGATTCTCTGTCAAGTTATTTTGATTGCAATGGGATTTCTAAAATAAAAAGCTTAAGCTTTTAGCCTATCATGAAAAACCAGTTGCTCATTTTATTGACATATTAGGACGATTTTCCTACACAGACATATGTTATTTATTTGAAGAGGCTTTCATTTCAGAGGTATTTGGTCAAACCAGAAATCCCGGATGCATACTTTTTTCTCACTCTCCAAATCTCATCTGTCACTAAGTCTTGCCAGTTGTATTTCTTAAATATTCTCTTAATTCTGCTCATTTTTCTCCATCCTACCATCACCATCCTCCAAGGAAGAGTTCTTGGATATCTGATAAACTGGCCTTTCCAAATTAATTCTTGTTGCCCATTCTCTAAACTAAAGCTGATTGATAGTTTTAAAAACAAAAAACAAAACTGATAACTCTCCTCCTCAAAACCTCTCAAAGGTTCCCCATTGCCCAAAGGCCAGAGTCCTTAGTCCTTAGTGTGGATGCAGGGCCCTAAATGATCCGGCTTCTATCTTTTCTCTTCAGCCTCAGGTATACCACTACTATCCCTTTTGGTTCTTGTCTGTCTATCATCTATCTATCTATCTATCTATCTATCTATCTATCTACCTACCTACCTACCTACCTATCTCTATCTATCGATCTATCTATCTATCTATCTATCTATCATCTTCCTTCTGCTTCAGGGCCTTTGCACATGCTGTTTCTTTTGCCCTGTTACCTCATCCTACCCCTCTTCACTTAGCTAGCTGCTCAGTCATGAGATCTCTACTAAAACAGTACTTTCCTAGAAGAGCTTTCCCTCATCACTCTCACATTAGTCCTTCCTGCAGTAACACTCTGCACCCCCTTTGTCACTTGTCTCTTTTTTCACTTGTCTCACAGTTATTTTGTCAACAACTCTTCTCCCTCAGACTGTGTACTCAATGAGGCAAGGGCTTGCTTGATTCCAGTACCCTTCTTTCACAGCCCTTTATGCACTTGGTTATGTTTGCTGAATAAAGGAATAGATGCTGGTATTGAAGAGTATTTCCAGTCTTTGTCACTTAGAAGAATTTAGTTAATTTCCTCTGGGTAGAATGAAAAAAACAAATGGAAAAGTCCATGACACCAGCAAGGCCTCCTACTTGTCATGGTAAAAATTGTTCTTTTAGTGTTGGTAGATCATTTTTAGTACTGGCTGTAGTTTGGCCATAATCGTAAAGTTCTACATTAATGAAATCTTTATTATCTGTGGTATAATTTGGCAGCTATTTATGGAGCCATAAAGCAGTTCCAAGACTCAGTTCAGGAAGTGAGTAGTGTCATGTGTTGTTCCCTTTAGATAGTTTGAGTGGCTTGTGGATTTTTTACCCAGCAGCTGACCTGCATTCCTCACTGTTAATTATCTGGTAGATGACCTCACGTTGTTAGGTTGTAGTTACCACCTCATTCCTAATAGATTATCCTAATAACATTTTCATTTGTGTAGTACCATCATCTTCTACTAGAATATCCCCCACCTCAGAGGACCCTGACTTTGGTGATCTTGGTAGATTATGAGTTAAGAACAGTAGATTTTTAGATTTGAACTTATTCTACAGATGCAGTGTTTTTGTAGTCATGGACTGTGCACAGACATTTGTTAAATCCTGAATGCCAGCAACTCACTAATAGTAACAGCATATGGTAATTGCTAAGGATAGACCGAGATGTGGCCCAGAAAGCTGATCACAGAAAAGGAAAGACCTATAAATCCCCATCCCCTATTGCTCCTCAGACTGGATGATTTCTACCTCTTAGTTTTTTCCTCCCATGAGTAGTTACAGGAGTGGAGGTAGGGGGTGCTATATATTATTTAGTTCCTCTTGTGCCTCCTAAGATCCATTCATTTGTTGAGCAAACACTCATTCGTCACCCAGAAATTGTTCTAGGCACCTGGGGAGTAACAGGAAAATCAAAGAACCTGGCCTTAGTGCAGTTTACATTTTTGAGGGAGAAGACAAACCAACAGCCCCCCTAAAAATCAATTAGGATGTTAGGAGATGATAAGAGTTAGGAAAAGAGAAAAAAAACAAGGTACAGAGTTGGGGAGTACTGGTGAGAGATAAGGTTGGGTTGCAGTTTTCCGAGGTGACATTTAGGTAAAGACATGAAAGAGATGAGGGAGTCAGCCATGTGGATATTGGGGGAGAAGTGTTCTAGGCTAACGCCCTAAGGGAGTGACTGGCCCGGCCTAGCCCCAGAACTGCAAGGAGGCAGTCTGGGTACGGTGGAGTGAGGGAGGGGAGAGTAGTGGGATGAAGCCAAAAAGGAACACTAGGGCCAGGTCATGCAGGGCTGTATGAACCCTTGTAGCAACTTCTTCTCTGAGTGAAATATGTAATAAGCACCTCAGGGTTTTGAGCAGAATGGTGTGGTCTGAGTTATGCTTTAAAGGGTCACTGTGCTTACTGTGTGGAGAATAGACTGTAAAGGAGCAGGAGGCAGAGACCTTCTGAGAGATTGTTGCAGTGATCCAGGTGAGAGGTGACAGTGGCTGGGACCAGGCTTGTACAGGAGAGGTGGTGAGAAGTGTTTGAAGTCCGGAGTTTCTGCAGGTAGAGCCAAGAGGATTTGCTGATGATTTGGATCTGGCATGTGAGAAGAGAAAACAGTCACAGGTGACTCTGAGACGGAGGAGGTGGTGGGTGGAACAGGTTTGGGGGCTGTTTGGGAGTTCAGTTTTGAATATGCTAATTTTGAAACAAGTGTGTACTAGACAACCAAATGGAGATATAGAGTAGGGTTGGGTATGTGAATCTAGAGCTTGAGAGGGCTCCAGGTTGGGAGTAAGATCTGAGAGTCTTTGGGGTGCCTGGGTGGCTCAGTTGGTTAAGTGTCTGACTCTTGATTTTGGCTCAAGTCGTGGTTTCAGAGTTGTGGGATCATGCCCTGCATTGGGCTCTGTGTTCAGTGGAAAGTCTGCTTGAGAACTTCTTCCTTTCCTCCTCCCCCACTCCTTCCCCCCCCTTCAAATAAATAAATTAAAAAAAAAAAAAAGATCTGGGAGTCTTTGGCATATAGTCATTAGCATATAGATAGTCATTTAAAGCCGGAGACTGAATTAGGTTACTTCGGGAATGAGTGTGGTACAGAAAGGTGATAAGGAAAGAACCTTGAGAGTTTGGGGAGAAGAGGAGGAATCAACAAAGGAATGTGAAGAATGACCAGTGAGGTAGTATGTGTCCCCAGTGCCTGTAACTGAGAGTATAGGGTTCCAGAAGCTGAGTGAAGGAAGTGTATGAAGAAGGAACAAGAGGTCAAATCTGCAAAATGCTAATACATGAAGTAAAATTGTTAAGAGCAACAGGAAAGAGGTGGCAGCCAAGAAATGTATTCAAAGCAAAATGCAGAGGCCCCATCCTTCCCTAAGCCTTTCTACTTGTACAGCACCCCTGTGTACCCTAAGGAGAGCTGGTAAAATTGCCCCAAGAGCTCTTGATTTATAAAGACCCATGGGTCCAAGCCCTTTTTATCTGTTCTGTGCCAGACATTGTGCTAAGGCTGTAGATACAGACATTACTGATAAACAGACCCTACCTTTAGAATAATATGATAGAAGTATTGGACAAAATGTGTAAACTTGAGCCTTCATTGTTCATGAAGAAGCAGCTCATTGTTATTTTTACGGAAGAAAAGGAGTTGTAATTTTTTTTTTTTTTTTACTTACTCCAGTTCAGAGAGAAAGAATTGTGAGGAAACTTCCATTTTGTTTCCCAGAACCTACACTTTTCTTTTTTTTCTGATTACTTAAGTGCTCATTGGTTCAAGAAGTATGTGCATCTTAGTGGATGCACATACACAGAGAAATGTCTAGCAGAAATGAAATGTCCTGAATTCCATCCCCTGCAGATAACTGTTGGTAGTGGTTTGTGTGCAGTACTTATTTTTTCCCCATATGTACACAACACTCCAGAGCATGTTTACTGTGATGTACAGTTTTTCCTTGTTTATTAACAACTCTTCCATTTCTGTATAAGTGATTATTTTTCCTTCAGGGAATGATTTTCTTTTCTTTTTTTTTTTTTAATTTTTTTTTTTTTTTTTATTTATGATAGTCACAGAGAGAGAGAGAGAGAGAGAGAGAGAGAGAGGCAGAGACACAGGCAGAGGGAGAAGCAGGCTCCATGCACTGGAAGCCCGACGTGGGATTCGATCCCGGGTCTCCAGGATCACGCCCTGGGCCAAAGGCAGGCGCCAAACCGCTGCGCCACCCAGGGATCCCCAGGGAATGATTTTCAAATATGTTCTCTACCTGTTTGTAACTCATATGGAGATCAAAAGTAAAGAATTAAAGATTCCTAATCTCCTGGCCATTTTTAGTTGTAAGACATGTGTCTTTTGCTTAAAATTATGTAAGTACGAATTTTGGCACACATGACTTGATACACATGGAGTTGTGTTTGGATTTTACTTTGTGATCTATAATGATGATTACACATATAATATGTCCTCCTTTATCTTTATCTCTAGTTAACTCAAGTAGGTAAAATAATTGGAAGCTGGCTTTTTTTCATTTTTAAGTGAAATTTTACATTTTTAGTGTAAGAATAGATCCTGATTTTGGCATTAAAGTTGAGCTTCCTTTGAATTCATTGGATATTCTCTCTGCTTTCTGAGAGATATATAAAAATAAAATTCTGAATGTGCCATAGCACCTGGTATGTTGCATGATTGAATTTGTTGGATGATTGAATAATTTCTTTATTTACATTTCTTTGTTCTAGTGCCTAGGACAGAGCCCCGTGTACAGTTGGTACTCAGTATATCCTTGTGATTTATGGTCATCACCATTGTCTCAAGAACCATTAATTGAATACTGTGAAAAATCAGAGGCAGATCAGATCCAAAGACATAAGATATAGTCTCTGGCCCTCAGATACTTATAGTTTATGGGGGGGGAGGGGGAGACAGAACATAGAGATAAATTAACTTATAACCAGGGCTGGATGACAAGTACATATAGCAGGAGTTCAGAGTAAAGCATGTGTAGAAGGGTTGGTGTGGTCATTGAAAGAAGATTTTGTCTTGAGGCATGATCACAACTGAGTCATCAAAGACACTGAGTACCAGAGTTAAGAGTCAGTCTTTCATTAAGTGGAGAGCTGTGACTGTTTGTGGTGTGTTCAGAGCAGTGTTTTAGGGAGCCAGTGTTACAATTCATCAATTGGGATGAATTGATGGTTGGGGCAAAGGCTGGAGGCTTGCAGACCATTCAGGACCTGCTCCCCTACTTGGTGATTTGGAAAAGTGAAGTAAGCCACAGGGAGCTCACCACTGCTCTTGAGCTGTGGCATCAGTGGTGACCTTGGCAAATCCCCTGTCTTTTCACATTCATGCTGTAGAGGTCCTAACTCTGTCCTGGGATCTGCGAGGGAGCAATGTCAGGCCTTTGCCATCAGCTCAAACGGTTGTCCACCCTTCCCTCCAGGTTGCCTTCCCTGGTCTGGATAGTCCATTTGAATCAAAGCATCAGCTTCTCTGTCCTTCCCCCACTCCTTCCTTGGGCCAACTCTGGGTTAATTCCTCTTTGGACCTCACTTCCCTAATCAGTATAGGTAGAGTTTTCTTTGGTTCCAATTTGGAAACCCAGAGAAGCACTGAGTTGTACCCCAGAGGAAATAAAAGCCTAAACAAAGTCTTGTGTGTTCTTTCCAGAGAGGCTAGGATGTTTTTTAAAAAGTTCATTTGACTCTCTGGCCTCTGTCTGTTGCTAGAGCTACTCGGAGTGGGCAGGCAAGTTTGGGAGCAGCAGCTAGAGAGTTCATTTTGTTTAGTGCAGGGAAAGAATTAGAAATTGCAAGGGCAATCCTGGAGTGGGGAGAGGGCACACAGTGAGGTGGGGTTGAAGTAGCGTGAGATGGGACACAAGGAGGTTACAAACTGCCTGAGGGATGGGTTGGATAGGAAGGCTCTAGAAGCCTGTGTGTTGGAGGAGGAGGGTTGCTTTCTGTGTCCTTGATCATGTGAACTGTCTTGTGGCTGTTTCCAGCTCACTTGTCTTCTCTTCCAATTAGCATTTAACACCCCCAGAGGTCTCTTCCAGCTTAAGAAAAGAGAAATAAAAACCTTTTCATTCCACATTCTAGTCTCTACTTCCTTACTTCTTATTCATCAGCTCACTAAATTTTAAAAATTTATCGTCTATGTTTTTAATAGCTTTATTGAGATGTAATTCACACACTACACAATTCACCTATATATTGTGTATAATTCAGTGTTTTTTAGTATGATCATAAAGTTGTGCATCCATCACCACAGTTAGGAGCTACCAAACTATCTTTAGTAGTGGCTGCATCATGTTAAAATCGCACCAGCAGTCAATGAGGGTTCTAATTCCCCTATATCCTTACTGTCACTTATTATCTGACTTTAAATAGTTCTCCTAGGGGATATATGACATGGTGTCTCATGATTTTGATTTGCTTTTCTCTAATGGCTAATGATGTTAGCATCTTTCTATGTGCCATTTGTATATTTTCTTTGGAGAAATGTCTATTCATAGCCTTTGCCCATTTTTAAGTTGGGTTATTCATCTTTTTATAATTGGGTGTGTTCTTTTTTTTAAAATTCTGGATATAAGCACCTTATAATTGATTTGCATCTATTTCCTCCCATTCCATGAGTTACCTTTTTTCACTTTTTTCAAGGTGTGATTTTCAGCACAAATATTTTTAGTTTTTATGAAGTCCAATTTATTTTTTTCTGTTATTATTTGTACTTTTCATGTTATGCATAACCCAAGATCATTAAGATTTACACCTATGTTTTCTCCTAAGAGTATTAAAGTTTTAACACTTACTGCGAGTTAAAGTTTTAACTCTGTGATCCTTTTTGAATTATTTTTTGTATATGTTGGAAGGCAAAGGTCCAGTTTCACTCTTTGGATATCTGTTGTTAATCACCATTTGTTGAAGACTACTCATTGAGCATTATATTGTCTTGGCATCCTTGTTGAAAACCACCTGACCTTAAATACAAAGTTTTATTTCTGGATTCTCAATTCTCTTCCATTGATCTATTTGTCTGTATGCTTTTAACCCACTCTCTTTATTACTCTAGTTTTGTAGTAGGTTTTGAAGTTGCAAAGTATGAGATCTCCTTTATTCTTTTTTTTCAAGATTGTTCTGAGTCACTTGCATTTTCTTATGAATTTAAGGATCCAGCTTGTCATTTTCTTCGAAAAAGGCAGCTAGAATTTTGATTGAGATTACGTTTAATCTGTATATCAATTTGAGGACTGCTATCTTAAAACATTGTGATCTGATCCATGAACATGAGATGTGTTTCAATTTATTAAGTCTTTAATTTCTTTTAAAAACGTTCAGCAAAAAACAAAACAAAACAAAAAAAAAACATTCAGCAATTTTCAGAGTTCAACTTTTACAATTCTTTTGTTAAATTTATCTCTATATATTTTATTCTTTGTTCATTATGAATGAAGATTTTTTTTTTAGTTTTATGTTTTGATTGTTCAGCTCACTAAAATTTGGCCTGTCCCTTGACTAGTACACTGGCATTCTCTCACTATAGTAACCATAGGCGTCCGTCTCCTGATTTTCTCTTTCTGACCTGCCAGTCTGACAAACCTGTTTATTATAGAAGTGTACGAAACATCATTGAAGTGTGTCCACTTCCTCATTTTCTTATAAATACTTGTGTAATGCTCTGTTTGTTTTTTTTTTTTTAGATTTTATTTATTTATTCATGAGAGACACAGAGAGAGAGAGAGGCAGAGACACAGGCAGAGGGAGAAGCAGGCTTCCTGTGAGGAACCTGCTATGGGACTAGATCCCAGAACCTCGGGATCATGCCCTGAGCTGAAGGCAGCCGCTCAACCACTGAGCCATCCAGGCATCCCTCATGCCTTTTGTTATTCATGATTTTAGGCAACTTGACAAACTTTTTAGTATGCATTATGTGGCTCATATCTGAATCTGATATCCACAGTTCATAGTGTAGATTAAAGTAATTTTGGAGGCACATTGCTTCTTCAGTCACCACCATTTGTAAATGTTTGGTAGCCATAACCAGGAAGTGACCTTAAATTCCATTTCAAAAACATTGATCTTTTCTTCCTAGTATTAGGTACATGTAAATGTTTTACATTTTCTTCCTAGTATTAGGTACATATAAATGTCTTACATTTTTGGCTCTTGTCAACTTTTTGCTGGACATGCTGGACAACACAATCCAAAATCACTGATAACTTATATAACTTAGGTTTGTCTTCCTTAAAATTTCATAGTGAAAAGGGAGTATTTGAGTGATGCAGTCATTTTTTTTCAGTTTGTTCAAATGTAACAATTTAAAATAATTTTCCTATAATTTTTTCTTCTTTATTAGCTTGTTTTCCTGTGTCTCTAGTTTGTGTGTTAATGCCTGAGATTTTTTTTTTAATTTAAAGATTTGATTTTACTCATGAGAGACAGAGACAGAGGCAGAGACATAGGCAGAGGGAGAAGCAGGCTCCCAGCAAGGAGCCCAGTGTGGGATTTGATCCCATGACTCAGGGATCACACCCTGAGCCAAAGGCAGATGCTCAACCACTGAGCCACCCAGGCGTCCTGAAATTTTTTTTTTAAACCATAACTCATTTTATTGTATTTTTTAAAGTTAACTTTTGTTTTTTTGCCTTTGGTTTTTGGAGGTCATTTTGGACTTCATGGAAAGTTGTAAATATAATACAAGGGAGTTCCATATACCCTTCATGCAGCTTCCTCTGATGTCACCCTGTCACAAAATCTTAGTTTTATAGTATAGAACATTTATCACAACCAAGAAGTTAATGTTGGTACAATGCTATTAACTCAAATATAGAACTTATTTGGATTTCAACAATTTTCCTACTACTGTTCTTTTTCTCTTCCAGGATCCAGTCCAGGGTCCTACATGGCATTTAGTTGTTCTGCCTTTGTTGTTTCTTCCAATCTCCTGATAGTTCCTCAGTCTTTTCTTTGACTATAACATTTCTGTTATTTTTAAAAAAAGATTTATTTATTTGAGAGAGAGAGTGCGATCACGAGGAAGGGGAGAGGGAGAGAGAAACTTTAGCAGTTTCCATGCTGAGCATGGCACCGATGTGGGGCTTGATCTCATGACCCTACGATCATGAACTGAGCTGAAACCAAGAGCCAGATGTTTAACTGACTACATCACCCAAGGACTCCATGTTTCTGTTATTTTGTAGACTGTTCTTTGAGTTTTTGTCTAGTGTTTTTAAATTTTTTTTTATTTTTATTAGATTGAGGTTATCCATTATTGGAAGGGATACTTGAAGAGGTGATAGGCTTTCTCAGACTATCACATGGGGATATGTTACTGTCATATTAATCTTGATCATGCAGTTAAAGTATTGTTTGCCAGAATTCTTCTCTGAACCTTACTGTTTCTCCTTTGCAATTACTAAATATTTGGAAGATACTTTGATGCTATGCAGCTCTCTTATTTCTGCTTACATTTTTACTCACTCACTTTAGCATTCATCAGTGGATCTTGCCTGTGGCAGTTATTACTATGGTATTGTAATGATGACTTTTCTGTTTTTCTCATTCCATCTACATTTATTGATTGGAATTCTGTAAGGAGGAATGTCACTTTTTGCCCATTTATTATTTATTTATGTCAGCACAGACTCATGATATTTGTTTTATTTTGTAGTTTATAACCTAATACTGTAGTTTCTTATGTTATTGCTCAAGTTATTTGCCTTTATCTGCATGAGTTTTCAGTGAATATGTTTATCAAAATGAAGAGAAATCTATTGAGGCCTAAGCTACTTGGAGACTGTTCTATTGACCTCTAGGAGAATGGAGAGCAACCTAATTAAAACTTTCCTCCTCCATTCTTTTTTTTTTTTTTAAGATTTTATTTATTTATTCATGAGAGACACAGAGAGAGGCAGAGACACAGGCAGAGGGAGAAGCAGGCTCCATTCAGAGAGCCCGATGTGGGACTCGATCCCGGGACTCCAGGATCATGACCTGGGCCAAAGGCAGGTGTTAAACCGCTGAGCCACCCAGGCGTCCCGTCCTCCTCCTCTGTTCTTGAATCATAATTTGCTACTTATTTTTATGTTTTTCTCTGTTGGGATTAGACTAGTGAATCTCCCAAACTTAACATAGTCAAAATTAAATAATAATAGGAAATACGGAACACATTGCTTATGAAGTTTATTTAGATTCCATTTGCTAAATTATAAAATTTATATTTTGTATACAATTTAAGAATTTCTCATGTTGAAAGCATCAATTATTTCTACATTATAAATTATTTCACATTATAAATCTCATTTTTAGGAAAAGAAGAAATCTGAAACCCTTCAGAGGGAAGAATCTGATGCAGTCTCCCTTCCAAAAACTTCCAGAGAGCTGGAAATCCCTACTCCAGCTTGTGAATTCAAAGGAGACTGTCTGAAAGTGTTAACTGAGTGCCAGCTCCAGAATGCTGCCAGTGGACAAAACGAGAGTGAGATGTTTGAAGTACCACTCACCTCCCTGACTATAAGCAATGAAGGGTCCCTGACGCGGAACACAGAGACCCTAAAGGAAGGGGAGGAGGTCAGAGCCTGTGTTGGGGACGACGCAATGAAGGTCGACTCTGGAGACAACGTTGGAACCAAAGTAGAAATCCCCAAGAACTTTCCAGAAGTAGAGGAAAATAAATTGTTACAGTGTGGACCTTCTGGAGGCACCTCACAATCTAATTTTTCTTACTCTCAGCAGGAAATGGAAAATTTACAGGTCAGAGAAACTCAGAAAAAGAAAGCAGACAAACAAGCCTTGGGTCTTTCTTCAGAGGTGCTACATAATGTTGGCTTGCAGAGTTCTTGTGAAGCCAAAGACATTTTTCAGCCACCTAGAGTGAAAAAACTGTATCCTCAGTTGCCAGCCGAAATTGCTGGAGAAGTACCAGCTTTGGTGGCAGCGAAACCCTTGTTTCGGAATGAGCGACTCTACCCAGAGCTCCCATCTCAACCAGAACTCATACCATTTACTAAAGAACAGCTAAAAATCTTTGAACCTGGTTCATGGCTGGAAAATGTTGAATCGTATTTAGAAGAATTTGACAGCATGGCTCATCAGGACAGGCATGAATTTTATGAGTTGCTTTTGAACTACTCACGATGTAGGAAGCAGCTGCTGCTGGCTGAAGCTGAGCTACTTGCTCTGACTTCTGATTGCCAAAATGCAAAAAGCCGACTGTGGCACTTTAAGGAGGAACAGCTGTCTGTGCAGGTATTTTGACTAGTATTCTGTAAAGCTTTTAGGAGCCTGGGGGATTTGCAGTGGAAGGACTGTTCTTGTGATGCCATCCAGGTGTGGAGTATGCTTATATTTACATTGACCCTGTCCTAGCCCAGAGTAGTATGGTGTAGGAGTCACAGAGCCAGATACCTACAGTGGCCATGCAGGTGACCTGGAGGAATGTAGTGTGCCCAGTGGGACGGTGGTCCCTGGGTAAGCTCATGCCTGGTCCAGTGGGGGCAGCGGCTCTTGGGTTCTGGCTGACTATTGCCGCAGTATTGTGCTGGGCCAGCATTGTTACATCTTTTCATTTCCTAAGAGCAGCTGGATATCTGGATTTATGTGTGAAGGATCCTGATTTGTAAATGTTGGCAACAAAGTAGAGAGTAGAGGCCAAGTAAGCCATGTTTCCAGGGCAGATTTGGCCTGTGGACCCTTTGGTTTGTAACCTTGGGCATAATGCCAGGAACATCCAAGTGGGTAGAGAGTGTCAAGGAGAGGATGATCCGTGGAATAAGCTTGAGAGATGAGGAAACAGGAAGGCAATTAGATGTGACTCTGTGGAGGCCAAGGTGACCATTAGGGAAGCCATTTCACCAGGGCCTGGGAAGGACAGCAAGGAAGAGAAGGCCACTGTTGGCAAGTTTGGCCAAGAAGGGAAGTGAAGGGAAGCTGGAGGACATAGGAGAAACATGTGCTTTCCCTCATCCCTAATCTTTGCTCATTGGGAGACCTGTGTATCTCTCTTTGTAGGAAGAAAGGAGTCCATGGAGAGGGGAAAAAGGGGGAGGGGGTAGAATCAGGAACACAGCTGGAGGTTATTAGTATTGGAAAGGAGAGGAGTTTCTTTTGATCAGAATCACAAAGAATGAGGGTAGGTACAGAGATATTTTGAAGTCCCTTGAAGTTGTGGGGATATCACATTGACTGTTTATAGAGTTGAAGATAAGATTATCAATCATGAGACTCTTAGGGACAAGTTCTATTATTTTCTTCTTAGGGTTTCTTTTTCCTTCTTTGACCTTATGATGCTTTGTGATTGGCATGATCCCTTTTGGCACCTCATTATATATTTGACTTCTTGTTCCCTGGATGGTAGTCTTTATAAATCCCCTTGCTGTGATTTATAAGCTCTTTGAAGGTGGTACCAAAGCCAACACATTGTATGCCTGCAGTCTGATTACTTCAAGTGTAAAGAGTTAACTGGTGTCTTATTTTACCCTTTTGTCCACTGCTAGGGTATCTGTGCAGATCAAGTGAAGGTTTCAGGCTATCACCGCTTCCAAAGAGTAGAGATGAATGAAAATGCACTGGGGGAGCTAAAGAAGCTATTTGATGCCAAATCTGAGCACCTCCATCAGACCCTTGCTCTGCATTCGTACACTTCTGTGCTCTCAAAATTGCAAGTGGAGTCGTACATTTATGCCTTACTCAATAGTTCAGCTCTTCTGAGATCTTTAGCAGTTCAAGGCCGAGGTATGTGAATCCCGAAAGTCTCACTCTTGTGTCTGCAATGAAAAAAGAATTGAGGAGTTGGTTGAATTGATTGTGTACTAATTGGTATCTTAAGGGAACATTTGTGCCAGCTGTTTCACCTGGCCTTGCCTTGCCCAGAGTAGGATTGAGATCTGCCTTAATAACATTTCTTGGGAGCTATGCTAGGTCTCCCTTCCCCATGGCTGTTAGTCTCTGCTTCTCTGGGAAGTCAAAAAGCTTGCTTTTATCATTAATGTTCCTTAGTCCCAATTTATGTGCTGTTGACCAAGTAGAATTCAAATACATTTTGATTCTAAAACTGATACTCAGCATACTTTTTCATCCTGTGTCTTTTCTACTTTATTTTTGCTTGTCTGGTTTCTTGGGCTGTTTATAAAACTTTCATCAGAGGATCTATAATGTTCTGCATTTTTCATTGTATTTAGGTTTTACAAAACTAGCTTTAATTGTTAGACATTAATTAATTAACATTTAATATGTTAGACATGAATTAGTTAATTGAATTACACAATTTTTATTTCTGGGGAGATATTAGGAATATTTACAGTAGGAGCATCCTAGATGCCTGCGTGCTCAGGTGTTGATGTTTTTATCACCATCTGACTTTTGATTTTGGCTCAGATCATAATCTCAGGGCTGTGAGATCAAGCCTCGTGTTAGGCTCTCCATTGGGCATTGAGATTCTATCTCTTCTCTCCTGCTCTCTCAAAAAAAAAAAAAAAAAAAAAAAAAAATCCCCCCACCCCCGCCCGTTGTTTTCACAACTAATCAAAGAGCTGGGGTTAGACCAGAGATCTGCTGATTTTTAAATAAAAAATGGATTTTGATGAAGTTAATTTTCCCTTACTTTGTACTACTTCACAAAGTTAAATACTTTTTTGAATTACATATTTAGTAGAAATTCAGATTTTTTAAAAAAGTTTTATTTATTCAAGTAGTCTCTACACCCAACGTGGGGCTTGAACTCATGATCCCAAGATTGAGTCACATGCTCTTCCAACTGAGCCAGCCAGGTGCCCCAAAATTCTGATATTTTTGATGCATCTTTTCTCCTTGGATTTTTATCTGAACTAAGTATTTTGAAAAGATTTTATTTATCTATTTATTTATTTATAGGTAGCGACACTAAAAATTCTCTCCAAAACACCATTTACTTGAGGTTCATTTAATCCTCTTTTTAATTTATAGCTTGTAAACAGACAGAAAGCTTTCCTTCTGACCTGTGTCAACTAAAGGAGTGCATTAGTGTCTTATTCATGTTCACCAGGAGAGTTAATGAAGATGCTCAGTTCCATGACGATATTCTTCTCTGGCTGCAGAAATTGGTAAGGGAACAAATAATTGAAGAATTATGCTTTCTCCTAGTTTTTTTTTTCAACAGCTTCTTCAGCCAATTTGTTTAATATGTTAATTAGTGACATTTTCTTTGTTCATGACACATGGAAATAAGTTACACTTATTTAGTGTGTTATTAAGCACAAAGGATTTTTCTTTCTGATACATTTTAAGCTAAATAATCTTAGGCCTTCCATTTAGGAAGAAATGGAAATGTGGGAAGCACACTACTAAATTAGAGACAGGATGTATACGTAGAATACAGGTAGCTGATGTAAAACCTTCCATTCTTAAAAGACTTAAGAGAAAAAAGGCAGATATCAGGATTTGGGAAATTTAAGAAAGATGTTAAGTGTATTAGAGAGGGAGGCTTATTTGTTAGAGGTTGTGTTTTCAATGGGGCTGCCTTGGGTGCTTTTTTTTAAGATTCACACTAGAGTTCTTACATATGTGATAAGGTTCCAGGCATACTTCTTTGGATTTGAGAATTTATTACAAACTGAGACTAGATTAAACTATTTGACTTGTATCTAATCATGTTACCACACAGTAAGTAAGTTGTATTTTGCCAGATAATAAAAACTGGGTTTTCAGGGAAACTGTTTATGCTGTTTTTATCATAGTACTCCAAGGTTCTTAGGCCTCCATGTGCCTCTGTGGTAGAAACTCAACCTGTTAATAGTATCTCTCTGGTTATATACTATATACATACTAGATATATATATATACACACACAACCATGTATACATATATATGCATATATATACACACACACACAAATACAGTATGTATATATGCAGTGGATCTCTGATTACTTTTCTGAAAGATCCATTATGTTTTAAACATTGGCTAAGTGATTTTACTAGACCCCTAGGTATGTTTTTCTTTTTATTAAATAGTGAAACTCTGTGTCCTTCCCTGTTCAGGTGTCAGTGTTACAAAGAGTTGGCTGTCCTGGAGATCACTTCTTCCTTTTAAACCATATTCTTCGATGCCCAGCTGGTGTTAGTAAATGGGCTGTTCCTTTCATACAGGTATGCTGAATGGTCTGATTTTGAGTGGGATGAGAGAGATTTTGTTAAATATTTGTCCTAAAGAAAGAATTTTGTCCCTTTAAAAAGCTATTTAAAAATATTGACCTTTAAAATAGAATTCTTAAAATATTTTAGTATATGTTTTATGTATTCACAGGAGTTTTTATGCTGAAACTTCTTGGGCCATCCATAATTGATGACATTAAGATAGAATTGCAAAAGTTTCCTTGTAGTCTGGCTTGGTAGATTGAGTAGTATTTAATTGTGGAAAATTTCTGTGCAGGAAGACTCATTAGGCGCTTTTTTTTTTTTTTTTTTTTTTTTGTAATATTCAACATAGCTTCCTAAATCAGTCCACCTCACACCACAGTTGGTATAGGCAAAACAGAAACCATGAGCATCTCAGAGTTCTTTAATGCTTGCAGAGATCCATATCTGTGCAATCAGCTCTCATATAATCACCTTCAGTGCTGATTATATGATTTACGATTTCTCCTCTCTGCTGCTTGCTTTTGAGTGGTTTTGTTACTCACAGCGACCACTCAGATGGGTGGAAGCCAGTGGGTGCTGGGTTCAACTTCTCCACATTACCTTTTTTTAAGTATTTCTGGTGGTGAGAAGTTTGAATCTTTTTAGGTGGGCAGAGGATTTTTTTATTTTGTTTTGTTTTGTCTTTGGATGAAAAGAGCAGTATTGTTCTTCGTCCTATATGGTTACAGTGGTTGAAGCAAACTGTTCAACTAGTGCTGCTCTGTGAGTCCAGCCAAATCAGTACTACCATGTAACCTATGAGCTGTGCTCTCAATCTTATGGATTAGGTCTTACTTCCATCTTTGTTTTTTGTAATAGCTCCCTTTGTCGGAATGCCGGTGAACTAAGATGATGGATACTTGGGTTGTCGGTTTTCTACAGTATGCCTTTTCCTTTTCTGATTTCAGATCAAAGTGTTGAATAACCCATCAGGGGTCTTTCATTTTATGCAGTCCCTTGCCCTGCTAATGTCTCCTGTCAAGTAAGTGTGGAAGAGCTTTATGAAGTAGAAATTGAAATGCTTCTTTCTACCAAAGGATTGGCTTCCTAAATTACCCAGATCCAAATACTGCTAAGGGAAGTGTCAGCATTCCAGAATTTAATATTGTGGATTTTCCTTGGGCTGGATACCCTTTGTCCCCAGATGACCTTATTAACTGCTTATTTATAAAGTTATACTTTTTTTTGGACCCCCCCTTTTTAGTGGGTTTGCCTCTCCTGTCATATATGTCATTATGAAACATGCCGTGGAGAGACAAGAAAGATCCATCTTTTCCTTAGAAGAAGAGATGTAGTAGAGAGGGGAAAAAGTACAGAGATCCGAGTGCCAACACATGAAGCTGCGATTGGCATACTAGCACTGAGGAGACTGAAGGGAGGAGGGTGGAACAGTGAGAGAAGGTTCCCAGTGCCTGAGCTGGGTTGCAAGAATGATGTAGATCTCAGTAGGAGAAGGAGCTGGCAGGGCACTGTTGATGGGGAGAAGAGGCAGAGGCCCAAAGTACAGGTACAGATGGCTGCAGGAGGAGACAGGTAGGAGATCAGCTTGGCTGCAGTGAAGGACTGCATGGGAGATGGTCATATAGTAGAATAACCATAGCGACTTGGATTATAGACGGTTCTGACATTGAGACAGAGGGATCCAGATTTGATATGGTCTGGCTCTGGTAGCAGGTAAGGGCTTTTGAACAAAGGTAAGTATTGTATCAAAGAAGGTTAGGATTGAGTAGAGGCAGGAGAAGATGTGCTTCTGCTTCGTTGACTTACAGTTAGAGACTTCTGGCTCTCCTGGCTCTGGATCCCAGCTCATCATCTAGAGGACATTTAATTGGGGGAGAAGGCACAGTCTATGTGGGGTGACTGGCTCTTGGTCCCGGAAAGCCTGTCTGCCTTAGACCCTGCATTGGGGTCATGATTGGGGGAAAGAGGAGGAGGGGAACCTAAAAGTTATCTTCCCAGAAAAGGATTAAGTAGCAGACTAAATAAGGAACTTAGGGGAAAGGAGTGTTGAGACAGAACTCTGTAGATGTCTGAGCCTGGGGGGCTGTGAGGGCACTGGCACCCTAACAGACTGGAAGGACAGAGAGGAGAGCCGTTTTATGAGGAGGAAAGTCTGAGGTCATTGAGGCATACAAGTGGACACATATGAGTGGCAGGTACCAGTGGACATTTGGAGTTTCAGGATTGGAGCTCTGTGGGTGGAAAGGGCAGCAGTGGACCTACAGAGCTGGAAGTTTTGGGAGAAAGTTCCTGTAATAAGAAGAAATGGATGAATTTTTTAGGGTCAGGCCAGAGGGGAAGGAACAGGGGACCAAAAACCGTGTTGTGGTCCAAGAGAAGAAAGTTCTCTGGCTCCACCTGCTCATTGGGTCTAGCCACCACTTTGTGAAGTCTGGCTGGCAAGACTTCTCTCCAGTTCTCTCTCTCTCTGCCTGGACTCAGGGGGCTTCTCCAACATGTGTTAGATAGGATTTTGATGTAAAAATGTTTTTGCCTTTGGAGGTACTCTTTTGCCCTAAATGAGCTTTTGAGTTTCCTGCAGATTATCCTTTTTAATTTGGTAAGGTTTGGTTCCTCAAAGCTGTGGATGTGGCAGTAAAAGTTTGTAAGCCTGGCTTGACTTGAGGTGCCGCAGAACCTGTATGTATTGAGGTCCCATAGTGTATGGGAGCTGTGCCAGCATAACCACTTCTCTGCAGTTAACTCATCACTACTAATTCAGAATGGTCGAGGTTTGCACACAATTTGTGAGGTCTTAGCCTCTTTGAGTCTTAGCCAGTTCTTATTTCTCATTTATTAATTTAAACCATTTGAAGATTGGGTGGATAGCTGACTCTTCTCTAGGGTGAGTAGATGACCCAGAGTGCCTGCATGTGGGCTCTTAAACATGTGATTGGTAAACATGTGATTGGTATGATTTCCGTTGTCTTTTAGGAATCGAGCAGAGTTCCTGTGCCACATGAAGCCCAGTGAGCAGAAGCCATCCACCTCGGGGCCTGCATCTGGGACATGGACTCTAGTAGATGAGGGAGGAGAAGAGGTAATGCATCATGTTTGCGTTATTTTAATTAATCATTGTAAAGCTCCTCTTGTGTGCTGCGCATTGTTCTAAGCACTTTTCACATTGTCTTTCACTGACCTCTGCCCACAATCCCATGAGATGCATGTATTGGTCTGAGAAAACGGAGGTGCAGGGGATGAAGGATTTTTCCCAGGTCAGAAGGTCAGTGAATGGTGGAGCTTCTAGTGCCTGTGCTCTGAGCTAGTGTGTGCTGTGTTGTCACCCTTGTGTAGGATGTCTTCCTATTTAGCTGGGAGAATTTGAAACCTAGGAATATTTCCATATGGTGTAAAACTTCTATTAGGATTTTCTTTTATGAAGTCACAGGTCTGGGGCTTGAGGTCCCACCAGCAGGTAATGGGAGCCTGTGGAATAAAGGGCGGGAGCTTCCCAAGGTCTTCCTTTATCTGTTACAAATACTTCTTACCCAGATCTTCTCATTTGCAAGGTAGAAGATGGTTCTTTATTCATGGTAAGAATTGAATGATCAAAATCCAATTTCTCAAGGTAGTGCTTATTGATGTTTCTTTCTGCTGTGCATAGGGAATTTCCTCCAGCCTTGTTATCTGCCTTAGTGCTTTCTTAAGCTCCTCATCCTGATGTGATGTGCTGTGCGGGGGCCAGATTTACTAAGACTCTCTTTTAAAAGAAGTTGATGGCTAGCAGCAGACAGTTCACAGAATGACAGCTGTGGCAGCTGTGGGGATCACGTCTGTGTATTTAACTGAATGCTCATTCAGAAACGGGGAGCCCGTTCACAACTCACTTGACTCTTCAGACATCTCTGCTAGAGATTCACCAGTCACCTTGAAGAGAGCTTCCCAGGAGCTGGTGCAAACTGGTCTTTCAAAGATTGTGGTGGGACAAGTGTTTTCCCCCCAAGAATGTTCTTCCCTGAGAGAGAAGTCTTTTCTCTGTGGGATTTCCTACGTTTACTCCCAGAGGCAGATAATGGTTGGGAACTCCCCAGTGGTGCCTGGTTCCTGGCTAGCACACCCTGACTGCTGAGTGAATTCAAGAACTTGTGACATAGACGAGAATGTTGGGAGTGCTGTTAACTCAGGAAAGGCTGTGGGGAGGAAGGCCTCCTGGATTATCCAAATCAGTGGTTGCTAGCTGCCAGCTGTATATTGGAACTGCCTGGGCAACTTAAAAATCTTTCCCAGGCCCATGCCCAGACATAGAGATGTGTGACAGCCTCCCTGGTGATTCTCATGTGCAGCTAGAGTGGAGAGCTACTTACTGCTCTAGGTAGAGTTTCTGAGGCTTGTTTGTTAGCCATTTAGGACCTAAAATAGGGTGGGAGTGAAGGAATGAGTGGCTTGGGAAATTATGAATGAATTACATTAGTCTTGTGTTGAAATTGAGGTGATACATTCTTCAGGATCTCTGGATCTTTTTATAACATTCCCTTTTGAATGTAACATATTTTAGGACAAAAACCAGCTTAATTTCTAAGATGACTTCAGTCTTCTGTATCAAAAAACCCCAAAGGTTTCCCCTATATAATCTCTATGTAATGGCCTGCAAGCCTCCTGCTTTAGCAAATTGACAACAGAGCTTCAGTTATCTATAGTAAATGCAAATAACTTTGCCATAAGGCAGTTGAGTATTACAGTAGGCCTTGATTTGGGGGCAAGAGACTTGTAGCTAAAATAATTTGGAGTCAGTATATGGTTCTTTAATTGATGTCAAAGCAATTTCAGCCACAGAAGAATGCATATGACCCAGATGCACATAAAATTGTGCTTGTAATTTGGGGGTTTTACAGCCCATTTATGAATCTGATAGGAAGAGGAAAACTCCATGAAGACATATGTACCATGTACCACTTGTATCTGTGATAATTTAGCTCTTGTAACTCTAGACTGTGGTGCATTCTGGTGAAATCAGCTGACACGGTTTTGCATTTTTTTCCCCTTAGGATGAAGACCCTGAGACCAGTTGGCTTCTCCTTAATGAAGATGACTTGGTTATCCTTTTATCACAGTTTCCGTTCCATGAACTCTTTCAGCATCTTCTTGGGTTTAAAGCAAAAGGTAGACTGATTTCTTTTATCATGTGTTAAATAGGATAGTGGCAAGCTCAGCACAGGAACTCAGCGTCTAGCCTTCCATCTCGGGCAGGTTCCTGATTCAGGTTCCCCCATGCCTGGCCATACCATGCAAACATGGTTGCATCAGATGTCAGTGAGATTCCCTTCTTTTCTCTTGTCCTTATATTTTCCCACCTAGTGCTGAAATGCAGAAAGGTCAGCTAGCTTGCACATTGTTCAGCTTTTTTTTTTTTTTTTTTTTTTAAAGATTTTGTTTATTTCAGAGAGGGAGAGAGAATGCACATGCGCAGGAGCAGGGGGAAGGGCAAAAGGAGAGGGGGAGGGACAAGCAGACTCTGTGAAGCAGGGAGCTCAACTTGGGGCTTGATCCCGGGACTCCGAGATCATGACCTGAGCCGAAGGCAGATACTTAACTGTTTGAGCCACCCAGGCACCTCTACTTTGCCCAGCTTTAATATATTGTTTTCATTTTGCATTTTGTCTCAGGTTTTCCATTTCATATTGGCAGAGGAGCCAGAGCAATGGAGATTGTTAAATTTTCTCTGCCACAGCTTTGTTACCTCATTGGGGTATTTGTACCCATGTCCTTCGGTGTGTTTTCATAGTAATTATGATTTCTTCCTTTTCTCTGATTAACTTCTAGGTGATTATTCACCTGAAACAACAAGACCTCAAGAGATGATGAAAATTTTTGCCTTTGCTAACTCACTAGTGGAGCTTCTGGCTGTGGGGTTAGAAACCTTTAATAGAGCACGCTACAGGCAGTTTGTGAAGCGAATTGGTTATATGATCAGGTAATACTACTGTTGGTACATCTGTTTGTATCTGCCTTCCCCTGGGTCAGACACTTACACTGTGAAATTCGGATGATGGACATTTCAGTGTATGCTTCAGGTCTGATTTATCATAAAAGTAAGAATTTTTTTTCACCATCTGACAGATAGGAATTCCATAAATGCTTCCAGTCAGAATATGTGGTTTATTACATCAAATTTAACTAATTTGCTAGGTAATTATCCTTGGAGTCAAGGTCCTCAAAGCAGTTGCTGGGTTGAACTTGGCCAGAGAAACTCAACTCAGTAAAGGAAAATGAAGCCTCTTTGAAGCTTTTTTCCTTTTCCTGTGCTCCCTGTTTTCTTCTGCCTTCTCGTTTTGCCTGGGAATTGTCACTTAGCTGTGGAAGATTGGCAGTAGCTCTTTTGTGTCATTGTTTCCCTCTTGCCGCTCTTATTTATTCCTATTCTGATTTTCTGGTAAATACCATTTAAAGAAAGTTGCAAAGACTTCCGTCAGTGGCCACTGTATTTGAACTGGGGAAAGCATCACCATTTATTTGATTGAAAAATGGATTTATGCTTTTATTTCCAAGTATGAATAAATTTGGAGAACATGTACTGCTTTTCATTGAAGAATTGATTTTATATCCCCTTTTCTGCATCATTAAATTTTCTGTCTTTCCCGTCATTCCCTACAGCATATCAGTATGCTGTTATTTCTTCTAATCTCCTTTCTCTCCAAAAAAACCCTCTAAAACTTCTCCTCTTCTCCAGTTATGTTTCTAAAACAAAATGGATTCTAATTAGTTTATTTTTCGATGTGTATCCATGTACTTTGTAAAGCCAGGTAAATGATTATAAGATGCCCTGCAAGGCTGGGGGGTGACTTTCAATATCTTAAGAAAGCATTCAGTAGAGGATAATGAAAACAAGATGATGGAAGGAAGGATGGCTGATGACTTGAAGAGTAATTTCTTAAGAGCTAAAAGCCCATATACTTCTTATCAGAAGTCAGACATTTATTTTCTGATACTGCTCGGTAAATAAGGTAAAATCTGTCCTTGGGTTTGTAGATGTGATACAGGATCAATTGTTCACTAAATGCCAGGTGTGTACCTCCTCGTTTTATTCTCCCAATAACTCTGTAGGAAAGACATTGTTATTTATTGCTTTAAGGTCACCATTCACTCTTTATAATATTTGTGTAAATATTTACAGCTGATGATTATAATATAGAATGACTATTCTTTCTTTGTTTTCCATCTGCTTTCTTTTCTTTGTATCTATCACAGATTCTTCTTCTTCTTTTTTTTTTTTTTTAATTTTATTTATTCATGAGAGACAGAGAGAGAGAGAGAAGCAGAGGCAGAGACACAGGCAGAGGGAGAAGTAGGCTCCATGCAGGGAGCCTGACGCGGGACTCAATCCTGGGTCTCCAGGATCCCACCCAGGGCCGAAGGTGGAGCTAAACCACTGAGCCACCCAGGCTGCCCACAGATTCTTCTCATACCTTCCAGTTGTAGAACAGTTTTCTACAAGGTCTCTTTCTTCAGGTCATCTATCAGTTCTAGTTTTTTCCCTCCATTCTTGTGTGAACTCTCCACAGTCAGGCTTTCCCCCTTATACTCCCCAGCCAGTTCTTAAGAATGAAAGTTGCTAATGATCACTGTTCTACTGATCCAGCAGCCAGTTCTGAGTCTTCCTCCTCCTTTACATCTCTCCCACAGTTTACATAGCTTTCTCAGAGTTGCCCACTTTCCTCTTAAAACATTTTGTTTGCTTGATTTCTAGGATCCCACATTCTCCTGGTTCCTCCTCCATTTCCCTGATGGCTCATTTTCTGCCTCCTTGGTGATATTCATCCTCACTCCCAAACATCTTGAGGTCAGAGCACCTCAGGGCTCAGTTCCTGGAACTCTTCTCTCCATCTAAACTTGCTCTTGGGACCTCATCCATTCTCATGTCTTTAAATATCATCTAAATACTGTTATGATTCTCAGAATTCTATTTCCAGCCCAGGCTTCTCTCTTAAGCTTGTAAGTCCAGCTGCCAACTCAGCACCTCCACTTGCATGACTCACAAACATCGTAGTATTAATACACCCAACAGACCTCCCTCGCTTCACCTCCCAAACCACTCCTCCATGGCCTTCCCAATTTTAGTAGGTGGCAACTTTATTCTTCTGGTTGCTCGGGCCAGAATACTTGTTGTCACCCTGACTTTTTTACACCCCACATCCAGTGTAACAGCCAATTTTGTCATTTCTACCTTCAAAATACCATCTGTCATCAAATCCGAGATGCCACCAATTCTGAAGATGCATTTTGTGTGCCTCTAAGAAAGAAAACTACCAAAATAAGACATGTTATCAGTTTAATATACATTCCAGTTGCAGGGGTTAGTGTGTGAAAGGTGTGCATCCTTTTGAACTAATTAAACATGCCATTTCCAGAATCCAGCTGCTTCTCCTCGCCTTCACTGCTACTACCCTAGTTCACGCTCAGGTATTTCTCCCTGATTATAATTATAATAGCCTTCCGACTTATCTTCCTGCTGTTGCCCTGACTCTCCCCTCAGCTCATTCTCACAACAGCCAGTGTTGCCTGTAAAGATAAGACAGCAGCCCATGTCATCCCCTGGCTCCCAGTCTTATTCAGAGTGAAAGTGTTCACAGTGCCCTGGTTGTCATGGTCTAGTTTCCTGTCACTTTCCTGATTTCCTCTCTAGCCAGTCTCCATCTCACTTAGCTTGCTTTCAGGTGCTGGCTGCCTTGCCATTCGTCCAACCTCCTGAACACGCCTTCGAGCCTTCACACTACTTGTTTCTTCTACCTGGACACTCTTCCCTTAGAGATCCCCGTGACCTCTTCCAGTCTTTGCTTCCATGCCCCTCTTCAGTGAGGCCTTTTCTGCTCCCAGCCAGCTCCTTTACTCTGGCCAGCTCCAGAGAAACCTTAGGCCCCTCCCCTACTTATTTTCCTCATCGTCACTTATAACCACGTGACAGACTATATTTTTCACTTTATTTTGTTTATTGACTGTTTGCTCTCCACTAAATGTAAGCTGCATGAGGGTAGGGTTTGTCCCCCCCACTGAATTCTCTGTAGAGCCTAGAAGATAGTAGGTGTTCAATAAATATGTATTGAATAAATGAGTGCTTCAAATATAATATAAAGGTGCCAGGGTTGAGCGTATTAACGAAAAATGCCGTATTGCCTTTCCTCCTGCTCAGGATGACCCTGGGTTATGTGAGCGATCATTGGGCACAGTTTGTGAGCTACAACCGAGGTCTGGGTCTGGCCCAGCAGCCCTATTCTCTGGAGAAACTACAGGTTGAATTTGATGAGCTGTTTTTGAGAGCTGTCCTACATGTGCTGAAAGCCAAAAGGTAAGATGTATGATGAAAATTGTTGAGAAGTGGCTCCTTGGCTAGTGAGAAAGATTGGTGTGAAAGTCACTGACTGCAGTAGATCTCTTACAATAATATCTAAGTGTTATTTCATCTATTTCTTATCTTGGGCAAATTCATGGTCTTTAGTTTCCTTCTTGTGCTGACTGAAATGCTCTCTTTTTAAGGTTTCTTTCAATCTTAAAATAACCTCATTCTGATAGCTTAGTTTTGCCACCCTGCACTTTTGGGGCCCCCTTGAACAAGGGATGAATTCTGCTGCATGCTCACCTCAGTACCTGAATGAGGCAGGGTAGGTGCTCAGTGCACAGTATAAATGGTTTGCCCATTTTATTGTTCAAGTTGTCTTACCCTAAGGGTTTCAAGATATAGGCTTCTTGTGAGTCCTGGTCCCCGTCTTGGTTGTGTAAATGCTGTCTTCTGATCATTTGTCTTTGTTGCTGCTTATAGCCTCAGTTATACTGGAGGCAGAGGCAGGGGCCCAGTGGTGCCTCCTGTACTGTCTTCACTGAGCTTCTGGTTGCATGTAGGGCAAGTTCTGCCAAGCTTTGTGCCCTCTGCTAGCAGAGGTTTGCTGGCCTCCAGCTCCACTCACAAGCTGCCAGCTCTTCCCCACCTTTGCCTTCCTCTGAGTTGTTTGCTCCCTCTTGCCATGGGTCTCTTAGTTCCAGCCCTTTATTTGTTGTGCGCTGTGTAGTGGCTTTAAATCTTGCCTGCTGTTTACTGTCAACTTGGGCCAGTCACCTCATATTTTTCTTCTCATTATCTTCATTTATAAAATAGGGATGAGGCACCTGGGTGGCTCAGTGGTTGAGGGTCTGCCTTTAGCTCAGGTCCTGGGATCAAGTCACGCATTGGGCTCCATGCAGAGAGCCTGCTTCTCCCTCTGCCTATGTCTGTGCCTCTCTCTCTATGTCTTTCATGAATAAATAAATCTTAAAAAAAATAAAATGGGGTTGATGGGAATGATTTTGCCCATTCCATTGATCTCATGAGTATGTTAGCAGGATGAATGCAGTAATATATATGCAAGTACTTTCTAAACCATGAAGGGCTTTTTAGATTAAGTGGTGGTGGTTCTTTTGTGGTTTCAGAGGAAGAATAGAATAACTGCTTGCTTTGAGAAATATCAGAACTCCTTAACTAAATCTTAAACACTTTAGGTACTCAGAAGGCATGGGTCTAAAATAAATAGAACTTGGGCTTAGAAATTTATCTTTAGACTTTTTGTTACACATTCTGTGTTGTCCATAAATTTGGCGGTCTAATGAGGTACACCGGATCTTGTGCAGACCCCTGCCAGAGAGTCAGGAGTGGTTGGCCGGCTCTGGTCTCCTTTTACATGTCCTTGTGGCTGCTCAGCGGAGATGGAAAGCTCTCACTGTGGTTACCAGCTCTTAGAGTTTGAGCTGTGGACACTCCCGTAGTATCATACACGTCATTCACAAAGATGATAATCATCTTACACTTTAAAATATTGAGACTGTTATTCTTAGTGTGATTTATTTCAGGAAAGAAATTTTATCAGAATCAGATACTCAAAGCCATGAAATTTAAATTTATTTGGCACTCCAGTAGAAATTTCTGACAGTGGTTATCCCCCAGCCTAAAGCAAAACAAAACCAAAAGATGGCAAAAACTTAAGGCAGACTTATTGCATATCTGCCATACAGAGAATTTGGTAGCCTGAAATACACAGTCCTGTGACATTACTTTTAAGGCCTCTGCATTTTCCCCTCATTGTTTTGGGATAAATTATACAACAGTGTCAGATCCTATGGGAGGTGTTAGGATAATTAATAAGACAGAAGCTTGGCCCACCTGAACTTATAGTTTCTTCAACCCTTGCTCAGGAGTCTTGCTTTTGCTTTTCAGGCCACCAGCAGCCTCATGGCCTATAGATGTGGGTCAGGCATGTGCTGTTCATTCCTTTTTCTTTTTCTCTTAAAAAGCTTTGTTTATAATCAGTCAATTTGTAGCTTTGCCCAAAATATAGCAATAGTTTTGAGTGCCTCCTTGTTTTTTTAAAGTTTTTTTTTTTTTTAAGGTTTTATTTATTTGAGAGTGAAAGAGAGAGAGAGAACGTGAGCAGAGGGAGGGACAGAGGAAGAGGGAGAAGCAGACTCCCGATGAGTAGGGAGCCTGATGTGGAACTCCATCCCAAGACCCCAGGATCATGACCTAAGTGGAAGGCAGACACTTAACTGACTGAGCCACCCAGGCACTCCAAGATTTTTTTGAGATAAAATTCATGTAACAAAATTTTAATGAACATTTACTGAGTGTTGATTGTTTTCAAGATATTGGTTTAGGTAGTGGATAATTAAAATACGAGACTTTATACATTGTGGTTTATTCAAAGATGAACAAAACCTGTTTTCTTGCTCTCAAATTGTTGTGGTGTATGTGTGTATGTAAATTACAGCAGCTTGAGGCATTTCTCACTGTGTGATTTAAGGAGCACATGAGTCTGAGTCAACCAGGGTAACTAGAATATGCAAATCTTGGGCCCCAGCTGTGACCTACAAAATAAGGATCTCTGTAGGCAGGCCTTGGAGTCTGCATTTTCCACAAAGTCTCCTTGTGATTTTTCTGCCTACTCCAGTGTGAGAACCACCAGTCGAGGTTATGATATTGCCAAAGTCAGGCATGGATGGAATTCTGGAATAGTGCTGAGGAGGAAATCAGGAGGGCTTCACAAATGGGGGGATGGCAGCTTGGAGGTATGAGGTTCCTGCCAGGCTTGTCCAGGCTCAGTCTAATACTCTGAACTCAGCGAGGGCTCTGGTTAGAAACGTGGGTCTGAGCTATATAGTGGAAGCGTTTGAACTTGGGGCTGAGGAGTTTGAATTTCATTTGAGGATGAGTAGGGATTCCCTGGAAGGTTTTGATTCTCCTCCCACTCATTGCACTTGTGTCATTGTGCACACATAACGTGCACATATGCTCAGACACATATATATCCATATCTAAGCATCTCTCTTATCTCCCAGGTTTTAAAAGTCTTTGGTTCAAAACACAGCTCTGTCTCTCACTACCCTTTCTGTGCCTTAGTATCTTTATGTGTAAGTTGGGGATAGTCTCAATAATAAAACTTGCCTTGGTTTTAGCGAGGGGGGAGTGAGATGGTTTCTCTGGCAGGGTGATTAGAACAGTACCTGGCACAGACTAAGTGCTTTGTGAGTATTGTTACTGTTACCCATTCTTGAGGTGTTGATGGCTGAAGCTGGTTAGAAAAATTGCTGTTAGAAAAATTGTGATTTAAGAACCTTTTTCCCTACCAAAGCAGGTCTGCTTGCTTTCTCAGTGTGGTGAAGTTGACTGATATATGAAATTATTCCTACTCTTAAAACATGCAGACTTGGCATTTGGCTGTTTATGTCAGAGATGCCCTTTGGAACGCTGTCCGTCCAGATGCTCTGGAAGCTCTTCTACCTCATGCACCAGGTGGAGAGTGGGAATCTGGAGAAGCTCTGCATCACTCTCCTGCCTGCTGAGTGCAAGAAGCAGCTCCAAGGTACAGCCTGGTCAAAACGTGTAGCACAGATCTTTTCCTACCCTGTGGGCCTTTGCTTTCATGGCTTTATTATTTTTATTTTTGGAAGGACTAAGAGAATACTCCACATATTCATATGTAATAATTTTAAAATTCAAAAGACTGCTTTATTGTTTTGACATATTAGAATGATAATTCCTGTTTTCATTATTCATGAAATGCTCTGGGTAGTAACTTGTTATGATCCCAATTCAGGGTCAGGAAATGAAAATTGGGTTGTAAATGCCTCCATGGAGTTATTTTGAAAGTATAGGATATTTGATGGACTACCTTTGATTTCTCAGATGTAAACACATGGAAAGAAGTATAGGTTTATTGTCTTCCTGCTCTGACAGTTCCATCAGGGGAATGTTTTTTAAACAGACTTTTTTTTTTCTAATGTTTTTTCTATAACTGCCTTTGTGACATTTAGTTTTCCGTCACTGTCACAAAGCCGTTTGTCAGTAGTGCCCTCTAGTGACAAAATGTAATATTGCTTACACCTCATCCTACTTTGTACATTTAGCAGTATTGCAGTCATGGTCATAATTAATTTCTTGCCCCAAATTTTCATTTATAAGAAAATATATTTTGCTTGAAATGAATGCTGTGTTTGTGCTGAATGTTTCGCTTGTCCTAGCAGTTTTCATTAGTCAGGTCATCATTCATTTGGCTGACAGTTACCACGTTGTTTCAGGTGTGCCTTTGAAGGTGCTTTTCCTGGTGACAAAACCCTTTACCAGTCACTCGTGTCACTTAATCTTCAACAACATTTTAAGGCAGATGAAGAAACTGAGAATTGAGGGTGCTAAGTGTCACATCTGAGGTTACATTATATACTAAAGTTGGAATTTCATCTGGTCCCTTTCTTTTTCCCTGAAGCCTGTAGAAATCCGTTCTGGAACAAAGAATCTTAAATATTTCTAAATATCTTTTAATTTTATATCTTCTTTCTCTCTGGAAGAATGATTAAAAGTGATATATATTCATTGTTTCCCTATTATAATTTTCTTGCCCTACACTTGCAGACCCAGAACATTTTGTGAATTTCGAGAAGTGTCTTTCTTCCATGAATAGCTCAGAAGAAATATGCCTTCTGACTACATTTGCTCAGATGGCTCAGGCCAGAAGAACCAATGTGGATGAAGACTTCATAAAAATTATTGTTCTGGAGATATATGAGGTTAGAATAATAAGTTTTAGAAATCAGCTAAAAAATGTTTTCTTTTGGATTATTCGTGCATTGATTCTTTTCGGATTGCTTTAAAAAAAGTGACTAACTTTTGTATTGTCTGCACTTTGGGAGGAGATGGAGAATCAAAGGAATTCAGTTTGCTATAAGGAGTATTGAAAATATGAATCATACTCATTTCATTTCCCTCTACTATCTCTTGACATTTGCTGCATGAGTTTTGGTGAGGAGTAGACAGTCTGGCACAGCCTGACACTTGGAGTTTTAACACTGTCTGTTGTCCTTCCACCCCACAACACTGCCAATAACATGGAAGCCTGGCTTTTAAGCCAGTTTATTTATTTATTTTAAAAAATATTTTATTTATTTAGAGTGCAAGTGTGGGGGTTGGGAAGAAGGAGAGAATCCGAAGCAGATTCCCCAATGAGCATGGAGCCCAATTCAGGGCTCAATCCCACAACACTAAGACCATGGTCTAAGCCAAAACCAAGAATCTGACACCTAACTGATTGGGCCACCCCGGTACTCTTTCCAAGCCAGTTTAAATGAGATGGTGGAAAGAAGACTGACACTACAGCTAGAAGACTTGCATTTTTTTTCTTTGCTAGTAATTGCCCATCTCACAGCTGAAAAGACACCCCACCATTCTGGGCTTAGCTCCCTCAGCTATAAAATGATAGGCTGGGATCAGATCTTTGCCTTCACCTTCTCACTGAGCCATCTGTAACAGAGAAAGAGAGTAGATTCTGGACCCCTGCATGTCTAGAGACATAATCCAAAGTGCTTATCAGGATTTTTATTTGAGTTTTGTATATTTAAAAAGATGCATATTTTCCATGTAGGCTGTCATTTATCTGTTTGTCTTCATTAAAAAATATTTCTTTCAAACTATTCAAGTAAACTGAAATAAAATTACATTTGAGGAAGATTCCCTGAATTTATTACCTTCTCCCTAATACTGTGGTTTGAGAATGATAGAACTGGATGATATAAAGTTCTTTTCCAGGGTCAAATACTAGGCTATTCCTATACTTTTATTTTGTACTCACAGTTAAGGCCTAAATGGATATGGAATTCTAGACTTCCTTTATGCTATGAGATTATTGCAGGGGGTGGGAGGCAGGGCTATTTTCACACAGTGAGTGGTATTCTCAAGGTCTCTTGTGAAAGTAACATTTGTGCTTTTGAATGTTTTGAGAGTTTTGGCCAATACAGTAAAAATTGCATCGTGTATTACATTCAGATTCTGTTTGTGTGCGTGCATATGTGCATATAGTGTGAAATAGAAGCAATACTTAACCTTACGGAGATGCACCTTCACCTTTTTTGATTGTTATTTTTCTCTTCTATTCCCTTGTATTTTTTTTTTTTTTAATGTTCTCCATTGACATCAGTGGATTGTAACTTGTCCTTTGGAATACATTATTTAAGAGTAGCTGGTACACGTTGATATTTTAGAAGAGCTTGTCTTTGGAGATCTTAAATAAGATAAGATTTAAGGAGAGAATAGATATTTCTTTGAAATGCATTCTGACTTTCCTCATTTTAGCAATTTTTTCAATTTGAAAAAGTTTTTACACCAAGGTTTCTATAGTGAAAGGACAATTTTATTTTATTTTTTTAAAGATTTTATTTATTTATTCATGAGAAACAGAGAGAGGCAGAGACATAGAGAGGGAGAAGCAGGCTTTATGCAGGGAGCCCGATGGGGTACTTGATCTCGGGACCCCTGGATCACACCCTGAGCTAAAGGCAGACGCTCAACCACTGAGCCACCCAGGCATCCCAAAAGGACTATTTTATAGCCACAGAAAGACTTTGGGATATACTTCCTGTACTTGCACTTGAAGTCATTGTTACATAGTTGCTTCCTGTCTCCTCCTGACTCCTCAGGGTAGACAGCCCTCTGAAGGTCTGACATCTTTTGAACATGGTGTGATGTGAGGCTCCTTGTGAGATTCTTTATTTGAAAAGAAAAGAATCCTTGAAAACATCCTAAGTGAATTATGGAACTTTGTTTTGACTGATAATTGACTGAAAGTGCCATCTCCACCTCCTCCCGCTTTTAGGTATCTTATGTCACCCTGTCTACCAGAGAGACTTTTTCAAAGGTTGGTCGGGAGCTCTTAGGCGCCATCACAGCTGTTCACCCTGAGATAATTTCTATCCTTTTGGATCGAGTTCAAGAAACCATTGACCAGGTGGGAATGGTAAGGGCACTGTTTTGTTTGTTTGCTTTGCTTTTTTTTTTTGTTCTCTTAAATCCTACACCAATGGAGCAATGAGAAAAATAGGTTGTTGGACATGACTGAGGCACAGGTGCAAGCAGGGTGAAGAGAGAACATACTGTGTCCCGGGCTCTGCCATTTGTCACACCTGTGAACAGAAAGCTGGGATTGCTTCTCTTTAATCTCCTCCAAGTGACTTTCCCACCTGCCTCAATGACAGGTTTTCCTTTTAATTGAAGTCTTCAGTTAACAATAGTTGACATTTCAAAGTTTGTTTGGCTCTCATAGTTTTTATATTTTATACTCAGAAGAAAACAACCCCAATTAAGAAGGTAGGCCCTATTTACATCAGCCAAAAGCAAAATTAAAAGTGGTAATTTAAATTGAACAGGACACATAGAGTGGATTTCTGTCATTTGTTACAATCCCTTCTGTAATCTTCATCGATGTTAAAAATAGCTGTATTGTGATATAATTCACATGGCGTACAATTAATCTATTTAAAGCATGTAAGTCAATGGTTTTTAGTATATTCATAGAGTTGTGTCATCATCACCACTCTCAGTTTTAGAACACTTTCATCACCTCGGAAAGAAACCATACATCCTTTTGCTGTCACATTTTGTCTTTCCATCCCCTCCAGCCCTAAGCCACCACTAATCTACCTTCTGCCTCTAGAGATTTGACTCTTCTTGACATTTTGTATAAATGGAGTCAGACAGTATGTGGTCTGTGGCTGACTTCTTTTACTTAGCGTAATGTTTTTCAGGTTCATTCATGGTGTAGACTGAGTCAGCACTTCATGCCTTTTAATGGCCAAATAATATTCCATTATGTGGATGTACCGCTTTAAAATACATATGCTTAATGAAGATTTTCTTCTTCATCTCTAAGAATGCTGTAATGTGTGAATTTTTCTAATGGCAGGTAGTCATGCATCATAACTTGAAAAGGAACAATTAAAGTTCTTTTCTGCATGGTACTTGCAAAGGGCCCTTCCTCTTGTAGTCACTGCATTACTCCTATAGGATAGAGGACTGATAACTCTCATTGCTTCATCACATTCATAAGTGGGCAAATTCCAGTGAAAGATTCGTTTATGAAACATAGATTTTTCGAAATGAAGAATAAATGATATGCTTTTCTTGGAGGAGTACATGGTACTTTATTTTATGTTAAGAAATTGAATTGTGGCAAATTATGCACAACATAAAAATGCCATTTTAACCCTTTTTAAGTTCAGTGACATGAATACATTCACACTGTTTTGCTGCTTACCATCACCATCACCATCATCCATCAACACAACTCTTTTCATCTTTTTTTTTTTTTTGTGGCATCTTTTTTTTTTTAATATTTACTTTATTTATTTGAGAGAGGGATAGCAAGAGAGAGGAGCACAAGCAGGAGGAAAAGGGCAAAGCAGGTTCCCCACTGAGCAGGGAGCCTAACATGGGGCTTGATCCCAGGACCCCAGGATCATGACCTGAGCCAAAGGCAGAAGCTTAACCAACTGAGCCACCCTGGCATCCCTCAACTCTTTTTATCTTGCAAAACTGAAACTCGGTACCATTGAAACAGTAAGTCCCCATTCCCTCCATCCTCCACCGTCCAGCCCTGGCAACCAACATTCTGCTTTCTCTCTCTGTGAGTTTGACTATTCTAGATACCTCATATAAGTGAAACTATACAATATTTATCCTTCTGTGATTAGCTTATTTCGTTTAACATATTCTTGTCATGTTTATGCATGTCATAGCATGTGTCAGAATTTCCTTTTTAAGCTAGAATAATATTTTGTTTTATCTGGTCATCTGTTGATGGGCACTCAGATTGCTTCTACCTTTTGGCTACTGTGAGTAATGCAGCTCTGAACATAAGTATACAGCTCTCTGAGACCATGCTTTCTATTCTTTTGGGTATATACCCAGAAGTAGAATTACTGGAAATAGGATAA
Organism: Canis lupus baileyi; assembly: GCF_048164855.1. Classification (NCBI taxonomy): domain Eukaryota; kingdom Metazoa; phylum Chordata; class Mammalia; order Carnivora; family Canidae; genus Canis; species Canis lupus. The sequence goes on along the minus strand of NC_132843.1, from coordinate 36,228,028 downwards.
TTCTATTTTTCATTTTTTGAGGCATCAGCATACTGTTTTCCATAGTGGCAGTAGTCCTTTTTAAGAAAAGCATTGTATCCCACTGTAATATGATTATATTGAGATGAAAAACCTTTTATATGCAATATACAGAAGCATGGTTTTGGTTGCTCAGTTTTGAGCAATTATCCAATAGAATGAGTCCCGAAGAAATATATGTAGGGGTCACAGGATTCTTTCCATTTGACTGAGCTCATCATCATTTTCTCCTAAGTGTTTTTCTGGCTTTCGCTACACTTCTATTTTAACTTTGGTCGAGTAGTAAACTGCCCAGAGATACTTCATTGTAAAACTTGGGACCACAAGGTTTTAGAGCACATCTTCTAAAAGGTGCTTCCATTCTCTTTAAAACTGTGTTCTGTGAACTTGCTGACATCTTTGGAGGAACTTGTTCAAATGCTCTAGGCCTTTAGATGAATAGGATAGCTTTGAATATTTTTGTTGTCACCCTGGGATAATCAGGAATCAGACATAGCCCCAGAGCCTGGGAATGATCTGTGGGCTCTATAATCTTCTAGTTTTCAAATGTTGAACCATTATTATTCCCTGGAATAAAAGCCACTTGATCATGGTGTAATATTCTTGATATATGTTGATAGATTCAATTTGATATTATTTTTTGTTGGGTATACATGTATATTTATGAGGGGTATTGATTTATAATTGTTATAATTGTTATGTCTTTGTTAGATTTTGATTTTAGGGTTATGTCAGCCTCATCATGTGAGTTGGGAAGAATTCCCTCTTCTTCTATTTTTTAAGAGTTTTGTAAGATTGCTATTAATTCTAACTTGAGTGTTTGACGGAGTTTACCAGTGAAATCATCTGGCCCTAGAGTTTTCTTCATAGGCCCTTTTGATAACAATTTGCATTTTTTAAACAAATACAGTACTGTTCAGATTTTTATTTTTCCTTAGTTTTGCTAAGTTATATTTTTAAAGGTATTTCCCCATTTCATCTAACTAGTTGAATCTGTTGACATAGAGTTTTTGGTAATATTTCCTTGTTAACCTTTTAATGTCCCTAGGGTCTTTCGTGATAGCCACACTTTGATTCTTGGTGGACAGATCCATGCTATCCCATTATTTTATCTAGCTAGGATAAGTGTTTTTCTGGATAGATCTCATTGCTTTACTCATTGTTCTAGAACCATTATTTTACCCTTTCTTTCATATTTTCACAGGGTATAGTAGGATTTTTCCATCTTCAAAATTTCTATTTTACCATTTTATTCAGAATATTTAAGACCTTTATTAATAAGTTCTCATGAAAATTTAAGTATGTGAGTGCACACACACAGAGGAAAGGAAAAGTTTCTTTAAAATTTATCCTTTTTACTGTTCTTTCTCATTTTGTTTTGCTTCTCACTGGGAGCAGTGCAGGAACCTGAAAGATACCAGAATGTATGTTCTGGATCTGTGTTGTCCAATATAGTAGCCGCTAAGTACATATAACTATTGAGTCCTTGAAAGATGGCTAGTCCAAATTGAGATGTACTGTAAGTATAAACTACTCACTGGGTTCCAAGACTTCTATGAACAAAAAGTATGTAACATGTCTCAATAGGTCTGTGTAACAATTACATGTTGATGTATTGGATTAAATAAAATATGTTACTAAAATCAATTTTATGTGTTTCATTTAACTTTTTAAAAAATGTGGGTATTAGAAAAATTAATATTACATATGTGGCTTGTATTATATTTCCACTGGATAGCACTGTCTTAGACATTATAAAATAAATTGCTCTTCTGATCAGTCTCCCTTAAAGCAAACTATTGAGTGAACCCAGATTTATCTTAATTTGTACACATGGATATGGTATTCAGAAAGTGATGCTATAGACTTTTTGTAAACATGATTGAAAAAACTTTTTATTATAGAATCTTTCAAATCTATATAAAAGAATAAGGTAAATGATCCCTGTGTGCCCATCATCCAGTTTCAGCAGTTACCAACTCTTGTTTGATCTTGTTTCATCTTTACCTCCATCCACTCCTTGTCCCTCTTCCCCAGATTGCTCGGAGGCTAACAGAAATATCTTTTTAAATGCCATAGAAGAAATAATAGTTTTTTTTAATAGTTGACATGCGATATTATATTCGTTTCAGGTGTACAACATAGTGATTCAACAATTGCATACATTATGAAATAATCACCAGGATAAGTGTAGTCACCATCCGTCACTCTACAGAGTTATTACAATATCATTGACCGTTATCCCTGTGCTAATACTTCTCATCCCTGTGACTTATTTATTTTATAACTGGAAGCCTGTACCTTTTTCACCCATTCCCTTATGCCTCTCCCCTCTGGCAACTACCAGTTTGTTCTCTGTATTTGAGTCTATTTCTGTTTTTTGTTTGTTTAAGTAACTATTTAAAATGCTAAGTCTCTCCATAAAATGAATGACTGTCTCCTCATTTATCCTGGCTTTAAATTTGGGTCTTGGTATGGTGGTTTTCTTAAATGGAGGTATATCAATTTGTATATAACAAGAGGTTATTGACCTTTACAAAGGGTAGCAAAATGTGCTTTTGGTGTATCATTAGTTATTTTATTTGGCTGGCTGTGATGTCCATTTCAGTAGTCTAACAGTATTTATTTCATTTGGTTGTCCATGATGTCCATTTCATTTGTCTAACAATCAAACAAAACCCCACTTCCTCTTGGAAATATTTTTTACAAGCAGTTTAATAATATAATACTGTAGTAATAGAGGATTGTTCTTAAGTTTCGATCTTAATTGTCCTCATTTTCTTTTAAATAAGGTTTCTTTATACTTGTTTAAAGAACTGCCTTTGTATCTCTGGCGACCATCTGCCCCTGAGATAGCCGTCATTCGGGATTGGTTACTGAATTATAACCTGACAATGGTGAAGAATAAATTGGCCTGCGTTATTCTAGAAGGACTAAATTGGGGATTTGGTGACCAGGTATGTGTTAAAACCATTCTCTACAGACTGGAGGGTTCTACACGCATCAGTTTTAAAGAAATGTTTTCTCAGAACATAAACATTTCTAAGTATCATTTGCAAGGTCTGCAAATTCTGTTAGCTGTGTCAGAGTTTAGGGTCTTTTCTTTAATTCTGTTTTGCAGAGGGACCATCCTTTAAAAGAAGATAAATTGTTCCACAGTGAAAATTCTTGTTTTCCCATAGACTGCTGGCATCTGTTGTGTTATCTCTAGCTATTTACTGAAGTCACTTTTACTTGCCTCTCCTATCTCTGGTCCCTTTTCCTCCTGCATTTTCTCTTAGATGTCATTGCCAGATTTGTCTCCTAAAACATCATGCGTTGCTTAGGAGCCTGAGCTATAAGCCAGCCTGAATACCCAGGTTCTGTTCCCAGCTCTGCCGTCTTCTGGCTATATGATCCCAAATGCATCCTGAACTCTCAGGGCCTTAGTTGGTCATCCCTCAGTGTGATACTCACATGCTTACCTTGTAGGGTTTTGCAAGGGTTCAGCAAGTTAGGACATGCAGAACATTTAGGACAGTTCTTGGTGCACAGTAAGTACTCAGCAGTGGTAGTTTTTGTTCATAATAGTTTATTAATAGTCTTATTAGTAATAGCTTATTATTATTAAGAGTTTGCTATCTATCATATATCTCCAAAGATAGCATGTCAGTGATTTTGACTGCTAAACTTACCTTCCCCTTTACCCTAGGCCTTATTAATTAGCTCTTAGATCAAAATGTTTCAATATTGGGCAGCCCTGGTGGCGCAACGGTTTAGCGCTGCCTGCAGCCCAGGGCGTGATCCTGGAGACCCTGGATCGAGTCCCACATTGGGCTCTCTGTATGATGCCTGCTTCTCTCTCTGCCTCTCTCTCTCTGTCTATGAATAAATAAATAAAATCTTAAAAAATGTTTCAATATTATAAAGGGAAAATTGGAGAGAACTCAGCCCTCTCTCTCTGCCAGATTGTGTTCTGAACAAATCATTTAGTCCTCATAACCATCTTATGTGGTTTGCATGAACTTGACCCCTGTTTGTACAGATGAGAAAACGAGCCAGGGAGCTTTTCTCCCAAAGTGTCCCTGACCACCTGGGCCTGCCCCTGGGTCCATCTGGGGCTTCTCCCAATCCAGTGCTGGTGGGTGAGAGCTATAGTGGGCTGTTTTTCATCTTTGTGTTTTCTGACTTATGAATGGAACCTCTCAGTCCTCTCTGTCCCAGCAGGCTGTGTGAAGACCTCCCTACAAGAGTCTCTATGAACCTTCGTTAGTTAGGAAAATCACTTTCTGTTAAAGGATTAAGAAATGTATTTCTTGGGGCTCCTGGTGGCTCAGTGGGTGAAGTGTCTGCCTTTGGCTCAGGTCATGATTCCAGGGTCCTGGGATCAAGCCCCAGAGCCCCATGTCAAGTTCTCTGTCCAATGCGGAGCTTGCTTCTCCCTCTCCCCGCTGCTCATGCTCTCAGATAAGTCAGTCAGTCAATCAATCAATCCACCCATCTATCTTTTTTTTTTTTTTTAAGATTTTATTTATTTATTCATGAGAGACATAGAGAAAGAGAGAGGAACATACACAGGCAGAAGGAGAAGCAGGCTCCACGCAGGGAGCCCGATGTGGGACTCGATCCCAGGTCTCCAGGATCAGGCCCGGGGCTGAAGGCGGCGCTAAACCACTGAGCCACCAGGGCTGCCCCCCATCTATCTATTTTAAAAAAAATGTATTTCTTCAGGTTGCAAAGGAAGATTGGATGGGAAATTCAATAAGCAACTTCAGGCTCCTGAAGGAATATTTTATCTGTGTTGAGTATCTTTTTTTAAAAAGAAATATTTTATTTAGTTAGAGGAGAGAGCGTGTACTTGCATGTGTGTGAGAGATGGAGGGTGAGAGGGGGAGAGAGAGAGTGTGTGTGTCTCAGGCAGAAATCCTGAGATCATGACCTGAGCCAAGATGACTTGAGTTCAAACCTATTTAAGTGCAATGTAATGATTCTTTAAGATTTCAGTGTTTTTTTCCTATTGTTCGTGGATGTAATTTTTCGAAAGCTTAGGTTCTACATCCAAGGTCTGTCCTTTTTTACTACTCTTCCTAGTCTTCTTGTTCAAGGGTATGTTAAAAAAAAAAAATCAAGATGGCACGTTTGTGATTATTTTTTTCTTTACAAGGGTACCCTTCATCTGGATCAAGCAGTCCATGCTGAAGTGGCTTTAATGATTCTTGAAGCATACCAGAAATACCTTGCACAGAAGCCATATGCTGGACTTCTTTCTGAAAGTATGAAGCAGGTATTTACTTCTCTTGTATATTAACATCTTTATTGTAAGTGGCCTGGGTGGATAAAGGTACAGTATTTACTCTTAGGTTACCTATGAACATTCTGGTCACTTAAGATACTGAAATTGAATTCTGTGGTTGGATAAGAATGTTTCTTTGAGAAGTAGCCTATATATGACCATTTTAATATTGTGGACTTTGATATGAGCTGGAGCTGGAGCTGGTATGTATTGGCTCAAGAGAACAGACTGTTAAATTTCTAGGAACTTGCAAACCAGATTATTAACCTATTGGTAGCTTGAAAACTGACCACCATAAGTGACAAACCGTGTAAATCACCTCCCACACTCCGGGCTGGTTGTTAAAGCATATTTATCACCACATCATTTGTTGTGTACCAACTTTTGTGTTATTACTCCTTTGCGTGCACTGACTCAGATCAGGTTCACAAAGTGACTAGCAATTGAGCAGAAGTGGTCAGTTGTGAGAAATTGCATTGAGTGCTGCAAACACTGACTCCTGGCAAGTAGAATGACCTCTCTTTTGAAGATGTTGTCGATCACAGAAGGAAATGGGCGGGTGAGCTTACTGACTTAATTTGTGTGTGACTAATGTGGTTTACAATAAATAATTGTTTTAGGTTTCATATTTGGCCAGTATTGTTCGATATGGAGAGACACCTGAGACCTCATTTAACCAGTGGGCCTGGAACTTGATCTTGAGGTTAAAACTGCACAAAAATGATTATGGAATACAGCAGAATTGTCCAGCTGTGCCCTTCTCCAGCACTGTGCCTGACATGACGGAGTCCCCCACGTTTCATCCTCTCCTGAAGGCTGTTAAGGCAGGCATGCCCATCGGCTGTTATCTGGCCTTAGCTATGACAGCCATGGGCCACAGGTACAGTGTGGGCTGAGCCCCTAGGGTTGTTGAATCTCATCGTCAGTGATTCTAGTTCTCATTTTTCACATCCCAAGGTCTGAGGCCTCCATCAAACCTATCTAAAGGTGATCAGGACCAAATCATAAGCCTTATTAATGGCTTCTCCAGGGGAAATGGCTGCCCAAATTCATATAAGACAGATATGTTCCAAAAAATCACCTTATACATTATAGACAAGGACAGAGTATATCTGTCCCTCAGAGTGGAATGTTTATGTCAGCAGTAGTTACTTTCTTTCCTTGGAACAGAGATCACATAAAAATAATTGGTCATCTGTACTGAATTTTGTTTAAAGTGATGGCAGACTCAGGCTTTTCCCCTAAAGAGTTAAACCTGTCCAGGGGAAAGAAATGCCTGATCAGGTCACATGGCTCTCTGGCGTGAGCCCAGAGCTGTCTCTGTCTCTTCCACTGGAGCATTTACCACACTGTTATAGTTGTCTGTTCAGTCTTCTCAGGGATCATCTGTGAGGTCCTAACCCCAGGAACCATGTTGGTCTTGTGTTACCATTTTATCCCTAGTGCTGAAGGCTATAGCTGGTGCAATCAGCAGCTGGTGCAGGAAGTAAATGAACGAGTTCTTAGTTGATTAAAAATCTTTGTTTTTTGTTTTTTTTTTGAAAAGATCATTTTCCTATGAAATACTAATTTTTTCTAAAATCTCTTTCACCTACATGCTTTCTGGTTCTTGCATTTTAGACTCCCTGTAATACCTTTTTAGCATCCTGATTTCATCATCTTGTTCCACGTTGTGTATATTTTCAGGGGGATGCCAGGTGTCCCATCAGCTGTTTGTCTTTGGCCTTGTGCCATGAAATGGGGCGATACGATATTATTGGTTAGCTACCTTTACGTTGTTGACAGGGTAGTGGAGATGATGGACAACAAACAATTGGCAGCACTAAAGATGTCATTGTGGGCCAGATGAGATTGGTAAAGCAGTGCTTCTCCACCCCAACTGACTCTTTAGAGTCATATTCAGAGTGCTTCTCAAACTGCCTGTGCAGTGAAGAGGGTGAGAATCCTGATCGAATTGGTCTGGGGGCCAGTTCTGCAGATTATTCTATGGTACAGCCTGGATTGAGAAGCATTCAAAAGTATGGGCAGAAGGAATTTGAAGGAAGGAGAGATCAGTAGCAGAATATCTACATAGAGTTGCTAAGCTTTGAAGAGGAGTCCTAAGTAGAGAAGGCGTCTGAGGCTAGGGGGTAGAGTGGTAATGCTCACCCTCTCCAGGTGACTGCCCACAGTGTTGGGGATTCAGCTACAGACCATCCACCCCCTGCCCCCCACAACCCCACGCCACAGCACTCATACACGCCGAGCAACACCCTTACTGTGTTGTAGTGTAATACTCGTGCACTGCATGCTCCTTGAAGGCAAGGGCACTATCTGTATATCTCCAAAACTTGAACCAGTGGTATTTGATTGCATGAATGTGGGAAGGAGAATCGGGTCTCTGAGTGGGGGGTGGGGAGAGGTGGGGAGTGATGAGGAAACACTCCTGACCCAAGCCCATGCTTCATGTTGGTGAATAGAGGTGACCAGGTAGGTGAGTAGGGCCAAAATGCAATGGACAAATTTGAAAGTCAGGTAAAAAAGAGTAGAATTGATCCACTGGGGCGAGAAGAGATGTTATATAGGTACTTTAGAAGGCACTTCGCATTTTTCCCAGTAGCCCTAGTGTCATTCAGTTTCCTGTACCTGCACATGTTTCTCATCTCTAGTATGGGGGTAATGATAGTCCTGGACTTACTTGATGAGCCTTAAGCGAGTGATAATACTTTTAACATATTCAGCGCATGGCTGGTCTGTGGATTCTGAGGGTAGTGTTCTGAACTTAATCGTTCTGTGATTTCTCTCATTTCCTGTATTCGTTCTGGGATTGTACTCTTTATTCACTGAAGCTACTGTGGGTCTTCCCCAAACATAAATATTTGTTTGGTGCTGATTACTGAATCCTGAATGGGAGTAAAGATGAGAATAAAGTGTTTCCCTTTGGGGCTGACCTCCATCCACCCATTGTCATCAAGGATATATATATTTGTATTAGAACTAACCTAAAACAATCTTATAAATGTGCTTGGGGTTGGGAGCAGATTATGCAGGGATAGAAGTTGTACATGAATAGAACATCACACAATACAGAAAACAATAGTCAAAGAAATCACCCAGAATCTTTTTTACCCTATTGAAACACTATGGTTTTTTTTCTGTTTATTTTTACCCATTATTTTTTCCTTTGATCTTTTATGGAAGTTATAATGTATGTATAATTTTGTATATCCGTTGTTTTTCATTCTAATATTATAAACATTTCCTGGTGGCATAATCTTTGCACTAATACTTTTATGTTTTGAAATGACATTTTACCCTAGAATCAAACTAGTATAATCAAACTATAAGGTAAGAAGATGAGAGAAAGAGCCACTTACTTCAACCTCTCTAGCACAGTGAACATTTTGGTGTGACATTGTCCCTGTTTTTTCCCCTTTTTATAATTCTTTTTTTTTTTATAATTCTTCTTTTGTAATCAGAAGTATAACCTTTTTTTTCCTCCAACATGAGTATAGTAGAATTTTTCCATGTTGCGCTTGGACATTATATGCATTATTTTTAAAGATTTTATTTATTTATTTTATTTTTTAGACAGAGAACACGAGTGGGAGGAGGAGCAGAGGGAGGAGGGAGAGGGAAGAAAAAAGAATCTCAAGCAGACTCTGAACTGAGCATGGTGCCCCATGGGGGACTTGATCTCTCAACTGTGAGATCACAACCTGAGCCAAAACTAAGAGTTGGACGCCTAACTGACTGAGCCACACAGGTGCCCCTTGTATGCATCATTTTTAAATGTTGTAATAATACTCGCATTGAATGGATTTTTCAAAAATTTACACAAATCATTTCTGCCTCTGAATCTGTGATTTTAAATAATTTTGAAAAGTGCATCATGGATCATCTGACAAATTTTCCCCACACTTGAGGTTATTTCTTAAAGATAGATTTTCTGAGGTGAGCCAAAGAAATTTTTATGCAAATCGGTTTCAGAAGAATTTTGCCAGTTTATACTAACAGAGTGAACTCACTTTTGAATCTTCTCTTCCCTCTAATCCCTTGTGGAAATATGCAGACAGTGAGAGCCCCATGATTCTTAGAAGAAGCACCATTTGAGAAGCAAAATAGGGTCGTGGCGAGTGCTCTGGACTGGAAATTTGCAAACCTGGGTTCTCATTTTGGCCCTACACTAGGAAATTCTGTGAATTGGGCATGATACCTCACTTTTCTCATCTATAAAATTAAAATTTAGTTGAACGGTTTAAGCTTCTTTGTATTTCCAGAGGTCTGATGCTGGTGTTTCTGTGTGAAGTTTGGCTCTGCAAAAATGTGTTGGAGACCTGAGATCATTTGGGTGGCAAGTAGGCTGATGGCTCATTAGAATAACATCATTTCCTGAACTGGCAACCTTGAGTGCTCATTGCCTTTGTCTCTTTTTTTAGCATTGAGAAGTTCTGTGCTGAAGGCATCTCACTGTTGGGAATTCTGGTCCAATCGAGGCATTTGAGAACAGTGGTTCATGTCCTGGATAAGATCCTGCCTTTGTTCTACCCTTGCCAGTATTACCTTCTGAAGAACGAGCAGTAAGTAGAGTACAGCCCAGGGAGTACAGACGACTGTATTTGCAAGTAAAATAGGGAATCATGTAATTCAGTAGTGTGTTTTTTGTGAGGCAGAAAACTTCTTCCCTAGTTAGGATGCAGGTTGATGAACAGTGACTCATTATGATTCCAGTTTTATTTTCATGAAAGGTACTTCCCTTTTTCATTTAATTTTAGATTCCTTATAGCTTATTAGTATTTGAAGGAGCAGTTGTTTCCATGAAACCTGGGAATAGTGCTTCTGACATTGAGCAGTAAATGGCTTTGCCATTGTAACGGTAGAAAAACACATTGCTTTTCATTGTCTGCAGTATTACAAACAGATAAGATACATAAGAAGGTGCTTATCTCATGAGACATTCATAATGTTGAGAAAAGACTTTTGAGGTAGTTTCAAAGTTAAGAAGCAAAGTATTATTGGAAAGGCTGTGGTGTATAGGTTGCATTTGCATTATGGGTAAAAGTATATGTGATTTATGGTAAATGAAGTAGCTGCTTGGGGAGGGAGGGAATTAAGGATGGGTTATGAATCAAGATTCTTAATTGCACATGGTAAAAATCCGGTGCACACTGATTTCACCAAGAAGGGGATGTGTTGGTTCATACAACTGGGGACAAAGGCTCATGATTCTAAAGTGGTAGTTTTAGTAGTTTTAGCCAGGGGTGATTTTGACCCTCAGAGGACATTTGGTCATGTCTGGAGATGATTTTGGTTGTCACAACTTGGAGGGGGGTGGGGTAGGAGGCAGTGGGTGGCTGGGCAAGGGGGCGTTTGAGTGCAGGATTGGGAGACATTTAATGTGTTGGGTGTATTTTATTTGGCAGGGAAGGGTCAGGAGGTGTCCTCTGGGCAAAGGGCATTATAGGTGAGATGTGGAGAATGAGGAGGACATTGCCCAGTTAGGTGTGGGGGAGTGCTTCAGGCTGAAAACCCAGAGGAGGAGGGAGATGGGAGGAGGAAGCCGGTACACCCAGGGAGCTGAGGGCACGTCCTGACTGACTGTGGTGGGACCCTACCCCCGCGTCCCACAGGGCCCCTTACACTACCTTGTTCACACAAGTCAACACCCAATATAGGATTATGGGATGGTTTTCTAGCCATCTGCTTTGGGGGGAGTGAGGAGAGATAAAGGGGCACTTGGGCTGTCACTCTTTGACTTGTGTATGTGTTGGTGTGTCTTGGATATAGCTGTAGAGAAGATTCCTTTTAACCCACCTTAAATTTGAAAACTTCATTTTTCTGACTTCTTGAAGATTTATTGAAATCCCTGAATAGAGCTTTGTTTTCTGTTTCCTCATAAGTCATCAGCCCCTGAATATTTTACTGACTTCTGATTAGAAGGTCGGGTATTGATTGTCCTGTGTCCTTGGCAGGTTTCTGTCACACCTCCTCTTGTTCCTACACTTGGACAGTGGTGTCCCTCAGGGGGTCACACAGCAGGTCACCCACAAGGTGGCGCAGCACCTGACAGGAGCCAGCCATGGGGACAACGTGAAGCTTCTCAACAGCATGATCCAGGTCAGACCCTGAGGAAGCCCCTGAATTCACCCTTGCTCACCTTCCCAGTCAAGCATGCTGGTGGTAGCACGTCTGAGTGTTGGTCATTTCAGAGCACTCACCGCAGTGCTTTTGGCCAAAAATGTCAGCAGATGTGTGCTTGTAGTGCTTGTAGTTGTTTTGCTGGTGTTTTAAGAATGGGAGACTAACTCTTACCTCCACATCACTGGAGCCCTTTCTCCATAGGCTCACATATCCATAAGCACTCAGCCCAACGAAGTGGGTCCCGTTGCTGTGTTAGAGTTCTGGGTTCAGGCTCTAATAAGCCAGCATCTTTGGTACCGAGAACAACCCATCCTCTTCCTTATGGACCACTTGTGTAAAACAGCTTTTCAGCTGATGCAGGAAGACTGTGTGCAGAAGTTGCTCTACCAGCAACATAAGGTAAATCTGTTAGAGAATTTGTCTTTCAATCATTGACAAGATTGGTCTTGATGGGGCCTAATCTTAGGAACCATAGTCCTGCCAGTGTAGACTCCAGGGAAGCCAAAGGGAAGGATCCCCGAGGAGGATCCTTGCTCACTGCATTTGGCTGTAACATGCTGCCTGTGACTATCATTGCTGGGGGGGACTAGTGAAATCCATGTCTTACCAGAACCTACCATCGTGGGAAGATAATTGCTGATATTCTTGATAAGGTTTTTTTAAAGCCTCTTCTCTCTGCTGCACACCGTGTCCCCTGTGTAGAATGCTTTGGGTTACCACTGTGACCGGAGTCTGCTCTCTTCTTTGGTGAGCTGGATTGTGGCTGGCAACATCACTCCTTCCTTCGTGGAGGGCTTGGCCACACCCACTCAGGTAGGAAAGCCCCTGCAGCCAAAGATTGGTCATCTTTGGGAACTTTTAATGGTGTTACCATCTTTGCTGATATAGTGCTGCTGGCTTTAAGTAGCGTTCATGTAGCACCTACTATCTAATCCTCCCCGTGGCCCTCTGTAGAGAAGGTGCTGTTGCTGTTTCACAGAGAAGTTAACTGAGGTTTTGTGGGACTAAATGGCTGGCTCAGGATCCAACAGCTCATGGTCAGGCCTGGTTTGGCTGACTGCAGGGCCTGCCCAGCAGCGTAGTTAAGAGCAGATGCTGGAGCCAGACCACTGGTTCAATCTGCTCTGTTAGCCCTGAGCCTTGGACAGCTTGCTCACCTCTATATCCTCAGTTTCCTCCTCTGTGTAATAATGATCACACCTGCCTGTAACATACCCAGACCCATGCTAGTCCAGCTACGAGGCACGTATTCAGTGTTGGCTGCTCTGATCACCATTAGCAGCAGCCACTTCTTCATTGTTAACCTCCTGTCCGACTTGTGCGTCACATTATGTCCCCGATTTGTCACTTACACCAGTAGGGACATCCTTCACCCTCCCATCAGTCTTGCCTCCTGCTCTTCCTTTCTCCTTTCATGATCCAGCTGAAACTCTTCCTGCCAGGCATGCCTTCGCCCCCATTCTCCATGCAGAGCCATTTCTGTCTTCCCACCTCTGTGGCCCTGCCCTCCTTCCACCAGCTTCATGTTGCACTTGACTCCTGACTCCTCTCACTTCACATTGTAGTTACTTCTATATTAGTCTCATCTCCTTGAAGAGTTAGAAAACTTCTTGAGGCCAGAACTTATATCTGACCCTCTTTCCTGACTCTCGTGCATATGGAACCTGCCCAATAAATAATTGTGTGAACGAGTATCTTCTTGTACTGAAGTGGCATTTCTGAAGGAATTTAGCATTTTTCAATGATTTGTTTTATCTAAATTTATATCTGTGACAGGAACAGTGATAGATGTAAGAACTCTGTTAATTGTGGAAGCTATAAATAGTTGTTGATTGAGATATCTGGTCGAAGAGATGCGAATTTGTAGACTACCGGGATGTATTTCAGCTGAGTGAGCTACTCATTCCTCTCACTCTTACCTGCCATCCTTGTAGGTCTGGTTCGCCTGGACAGTACTGAACATGGAGTCCATCTTTGAAGAAGACTCCCAGCTCCGAAGAGTTGTAGAAGGGGAACTGGTTATAAACTCTGCTTTTACCCCTGACCAAGCTCTGAAGGTGCACATAGCAGTTCTGCATTGAGTGGGTTTACTGATGGATTCATCTAAAATCTTGGGAACTTCTGCATTTTCTATTGTTGTAAATGTTTGGAAAGTACAATATCCAAACCAGTGCTTAAAACTGTATAATTGAAGTGCATACTTCCTTTCCAAGCTTTATTTAGCATAAAGAGGTCACATAAATGACTGAAGTCTGTGTTCATGCATGGCTGGATGGTATTGCCCTTGTTTTAAAACAATTGCCAGTGGGTGTCATGTGCATCAGTCCCCTGGAGAGCTTGTTAAAAATCAGATTCGTGGACCCCAGCTTTTGAAATTCTAAGCTTCTAAGTCTAGAGTGGGACCAGGAATTTATTTTAAAAACTCCCTAGCTGATCTTTAGGCTCACTAAAGTGAGGAAAAAGACTGGAATGAAAGACCTAGTTTAGGGTCTCATAATAGAGTCTTGTCTCTTGGGTTTCAGTCCCTGTTAAGGACTTTATCATTCTTGAAAGTCCTTTTCAGTCTAAATGTTCAAGAGATTGATAATGTTTGACAGTAAAATTGACTTTTGGTTTTCCTATCACTTTGCTCCCTTGCACTGTGGCATTTATGCTCCCTTTCTGGGAAGGCATGGCAATGAGATAAAACATGTAGGACACATTCCAATCTGGGGGGGTCTGTGAAATGTTTTGACAGAAAGACTGCCCCCTTGCTACCAAGGAAGTTAACGTGTTAGATAGTGGGTTGGAAAAATAAAGTGATAGGATTTTTTTTCTTACTGAATTGAAAACAAAATGTTCAGTGTTTCATTTGGATCATTTAGAAAGAGCAGATTGTTTGGAACTGTGACCATGTCATGGTTGCTCAAAGCCCCTCCTCTTTTATAGAAAGCCCAGGCCCAGCTGAAGCTCCCCATCATCCCATCCCTCCAGAGGCTGCTGATTTATCGTTGGGCCCACCAGGCCCTTGTCACACCTTCTGATCACCCTCTTCTGCCTCTCATTTGGCAGAAGTTCTTCCTTCTGTATCTTCACCGCCCAGGACCACAATACGGGTATGGTACCAGGTATTGTAAGTGTCTGTGAACCTGTTCATCAGTTTGCACTGCTCTGATGCTCTGTGTCCTCACACTGTGGCCTTTGAGTTAGAACCACTCTTCAGCCTCTGCCTAGGAATTTCCCTGTTTTACATTTATTAAACTGGACAGTTTTTGAGTTTAGAGTATCTTGTGGCAGCTCTCTCTGTACCCAACAGGGTGAAGAGAGCACCTGGTGCCAGGCAAGTTGTAGTCTAGGGTGCCTGGAGCTGCAAAGGGAAGAGAAACTGCCCCAAGCAGGCTGCTCGTGTGACTGTCATGGGGGTCAGCCACGTGGATTTGTGATGGGCAGTGCAGGTGTGGACAGAGGCCAGGCTGTGCCTGGCAGCTGGTGGGCTGTGGTTGGGGGTGTCTGGTATTTCCCCTGGGAATGAAGGGACCCTGACCAGCCAGAACTGTCCACTGTTATCAACCATGTTCTCAGGCTCCAGCCCTGTTCCTGGCTCACCCTACTCCCTTAATTCAGTCCTGCAGAACATACAGATATTGGTCCCTGGGCTTTCTGTTTTCTACCACATTGCAAGTTCTTCTAGAGCAGAAACTGTCTTTATTCTATACTGCTAAGTGGTAATAATATCTGAAATTTGTGTAGCTTTTCATTCTTTTTAAAACTGCTTTCAAACACACCATCTTGTTGGAGCCTCATACTAACCACTGAGGTAGAAGTAACAGGTATTGATTTAGTGTGGTATATTTATAGCCATTGACTCCTTAATTGATTGCAGTTTAGTGCCATCCAGAAAGAGCACCTTGTGTTGATCTTGTGATCTCTGCTTGTACTTTTTAAGGTTACCCATTGATGGTTGTATTGGAAGAAGGTTTTTTCAAAGCCCTGCTCATATCAGTTTGTTGAAAGAAATGAAGAGACGCCTGACAGCAGTGGCTGACTTCCACCATGCTGCGAGCAAAGCCCTCCGCGTTCCAGCAGAGGGCAGTGAAGGGCCGCCTGGCAGCCAGGCTGGCACCCCTGGCTATCTGACTTCACCAGAACTGCACACAGAGCTCGTGAGGTGGGCTATGGTTTTTTAGCCACATATACTGTCTTTCACAGCACCGGGTACTGTGCTGGAGCCATTGTTTTGGGCTACAGACTGCCAGATGTCATTCTCTCTGCCCTGTTAGATGGAATACAGAGAGTGATTTGGGCTAGGTCTGCATCTTAAAATACTTCTTTTCTGTGTTCCTCATGAGAAGGGAACGGGCAGTTTGGATATAGCTGTCAGCTGCCTGGAGTCTGAATGGAAGGTCTGAAACCAGAGGGCTGATGTCCTTTTCTCTTGCTCTATGTAATAACAGAAACCAAAACAATCGATGATAGCTGGTTAACATCTAGTAAAGACTGCTAGGACACTTCTCTAAAGGAAATTCGTGAGCAAGGCAAGATTCTTTAAGGGAAGTCCATACACCTCTTGGAATTTACCTGGGGTAAGGTACAATCTCATAATCACCCAAAACCACTTCTAAAATCAGGCACAAAATGTGTATCCACCCCCCCCAAAGGTTAAGAACTCTGAAGTAAATTTGGTCCCTTTCACACTATTCCTTTACCTTACGTTTAAACTTGCTATAAACTAGGTATTAGTCTAAATAAGACTTAATAAAAATGGCTTCTAACAATTAGCCCTGAATACAAAATGTCTTGGTGAGGAAACCCAGAGTTTTGATCCAGCACTGAGGCTTCAGGCTTGCTTGACCCAAATGCCCTCTGGGTCATCTTTCAGCCTCTGAAATGATTTCTCCCCTTATCTTGCTTGCTTGAAGGAAAACTTATTTTTTAGCTAGGCTTAAACAGTGGGCAGGCTTAATCTTTGAACATTTAGATCAGCCAAGAAAGTTTGATGTGCCCTTCTGCCTCTCTTAAATGCCTCTTCTGTTGGCATGTTGGTAAACTAGCCATCTAACTGAATCAGAGACTGGGAGAGAGCTCGGCACCGGCCCCTTCTGTGTTGAGAGCCTCAGAGTCCTGTCCCTGCTCTCTTCCTACACAGGCTGTCTCAGAGGTAAGAGGTGGTTTTCCACGTTACTGAGCAAAGCCAAGCCATGCCACCCCCCAGGCACCACCCAGCAACTTAGGTACCACAGACTCCTCTGCACACAGCTGCTTGAAATACCAGGGATCTTAGCTGAATGGACTGTGTTCCTTGAAGAAACAAAGGAAACATCATCAAATTTTTAAAAAAGTTTTTCCTGGAAAATGGAGATTTTTTTTTCCTTCTTTTTTTAGCCAAGCTTTGTTTTATACCTTCTTAATGGGAACAAGGTGCACACATGCTTCGAGTTGTGTTTGTGATTTCTTGAAGCTGGAGAGCGTCCCTGAACCTAAAGCTGGCAGCTTCTTCTGTTGTGAAAGTTTAAGATGGCTTTAAATGTTTTCTCTGAAAGACAGAAAATGTGTTTATTTGGATGTTAAACTTTTCCAACTGCTGAGGCTCACTGTGACTGGATTGCCCAGGAAGGAAAAAGTCCCAAGTTCAGATCCCAGGACTGGGTTAAAATCACCTTCTCCAGTGATTTTTTTGTTTGTGTTGTATTTACCCTCACTTTAATAATAGAGTTCACCTAGCTCTTTCCTCACAGCCTCATTGTAGCGATTATTGCATCATATTTGAAGGATTTGTGACCTTCTGGGATCTGCTGCTGGCCCATGAGCTTCTTGGGACTGTGTGGTGGTTGAAAGCATTTTCTTTATTCTGTGCTTTTTACTTTTATGTAGTAGTGACAGTTTTCCTAGAGATGTAAGAAACTTCATTTGTCTGCACATCCTTTTGGATTTTATGTAATTATGTTTGTTTTTTTTTCAGGCTCTTCAATGTGTATATATTGTGGCTAGAAGATGAGAATTTTCAAAAAGGAGATACCTATATCCCTTCTCTACCAAAGCATTACGATATTCACAGGCTAGCAAAAGTGATGCAGAATCAGCAGGTGATACTACAGCAATGTTGCTTTTAGTATTTTTGAACGTAATCAAATAGGTTATAGTCAGTCTAATGTTAAAACCACTTACTGATACGGAAATGGGGTCACAGGCATGTTCAAGAGGTGCATTTGGGGTGTAGCCTCTGAGGAGGGCAGGTGATGCCAGGCAGGTAAAGAGGGGTCAGATTTCTAAGGGCCATATATGCCTTTCTAAAGAATTTCGATTTTGTTTTGAAGTGTTTGTTTCAAGAGCCCATGAAATGGGCTGAGGGATTAGATAAATGGAGGAACTTAAAATATGTTGAAAAAGAATCCGTAAGATCAGGAGGATTTTTAGATTAGATACATGGGGGGATTGATATAGTAATAGGATTGATTAGATTACAAGGACACCCAAATTTCTGGCTTGGGCAGCTAGAGATACTGTTGACAAAGATCCAAAGTACTGGAAGAGGAAGTGCCAGAGGGACTTCAAGGACAGTGCTCTATCAAGGATTTGGTGGGGAGGGGATGTACAGGCCTAGAATTCAGGAATGGGGCAGTGTAAGAAATGTGGGTTTAACAGTAGTAGAGCATTTAGATTGAGAAGAGGACCAAGTGAAGCTGGAGCCCTAAGAAATAATGACATTTAGGGCATAGAGAAACAAGCCTGAGAATATAGGGCCAGAGAAATAGGAAAAATAAATAGGAAGTCATGGTGTCCCAAAGTCCTTTGAGTCCATTCTGTGTTCATCTCTCTTCTTTATCCTCTACATGCCATGGCCTTAGCTAAGAATTTGCATGTAGTAGATGTCGGGTCAGTATTTTTAAAACTTAATCATAGCTTCTTGGTTCTCTGATATTTACCTTGATTCCCCAGTACCTACAGAATTAATAGCTAGCTAGCTAGCTTTCTTTCTTTCTTTTTCTTTTTTTTTTCTTTTTTTTGTCTGTGTTTGCCATTTGATTTTATAGCTCCACTTTTTGATCTGTAGTTCAGTTATACTTGTTCTTTTTTGGTTTCTGAGATATCTCTGCTTGGCTCTTGTTAATTCTTAGTATTCTTAATTGTTAGTCTCTGTCAGCAGTTACTTGGCATGAAGGCAGACAAGGTGACATTAGTGATCCCACTTAAAGGAGACGTGTATATACAGTAGGGGGACTGGTATAGCACCTCCAACAGTTGTTTGGTGCTTCTAGGATTCAGGCCTGTGCCCAAGAGGACTTGGGGGTTTCTCCTCTGAGTCTGGAATGCCTTGTGCCATAGTTTGGAAGTAACAATTTAGGACTTCATAGCAGTTTGCTCATTGAGAAACCAGGGACATCTGTTGATTTAGAAGAATTCTTTAAACTTTAAATCAGGAAAAAAAATTTTGTCCACAAAATGACAGTCTTTATCTGATCACTCATTACTACTATTTGATAGAGTTTTTAGTGTTCATGGAGAGCTGGCATTTCTTTTCATTAAAGACAGTCTCCCATTCTAATATGTATTGATCACCAAAGTGAAGTAGACATTCAAAATATGCAAGACTGTTCATTGGAGTGTAGGAAGAGAATATTAAAACTTCAGTTTTTTTCTCATTTTATCTATTATTTATTTCACCTTTCATAATAAAAAATTTGATCATACAGAAAAATGGAAGAGTGCAGCACACATGCCCTCCTCCCTCTGCTGAGTACCAGGTGTCTAATTTTATCTATGGCCCATCCACTCCTTTCACCCATGCTATCTCCGAACTAATCCTAGAAAGCATTTGACACCTGAAGATTTCAAAACATGAAGGTTAAAAAAGTATTTTAACCTAATAGCATTTACATCTATAAAATATTAACAGCAGTTTCTGAATATCAAATATCTAAGTAGTATCCCAATTTCCAGTTACTTCAGAAATGTCATAGAAGTTTTATCTTCATTTTTATAGTTTGAGTCAGGATCCTCATTTTGTGATTCCTTGATAGTCCTCATAAGTCTGTTTAATATACTGGCCCTCCCCTTATTCCTTTTTCCCCTAGCAGTTTGCTTATTGAAGAAACTGGATAGTTTGTTCATAGACTTTCCCCACAGTCTGGATTTTCCAGATTGTATCTTTGTAGTGTGGTTTAATGTTTCTCTATCCCTTGTATTTCCTGTACAGTGGTACTGGAACCAAGGGCTTGATCTAATCAAGATTCAGTGATTTTTCACTATATTTGTTACTTCTCTCTTTAAAGTTTCTGGTTTTTACTTATGTCTTATCAATACTGTGTGTATATAATTTATAAATACACAGTTGGTAGGGTTGTTAAAATTATGTTTTCTGATTTTGGTACATAATCAAATGTCTGCTAAGATATTGTTACTGTCCATTTTATATATATAATTAATATATAAACATACATGCATATATATTTAAAGATTTGTTTGCAAGAGAGAGTGCAAAGTGCAAGAGTGGGGGGGAGGGGCAGAGGGAGAAAACATTTAAGCGGAGTCCCCACTGAGTGAGCATGGAGCCTAACATGGGGCTCGATCTCATAACTCTGAGATCATGACCTGAGCCGAAACCAGGAGTCAGACGCCTAACTGACTGAGCCACCCAGGTAACCCCTGTTAGCGTCCAGTTTAAACATGATCCATCCTAATGCTGGAGAACTTGATATAGACTGTCTTGTGCTAAACCTTACTGGTTTACTTTTTAGTTAAATATATAGTTTTATATGTGAATACATGATTTGTCTGTGAAAGTGAATGTCCCATGGTGCAATTCTAGGATCTGTGGATGGAGTATTTGAACATGGAGCGCATACGTTATGAGTTCCAGGAAACTGTTGGTCTGTGGACACAGGCCACACTTGAATCCCATTCTCCACCCTGCAGTTCATCGGTGCAGCTGGACGTCACTGATCCTTCATTGGGTGAGCTACATGAACATCGGCCCCCTCAAGTGAATGAATGAGTGAGTGAATGATTGAACTCAAGCCATTGGGGGTTAAGGTTTATAGATTGTGTATCCCTCTAGTGATAAAATTGCTTTTTAGGAGTTGGTTGTTAACTTGTCTACAACTTAGGGTTAGGTTTGGCTGTGAGTGAGAGACAGCTCCAAAACAATCATTGCTTAAACAAGATACTTACTTTTTCTGTAAAAGAAGTTGGGGGCAGGCAGTTCAGGCAGTAGCTTTAGAGTCATGGCCTAAAATGTTGCTTGAGAGAAACTTGAACAAAACCAGGAGTCTTTTCCAGTGATGAATATCCAACTTTGTTACATTTTGTGCAAAGAATGGCTGTTCTAGTGGAAAAACCCTGGCTATACAGGACGATCCCTTCCTTGACCTGTTTGGAATGTTAAATTCCATCTGTTTTGGGTGCAAACAATACAGGTCTTTTTATGCCAAGTAATCCTGGCTCTTAAATTTTCTTTAATTTTCCTTAAGAATAGAAAATGGACTGCTACATCTGGAATGAAGCTGGAAACTCATAGTAATCTCTTAAGTATTTGTTGACTTGACTTACTGGCTTGAAATTTCCTTGACCTCTCCTATCCCCTGTTATCTTACTTTTGAGAAGAATCAGGTCTGTGGCAACATTTTTCTTATGTTTCTGAGCCCCCACCTGCTGTGGTATGTGTCTAGTGCAGTACACAGAGAGAGGGTGGGAAGATAGGAATATATTGGTACCTGTGTGTGGTCAGCTCTGTACTAGGTATAGAAATATAAACATTGAAATTGGACTCACCAGTATGGGACTACATGCAATCTAGAAC
Organism: Canis lupus baileyi; assembly: GCF_048164855.1. Classification (NCBI taxonomy): domain Eukaryota; kingdom Metazoa; phylum Chordata; class Mammalia; order Carnivora; family Canidae; genus Canis; species Canis lupus. Next base: position 36,206,843 of record NC_132843.1, on the reverse strand, counting down.
AAAGTTAGATGGACAGATTTGCCTTTGCTTTCTTATATGGCACCTGATTTTTTATTTGGACTCTATTTATTGAGTGAATGAATAAGTGAACAAATGAACGCATGATGATATAACTACATAACAGGAATTCTGTAGGAGTTTGTGCCCATGTCTTCGTTCACTTTAACTCTACTAGTCTCAGCCCTCCTGTTCAAACTTTGTCCTAATTTAAGATTTTTTCACTCCGCCCTATTTCTTAACATCCATCCTCCCCAGTCTTCCTATGAAGTTTGGATGATTGCATTAAACTGTTAATGGCATTATCTGCCCCTTCCCCCAATCCATTGTAGTGATAGCTGGAGATAGCTACCGTCTTTCTCAGGCATGCTTAGAGCTGTTCACTAGATCTCCTTTACACTAGTAGCAAATCCCGCCACTTTAGCATGTCATGCAAGACTGTGTACAGTAATAATTTAAGAGCACAAACTTTAGCACTTTAACTATCATTAAGGCTATTTTGAGGATAGGAATTCTGTTTAATCATACTATGTGCTTGTGAGCTGCTAGCTCCTGGTAGACTATTAGTAGCCCTGTGGGGGCTCCTTCAAAACTTGCAAGTAACAGAAGATAGTGATTTTATTCTTTTGGCCTCTGGTTTGCATAACTATTCTGTAGGTCTTCAGCATTCTCCTTGAAGGTAACAGGCCAAGGCTCTGCACCTACTTAGTATGTTACTACCTGGTAGTAGCCATTATTCAGTAAGTGTGGCTTAATTTTTTTCAGCTAAAGAAAGGGTTTTAAGTAACTTGCGGAAGCATGAGGCTCCCCAGCCCCCCCTTGATCTGCACCCAGTGAGGCCTCCTGTGCCAGTTATTTCCTCAGCCGTGCTCCTGAGTCAGAAGGACGCCACCCAGCTGGTGCACATGGACCTGAATCTGTTGCAGCAGCAGGCCAGGTAAGATCATGGGAGACCTCCAGGGCCCTGCCTCTGTGCTCACTGCTGTGACAGCTTGAATGATATAGTACCTAGAAGGGCTTGCTCAGGTGCCTCTCAATGAGTAATATTGGACCAGGCTGGCCCAGTTATTTACCTCAGCTAACCAAGTTGTGACAAGTCTCTTAATTTCACATTGAAGTTATGGGGTGCTTACATGGACAATAAATTTTACATTTCCTGTGGTGGCATTTCAGATTGTCAGCAGTGCCAGCCAAGTGTTTCTTAAGCTTCTCCTGAGGAGACTTTGCCATACTGGAAAGGTGTTGTTAAAAGGGTATATGCAGTGAGATTTACTTTCTTTTGTCACTGCTTTGCTCCCTAACTCTTCATATTCTTTAACAGATTTGCCATAGGCACTTTATCAGAGTGTGGGAAAGTCATTTAGTACTCGGAGTTAAAGTAGATACAGAATGATCAACTCTTGAAGGTTTTGATCTAGCTTTGCTGTCCTGTGAGAAGATGCGTGTGTGGAATGAGTCCTTTTTATAAAGTAAAGATTCTTACCTTTGCAAAGACCATGGGAATTGATCTCTTACTGGCTTCTGTATCCTTAGCTAGTTTTGGTCCGGCATTAAGTGTGTGTGTATGTGTGTGTGTGTGTGTGTGTGTGTATCCACCTGCATGCACATGCCATGTGTACCTCCACCCCCACCAGCACGTGCACGCGCATGTGCACACACACGTGCCTGTGCAGTAACATAGCAGTATTGACACACATGTAAAAAGTTAGCTTCCTCCATCTTTGACAGTTCAGTTTGAGTTCCTAATACCTAAGAAATCACTGGTGCTTACCAGTAAGGTACCCCTTTAGAATGCTTGAGTCAGGATGAGATTCTCATTTGCTCTTGTATATTTAAGGTCTGTGTAAAAAATATTGTTAATTTAATACAGATTCTAAATGAAGCTTTGTTCCTGGCTAAAAAGTTGTCCCACTTTTCCTTCTTTTCTTATTAAGGAAAAGAGAGAATTTGGGTAACTGCAGGCACACACATTTGGTCTTTTTTTCCTATAGAATGCTAGGTCTTATTGCTCTCTGGTGTAGGCTGTATGGTAACTGGAAGCCTTTATCACTTACCATAAAACCTTTCTTAAGCTTTTTTCTACTTCCTGATGATGTTTTCCAGAACTGCAGCTCTTCGAGAATCTCAGCAGGTTGCCCTGGATAGTGAGCTGTTGGACACAATGCCCAAACAGTATGTTAACAGAGAAGAACAGACCACATTGCATTTGGAGTGTAGAGGCAGCAGCGGTAAGAAATGCCAAGGGCCAGCAGTTGTCACAGTTCAGGTAAGATTGTTGAAGCTTCTTCATGATTCAGGGAGTTTTTACTTGAGTCTGTAATATTGGCGTATTGTTGAGCGAGATGGCAAGAGGTTCATAGCACATGATTCATGTCCCAAAATGTTTAATGGTTTTGAGGGCAGTGAAGACCCACATAGAGCTAATCATGTATTTCCATATGTGTTGATGTGTCCTACAAGACAGAAGTTCAAAGAAAAGTATTACCACTGAGAAAGATCCTTAGAGAGAGGGGCTCACACTGATCCTTAGAAGACTTTGATGATGACTGTTTGGAGTCACTGGGAAGGACTGTGGGAATGGAGTCCTCTGGGTAGCATGTAGGGGGCAGTGGCTAGGTCAGTCTCCTCCAGGTGGTTTCTGGCTGAATTTATATTGGGATTCACATTGGAAAAGAGATCACTTGGAAGCTCCAGCAGTGTGCTGCGGCCAGTGGGGAGCCACTGAAGACAACGTGGAGGATGGAGGGCTGTGTGGAAAGCAGGTTAGTTGGGCGGAGCTTGCCAACAGGCAAAAGGAGAGCTGTAAGATTAGGAATTCAGCCACCTCTTAGAGTCACTTTCTTGAGTTGGAAAAACGGGTTTCAGGTGGGTCTGTGACATCATAAGGACTTCAGGGTGCAGCTTAGCTTTGGCCACTACTGTCTAAGCACTCTGCAGAACTTATTTCATCCTCCCAACAACTCTTTGAGATGGGTATTCTTGTTATCTTCAGGAAATAAAGGCACAGAGAAGTTAAGTGACACACCCAAAATGACACAGCCTCTGAATGGCAGGACCAGGAAGGCCTGGATAGTGTGGCTGCTGAGCACCAGCTCCTTACTCACTGCCCTTCATCCTTCTGTGAGGGACTTCAGGGTCCCCAGAGCTGGGAACCAAGATAACGCTCAGAGATAGGCTGCCTGTTACCTGACTACATTTGCACAAATATAGCTCCTCTTTTTTTTTTTTTTTGATAGCTTTCAGAAATGAGGAAACTTTATTTTACTGACTGTCGATTGTCTTTCAGAAATTTCTTTTTGTGCTCGTCCACATTTGAACAGTTCTGATGTTTTCCTCAGCAGTCTCCTTGGGAGCCTGTTTTCTCTGAAATGTCTTCTTTGAAGTAACTTTTATACTTGTATTTTTCATTACCTTTAAAATTTGTTCTGACAAAATATTTGTATACATCTAAAGTTAAGAATTTGATCTGGGATGTGAGACTCCTAAACACTGTCTTTGGCCAAGTGCTTTATAAAGTTAATTTTCTTTCAGTGTAATTCTTCCCATGGTTACTAATACTGTGGTAAGACTAGGTAGGAGCATTTTAAGAAGGATCACTTGCTAACGTGATAGTGCTGGAAGACAAGTCTGCCAATTTTGGATGGAGTTTGAGCTGGTGTGAAAAGAGCTGAAATGTATCCAGTTCTAATTAAAAAGGGTGTCTTACTTCCAATCTGTGCCTTCACAAATAATGGTATTTTTCCATATTTTGGAATTACATCTCTTTGCCAAGTTAATTCTATACAGAGAAGGGAATTCTCCTAGGATGCAGTTTTGTAGCTGAGTGAAGTGAGTACCAAAAGTTCCAGCTCAACCAGCTTTGTTTGTGAAGCTTGCTTTCTGAAGAGTTGTGAATATTTGCTGCTCCAGCCAAAGAACAGGTCTCTTTGGCTGACCTGTTAATTCTCGGGGTCTTATGGTGGAAAATACCACCAGGTCGACTTGGAAGGTTTAGGTCCAGCCTACCAGTGACTTGGCTCTTTTCCTTTTCAGAAATAGTTTTGATTTGTCTGAACCCTTGAATTGAAATTTTAGTCCGTCATTAGTTTCAGATGGAGAGTTCAGTCATTCATCAGCTGCATATAACACCCAGTGCTCATCACATCACGTGCCCTTCCTTCTTAATGCCCATCACACAGTTACCCTATCCCCCCCACCTCCCCTCCAGTGACCCTCAGTTTCTCATAGTTAAAAATCTCTCATGGTTTGTCTCCCTCTCAGATTACTTTTTATACTTTTGTTGATTCTGAAATAGAAAGGTATACCTTTCCTAAAATCCTTTTAATTTTGACTTTGATAAAAGGGATATTGGAAAGCAGATGATTTACGAGAAGAATTAAAATGAGTATGGCTTAGATTTTATTTTTACACACAACACAACAAATATTTATGCTTTCTTTTCTCAAAAGAAAAATTGGTAGATGCTAAGGTTGCTTGAAGAAAGCAAGAAAAAAAAAAGAAAGGGGTGGTGGGTAAAGATTTTATAGAACCCTAAAGAATTTGAAAAAATAGCTGTGTTTTTTTGGTCATAATCTCATTAGAAATATCCAACTTTCTTAAAGCACACTCTAATTTTCTGCTGGCCTTACTAGATTGCCCAGTGCTCTGCCTTTCAGTTCCATTTGGGAAGATCTAGACACTTGGGAATCCCTACTGATGGCTCCTAGAAGTATTGATATCGACAACAGTTATCTACTTCAGCCATTATTTTGCTGGTGATGCAGATTTGCCAGGAGAATTAAAAATATGAAGAGAGTGAGCAGCTTTTGTAGTCTGATTTAAGATATCTTTAGAAAGCTATGTAGAAATTGCTAATTAACGCTATCCTAGGCAATACTTGTTGGTTGATACTTCAGGAATTGAAGACAAAGAATTTTTTTGGCTACTCAATGATAGCTAAGAGCAAGGTAGACGAAGGTTGAAACTCTAGCTGTCATGAAGTCGGGGCATTGTGTAATCAATGCAAGTCAATTAGGTTTGCTCTGAGTTTTGGGCAGAGGGTGTACTTGAGTCTAAAGCTATCTCCTACACAAATGGATGACTTTGGTTGTGGTGTTGGGGTAGGGAAGGTGAGTTCTGATTACTTATGACTCATCAAGAAACTGCTAGTGGGAAAGCTTATCTCATACAGAAGGTAGGTTGTCATTCTTATACATAGAATTGTATGTATAAGAATGCTCCTCTGTATACATGTGTCCAGGGACCACTTCATGGCTATATCCAATAGTTTTGATCCTGTTTAACATTTTCCTATCATCTGGCAATGCTGAACGTCATGAGGTCTCTTCTTGTCCCTTTAAATCACTAGCCACTAAACTAACAGTTTCTCTCCAGGATTCCACTTCGTCAGCTCAACCTTAGATTGCTGGTTGTGCTTGGTACTTCCCCTGACCCCCTCCATTGTGACATTAGCTGCTTTTGTCTACTATTTGTGTTGGAGTTCATAATCTAGAATGAGTGTGTGAGTGGTCTTTAGTGGGTCAGTGAAGCTCCTGAGAGTATACGGATATTTTTTTTTCTGGAGAGTTAGATTCTGAGTAATCCGTGACCCCCAAAGGGGGCCATATGTTGAGGACTCCTGTTCTCTTTTCTCTAGTCCAGAATTCTCTGAGTTCCAGATGTAGATTTCCACCCGCTTATATAACATTCTGTGAATGTCCGTAGAGTATTCCCAAACCCCACAGGTCCCAAAGTGATCCCACCTTTACCCTCCAGACCTCTCTTTCCTGTACCAGGAACTGAGGACCTAACTAAGCATAAGTATTCTCTCCCCACCTCATACTTCCTATCTGGTTACTTTCCCAGTCCTACTGCTTCTGCTTTTGACATGACTTTACATTTATTTATTTCTCCTCGTTCCCATTGCCATTGCTCCCTGTTAGCCCCACATCACTTCTCCCCTGAACCATTACGTAAGACTTCCTGTCTATAGATTCTCACACTGTCCAGTTTGTTTCCCATTCTGCCACCATTCATCTTTTTAAACACAAGGCTAACAACCAGCATCCGGCTTTCCAGTATTTAAAAGGAATAGGACTTTTGTCCCCACCCCCCCGCCATAATCTCTTCTTGATCAGTTTCTAGTGGCATCATTTACCCTTTGATGATCCCTAAACATTATTTTCTAGCCACTCGGGCTTTTTCCATTCTCTAAACATGCCATGCACTTTTCTGCCTTCTCTCTGAGGCATGTGCTGTTACTTACCCCACACCTATTTGTGAGCTCCTTCCTCTCATCCTTCCATTCTTGGTTCAGGCAGCACCTCTTGAGGTCTTTCTCAGCCCCTCTGGTCAGATTGAGGTAGTCCCTCCTCCTCTAGCGTCTCGTGCATAAATGCTGTTGCGATCACCTGCTGTCCTTCCTGCCAGTCTGTGAACTCCTCAGGAGTAGAATTCCTGTTCTTAGTAGTCATCTTCCTGTACCATCTAGCATGGCTCCTGGCACATAGTAGGTGCCCTTTCACACCCCTGAACGAGACCTTGAAAACCACCTGGTCACTCATTAGGTTAGGTTACAGCTTGTTTTGCAGTAGGATCACCTCTCTCCCTGTTACCTGGATTTTGAGTCACACGACGGCCAGGCCCTTGTCTTACTCATGTTTCTGTTGTCAGTGGCTCACACGGTCAGTGCCATAGAACTGAGGTATTTGAATGAATGAACAACTACAGATTTATACTCTTCACTAGTAAGCTCCCTGATTTTAACTTCCTTCAGGAATTTTGTAGGTATTATTTGGCTGGAAGTTGGAACTTTTTCCTACTAGAAAATAGCAGTCATCCTGATTGTATTTACTTTAGACCAATTTGTTGCTCAACTGGCCAACTTTATGCTTTCCATACAGAATCTCCATTTATGCACCACACTGCTTCACTATTTACTATAACACAGATGTGTCCTAGCCATTCCATCCTGGGGAGTGATAAAGATGATCATACTACATTACTTCCCAGCTCTGTTCAGAGCTCTTTTTATCACTTGCTGGGCTACTCTCATATCCCTGGTAATATGTTGGTGACACTGCTTACATGGTCTCACTTAATCGTCACAAAATGGGGGTGAGAAAATAGGTTCAGAGAGTCTCAAAGACTTGCCAGAGTCACACAGCTAGTAAGTGGCTCATTTGAAATTCAAGCCCATGTCTATTTAAGTTCAAGGCCCATGCTTTCGCACTCAGTATTGGGAAATGAAGCCATTTGCTTCTAGCTGTTTCAGCTCTGAGTTTCCTTTTGTTTCTGCTCCAAATTTTAAGGCTAGTGTATGATTTTGAGTAAACTGATCATGACCCTCAAATCTCAGTTAAATTAACGGGTCTACCATTTTCTCTCTCTGAGTTGGTTTAACAGGATCACTTTCCTTTTCAATGATTAGAGAATTCGTGGATTAGATTAATTTTTAAAATCAACTTCAAGGGGAATGACTTTATATTTTCATATAAATTTTAAGATTAAAATGCATATTTTAAATGACTCATTTATAAAAAGATTTCAAATTATATCATGACAGTATTTTCTTGCTTAATAGAATTTTTCTGTGAGGGAAAGCCCTGGAAATTTCCAGCCATCTGCAGATGTTTGAACTATGTATGGCTTGTTTGGGATATACAAAAGACAAATATATTTTATGGGAAGTGAGACGTGCGGCTTCTGCGGTCGTCTCTCCCAACAGAAGCTTCTAATAATTCAGTGATATTCCCTGAGGAAATGGGGTGATTTATAATAGGGTTCCTTTTGTTGGACTTTGGTATTGTGGGGCATGTTTGCCAGACCCCGGATTGATTTATTATCATGTGAAAAATTTGCTTGATCCTAGAAGTAAAAGATGGAAAAGACCCACTGAGGGCTTCATAGTATTGTAACAGCTATGTGCTCTGGCCAACTCCTTCATCTCTGTGTCTACTTGACATGACCCAACTGGAGGGGCTTCCAGCATGCTGCTTTGTTGTGTTGTCTGTAGCTTCTGGTGATTGTGAGCTGCCAGGCAGTCAGCCCCTCTTCCATCCTAGTGAGCAAAGAAAACTCTCAATAGGGCTGGGAACAATGAGCAAAAAACAAGTGGACTGGGAAATAATGGTAATTTTGAGGTGTCTTTGGTGAGAATATCACTTCACCTAACTCTTGAGCATTAGCAGTTTCTGCAGTGTGGGGTGGCAGCTCCAAAGCTCCAGGTACTTAGGCTTGTCTCTGCATTTCCCAGTCCATGGCCCCTCTGTCTTTCTCTCTTATCCATTGTCTTTCCACTTGCTTCGTCCTTACTGTCTTCCTTCCTCCCCTTGGATTCTTTCTTTTCCTCCCAGTTTGGCTGCCTTCTCTCCAGGCCAGCCAAGAGCTAGGACCCTCAAAGACCCAGTCTGGCCATAGTTGTTGACATTGTAGGCACAAAACTGACTGCACATGCTCCTGATCATGTTTTAGGCTATTAAACATTAGTCTTTTATTTGAAAGATTGGAAATTTAATATTTGTACTGACTCATTATGTCAGTACAAATATTATTTTAATTATATTAAATAATATAATTATTTTACCTTTCATTTCTCCAGTAGTAAAAACTAAAATAATTGTTAACATTACACGTTCTTGGATATTCACTTTCATGCCTTTTGATTCAGACTAATAGCATATTTTCTTCTTTAAATAAGAAGTTTTATAAAGCTTTTTAAGATAAGATTAGTGAGTTTTATGGAAGAGAGGTGTTATCACGATCATGAAAGTAGGTGCTTGATGTACTGATCAGAGCTGTACTGTCCTGGGGTGCTGTGTAAATAGGACCATTGCCCTTCAGGAGCCTTTTGTCTGGAATTTATGATAATAACTCTGGCAGGATTCAGGAGGGTCTCAGTTAAATAAATTTGGAAATTAAGTATTTACAAACAAAAGATACCTGTAATCATCACAGTGGTGGCTGAAGACTGGGTTTGGGCAGGTGCCTATAAAGGAAAATGAAGACCCTTTTGCTTGAGGAGAAGACAGGATTTAATGTTTGTGCCTTCTGAATGTTCTGATCTCTTCATCATTCTCTGCTGTGCTGAGAAGTCCAGATTCCCTAGCCTTCTTCAAAGGACTCCCCCAGGACAGAACCCTGCTTCCTAGTCTGACGGCTCTGTGCTATTCATCCCTGACCTCCCTGCCAGGCTGGGCTTCTGCTTCCTGTCCCTCTGTCCTCCTGTCCTCCACAACTACCACTTTGGTTCTGTCTTTGTGTTGTAGCTTAGGCCTAGGATATGCTCTGCACTACTCACATCCAAAAAAGGACATTAGAGTGTGCAAAGCAGTTATCATATAGGTCACCATCAGTTAATTAGAGAAAAGGGATACTAACAATCCTCTCAAATAGAAAAGATGTAATCTTAAATAAAGGCTAATCTTTGAAATTGAAATATGATTTACTTTTGCTTTTTTTTTTCTAAGTTCAGTAAATTCTCCTTTGCCACATCTTTACTAAGAACGAATTAAAATTTTTATCAGAGATAAGCTTTCAGGGACCGCTGAATCAGTCAGCTGCTCTTTCATAGGCATTCAACTGATTTGTGCACTTCCTGTATCTCATCTTATTTTGTTGTTTGTCTTATAATTGTATATCCTTTCTTCCTTTGAGAATGGCAAGTGTTTTATTAACAGCATCTGTGTCATGGTCTTCGTATGTGTGGCACACATGAGACACACAGCCCTAATGTTTGAGTTGAGCTGTGTGTGCTATTGAGTGGCAAGAATGGAGAAGAGGGGTCAGGGCTCTGAAGAGGCTCAACAAAGGAGGATGCTTGGTGTCCTTCAAGGAAAACCTCAGTGGTAGAAGACATTCTGTTTTTGATGAGAGTCAGGGAGTCAAAACATAAGTGACAGAGAACATATCTTACAAAAAGACTGAACCAGCGATAAACTAATTCAGGTTTGATTCTTCATGAAAAGCCTGAGGTTCTGGAATAATTTTTTGACACTTTTTTCCCACCCCTCTCTCGTTCAACTGAGAATTTTGAGTTATAATATTAATTGTAGTAGTTATTCTTCATCAAATACTCAGTATATTTGTAATAAATGTTTGCTCTAGAAACATAATAGGAACACAAAAGTCTGTTGACCATTTTAATTCTTCTTAGTTTGAAGGTATGCATAAGAATGAAGCAATAAGTCAGCAGCTTCATGTTTTGCGAAAAGAAGTGAAGCAGTTGCAAGCTGAAGCTGCTAAACCACCATCACTTAATGTTGTGGAAGCTGCTGTTCATGCAGAAAACTTGATTACGTAAGTTTTGAGGACATTATAATTTAAAGTTCTATTTTGTTATTATGGATAATAATCATACATGCTACCACTCCCCCAGGCACCCACTAATTAAATTAGTACAGGGATCACCAAACGATAGCCATCAGACCAAATCTAGCCTGCCACCTATTTTTATAAATAAAGTTTTATTGGAACACAGCCGTGCCCATTTATTTACTTAATGTATATGGCTTTATGCTGTGATAGCAGAATTGAATTGTGAAAACTTATGGCCCATAAAATATAAAATATTTACTATCTGGTCCTTGATAGAATAAGTTTACTGACTCCTGAATTTTGAAATGACACAGCATATTGAAGTTCAATCATGGAGAGATTTAGTGCTTAAGTTTTTTTTTTTTTTTTTTTTTTAGTGCTTAAGTTTTATATTAAAGTTACATTTACCCAAAAAGTCATCATTGTCAACTCAGATTATTGAGCAGAGTTTGAAATGGAATTGCTCAGGGGAAGTAGGGCTCTCAAGTATAGTTGTCAGCTTGCATTTGGCCATTGTGGTTTTTCTTTTGGAGCTTCTAGCTTAGGCCCAGTCATCTTTCTAGCACAGTCATCTTTCTCCCTAAAGCCACCAGGGCAAGACTTGGGAGAGAGGTTGACCCTGCCTTTGACTTTAAGGTGACTCTAGATTTTAGCACCAGCAACTAATTCCCCAGTACATTGGAGTGGTGGTATGGAGGAGGACATTGTGAGTCCTTTTGTAGGTTGGATTGGGGGACCTGGGAAGCAGAGGGAGATGAGGTGAATAAGAAGTTAAAGTTTGTTTTACTAGTAGAGGAATTCAAAAAAGTGTGAGACTTAGAAGAGATATCTTTATTTTAGGATCTTATTCTATACAAAAATCTTTTTTCAGTGTTTTAGATTTTAAAATTTAGAGAAATCAGGGTTCTTATTTTTTCAAATATGTATTATACAAGGAATACACAAAAATGAAAGAATAAATTGTGAATCACATACAAATATGAAACATTTTGATAAGAGTAAGAATGTTAATAATACAGCTGATTTCCCCAGCACCCCTGCTCCCCCTGCCCCCACAGGAAGACATATAATCATTTATTTCTGTGTATTAAAAATAAGTCATTGGGTCAAGTTGGAAGAAGCTTACCCCATGGAAGATTTTTAAAGTGACATTTGTATGGGGCTCTGAAGTGTAGAGTACCAGAGAAATTACTTGTGAGTCTGGATTCTCTTACTGTAGACCAATAGTCTCCTCTGCATTTTCCCACAGGGCCTTAGTGAATGCCTACAAGTTGCAGCCTACCCCTGGGGTTCAGAAGGTTGGTATTACCCTCTTCTTTACTGTTGTGGATTATGTCAGTGACGAGACTCAGCGTCATCCTCCCACAAGGCAGTTCTTTACATCATGCATTGAGATCTTGGGACAGGTAAGGCAATTCTGTGTTTTTAGCCTTATTCATGTAGAATGAGTCTCTGCAGCATCCTCATTATGCTTTCAGATTGACATTACAGATTTAGACTCTTAAGTCAGAAGCCCCTTTGAATTGTTGACTTCTCAAGATGTGACTAAAATTGTTGGTATAGAAATTTGCTTCTCATACAAGAGATGTTAAGTTACTCATATTTGAAAGTCTCTGGGGAGACAGCAGACTCTTTCAGATGCTTTTGGTATGGTTAACTGTAGCATCATGAAGCTCTTTATTGTTTACAAAACACTCTCCAGTTCATACTCACAGTCCCTTCTGTGTGATTGATACCACTCTTGTATTAAGTTTTATTTTTTAAAGATTTTATTTATTCATGAGAGAGAGGCAGAGACATAGGCAGAGGAAGAAGCAGGCTCCATGCAGAGAGTCCGATGTGGGATTTGATCCTGGGACTCCAGAATTACGCCTGAGCCAAAGGTAGACGCTCAACCCCTGAGCCACCCAGGTGTCCCAATACCACTCTTGTTTGAAAGATGAGAAAACTGGGCAGCCTCGGTGGCGCAGCGGTTTAGTGCCGCCTGCAGCCCGGGCTGTGATCCTGGAGACCTGGGATCGAATCCCACATCGGGCTCCCAGTGCATGGAGCCTGCTTCTCCCTCTGCCTGTGTCTCTGCCTCTCTCTCTCTCTCTCTGTGACTATCATAAATAAATAGATTAAAAAAAAAACTTTATAAAAAAAAAAAAAAAAAGAAAGATGAGAAAACTAGTCTCTAAAAGATGAAATGACTTGCCTAAAGAATACAGCCGGTCAGTGCTGGAGCTGAGCCTGGATCCCACGTCTCCTGCCTTGACAGTCAGGGCTGCCCCCGCCTCCCCACAGCCGCCTCCCAGTTGCTGTTCTTGATCCCTGTTTACTTACTTACTTATTTATTTGACTTACTGTTCGATGTTTGGAGATTTAACAAGGCAAGGCCAGTATATCCATGCATGTTTATGAAACATGTCATTAAAGGAAGGAAAGCCACTTGATGGAAAATGTGTAAATGCTAACCATGTGCTCTCAACCAGTTTCAGTGTGGTGATTTCTTCTTACTGGATACTTAAAAGGAGATACAGAGCAGTTAGTAAGATAGATTTTTTAAATAGTTTTTTCCCTGACTTTTTTTTTTTTTTTAAGGTTTTATTTATTTATTCATGAGAGATATATATAGAGAGAGTGGCAGAGACACAGGCAGAGGGAGAAGCAGGCTCCATGCAGGGAGCACGATGTGGGACTTGATCCGGGGACCTCAGGATCAGGCCCTGGGCTGAAGGCCGCGCTAAACCACTGACCACCCGGGCTGCCCTTTTTTCCTGATTTTAAAATTGATGCGTGCTTATCATAAGCAATGCAGACAACATAAAAAGTAGAAAGCAGAAAAATTCTTCGTAATTCTAACTTCCTGAAGATACTGGGATTTCATAGCTAATATTTTATTATCATTTTTCATAGCTAATATTTTATCATTTTTCTCATGTATGTATGTATATCAGTGCATATGTGTACATATGTAGAAATGATATATCATTCCTACATATAAATAGAGATAGGCATATATGCCCCAAAATGGGCAAGTGCTATTTTGTAGCCTGCTGATTTTCATTCATACACAACTTTTAGACATTATTCTGTGTTAATAAATACAGACTTATCTCATGGTATTTAATTCATAGTGTTGCCTGGTACAGATACATTGTGATGTATTGAGCCTGTGCCCTACCTGGCTGTTCAGGTAGTTTGCTTGTTTTGCTACAGTAAGCCTGAGATAAATATTCTTACACATCTCTGTGAATTGATTGGACTGTTTTTTCAAGGATAATTTCCTAGAAGTATGGTTGTTATGTCAGATGGACTAGCATTTGATGTATATTGTCACTGTGCCCTCCTGGGCAGTTTTTACCTGTCTCCACTATCATAGCAGGGTTTGAATTTATTGTTTTCCATACCATAACCAGTGTGAAGAAGGATTATTCCTTTTAAGTCTTGCTAATATAATAGGGAAAGTGTACTTTATTATTATTTTAAGTTGTATTTCTTTATTTTTTTGAAGTTGTATTTCTTTAAGCACTTGTTCATTTGCATGACTTTTCATATGTTTATTGGCCATTTAATTTTTTTTTAAGCTTTTATTTTATTGAGAGAGCGCAAGAGAGAAAGAGAGAGCAAGCCAGCACAAGCAGTGGTCTGGAAAAGGAGGAGCAGATTCCCTGCTGAGCAGGGAGCCCAATGTGGGGCTCAATCCCAGGACCCTGAGATCATGACCTGAGATTAAGGCAAATGCTTAACGGACTTAGCCACCCAGGCACCCTAATTATTTTTGTGACTTGCTGGTTATTGTCCTTTGCACGTTTTCTGTTACAGAATTTGTTTTTTTATTGCTTTGGAAGAGCTCCTCAGACTATCCAGAATGTCTTCTAAATTGATTTTTCTACTTTGTCATTTTCCTTTAATTTTATCATACTTTTTGCCTTAGAGAATTTAAAATTTTTATATATTCAAATTTCTCAGTCTTGCTTTTTATTATTTCTGCCTATGATCCAGCTTATCAAAGCCTTCCTGGTGCTGAAATTATTTAAATACTTATATCCAGTACTTTTTTTTTTATTAATTTTTTTTATTTATTTATGATAGTCACAGAGAGAGAGAGGCAGAGACATAGGCAGAGGGAGAAGCAGGCTCCATGCACCGAGAGCCCGATGTGGGATTCGATCCCGGGTCTCCAGGATCGCGCCCTGGGCCAAAGGCAGGCGCTAAACCGCTGCGCCACCCAGGGATCCCTATATCCAGTACTTTTATCATTAAGACCAATTTAAAACAAGGTGAAATTATCTTGACTATATATTAATTATTAAAGTTAAGTTTTTCAAAGTATTAAAAGCACATCTCAATAAAATCTATAACCTAGAGGTTTTGTTTTCTTGACAAAAATGCAGTCACTTTGGATACTTAGTAATCATAGGAGGTACCTTGCAATTTTCTGGATTCAAATTATCCTAATATTTTAATGTTTTAGAAACTATGGCTTGTCCAACTCAAATTCATGGATAGATTCAGAGTTTTTAATATCACCTGCATTGGAAGTGTTAGATTTATCTGTATTGATTTTAGATATTTTTGACTGTTTCATGTTTTCATTTAGAAAAAGTCCTACTAATGCCCTTAAAACTTGGTTGCTTACATAAAAGTGGTTGGGGGCAGAATTTGGTGACATTTTCTCTAATTCTTCCAAGGTGTTTATCAGCGGCACTAAGTCAGAGTGCAAAAGAGTGCTGGAGACCATTCTGAAGAATAGAAGGCTCTGCTCTCTGCTGTCTCCTTTCTTCACTCCCAATGCTGCACCTGCAGAATTCATTCAACTCTATGAGAAAGTGGTGAAGTTTCTAAGTGAGGACAACAGTGATATGATTTTCATGCTGCTGACCAAGGTGAAATGTGATTCGGTGCCGATGCCAACACAGAAGTGTAGAATCTAATGTGATTTCCCACTCCGTAGAAATGAAAGGGCCCCTGAAGCTCTGTTTTCTGGCAGACACTTTTCACATTTTGTATCCTCTTCAAGCAGCCTGATCTGGCAGCTTTTTCTTCTGATGGCATTGGTTGTGTTGTGTAGTGGAGTCTTATTCCACATAGTAGAACAAGGACTTCCCTCCCAAGCCCTCTTTAGAAACTGTACAGCTTTGAAATATTCATAATAATAATTGAGTGTGTCATTCTTTTGAATATATCCTGAATTTATGCCAAAAATGTGTTTGATAAATGAGATATCATATATCAAAGTCTCTCATATTTAGAATAAGCCAGATATAAGCAAATTGCCTTTGTCCTCATCCCAAGTACAATATTAACTAGGGCCCAGGCAATGAATTTACTTAACCACTTGAGAATTGAAGAGCCTTAGTGATTTTGCCTTCACTTGTATTTCTTTGACATGTATAAATCATAAAACCTAGGCGTTTTCTAGGGCCTAGAGACTACTCTCAGTCTGTCATGAGGCAGGACATAGAGTTGGAAATCCTAGAAGGGGATCAGTAACACCCAGAATTTTTATTAGCTGAGATAGGTTACTGCCACAGATTCAGAAATGTGGCTGTATCAGATGGAGACAGTCCCGTAAAGTGGTTGCTTTTCTTTTCTTTCTTTCTTTCTTTCTTTTTTTTTTTTTTTTAAGATTTTGTTTATTCATTCATGAGAGACACACAGAAAGAGGCAGAGACATAGGCAGAAGGAGAAGCAGACTCCCTGTGCGGAGCCTGATTCAAGACTTGATCCCAGGGCCCCGGGATCACAACCTGAGCCAAAGGCAAACGCTCAACTACTGAGCCACCTAGGTGCCCCAAAGTGGCTGCTTATTTCTGGCACCAAGACCAGTGGGGAAGAACTACAAAGTTCTGAGTCTTGCCTTGTAGGGAAAGCTTAACCAAAAATACATTACAAAAAGCATGTGGAGCTGAGAAAAAAAAAAACCCTGCCTCTGTAATCCCAGAAGGTGAAGCAGAGCTGGAGGCTTATTGACACCTATAAACTGTTGACCTGTGTCGATTCTTTTAAGTATGTAGATACACATTTTAGTTTCAGTCTTTATACACAGCTAAATGTTAGATGATATTTGACTTTTAAACTAAATTTGCACATAGTTTTCTCTACTTCAGCTAATTTTCCAGTGTCAATAAAACTGCTTCTTGTTTCTTTTTCTTTTTAGTTCGATCTTAAGCAATGGTTAAACACCACTAAACCTCCTCTGTCTGATCGTACCAGGCTTCTGGAGTCCATTCATTTGGCACTTACTGCCTGGGGCCTCGAACCAGATGAAGATATTTTGATGCCATTTAATCTTTTCTGTAAGCACTGGACTTACCTTCTTCTCTACCAGTTCCCTGACCAGTACAGTGACATTCTCAGGCTGCTGATGCAAAGTAAGTATCTTTTAATTGTGACTGATTAGATTGCAGTGAATATTTAATGTGACATTTACCATTCTACAGATGTCATCCAAAAGTGTAAAAATAAGACAGGTATGCAGGAGTTGAGAATCACTAAGTTTTACCTCGAGTGCTTGACAAACCATGTCCAAAAGGTTACTGTCTGTAAAAAAGGTCAGTTATCGTCCTAAGTGTTCACATGGGCTCTGATTCAGCAAAAGACAACACCTAGTATGTGGGTGTTGAAGTCCAGTCGCACATCCACCTCTTCCCCTTGTCTTTGCAGCTGTCCTGAGCTGGGCTGGGGTAGAAGTGGGCCTGCTTACTCTGCTGACTACAGATTTGGTAGGAGAAGGAAATTGCTCCTTTGCAATATGTTTACTGTGATGACTGGTTTCTCTGTAGATCCAAATGGGGGATGCATTTGGTTTTTTTCTCCCCCTTAATTTCTTGACTCATGTCTTTTTTCTGCAAATAAGTTTTATCTGTATGTAATGGTAACCTGTATTTATAGTCACCAAGGGAAGGAGCAGCATTAAATTTTCTACGTTCCCACCATTTGTCTCCCCCCATACCCTGCAATTTTCCACTGGAGAATTGGAGATTAGAAGAAGAGTAAAAGATGCATACTGGCATAACTAATTTTTGTTCTAAATTTTCAGAACTCAAGTATATACTGTGGCTTTTTTGCCTGAGGGCTTTTTAAGAGATTGTCAACAGTGTGTATAGGCAACCATCGACTTGTGTTTAACAGGAAGTTTCTTTTTTTTTTTTTTTTAAAGATTTTATTTATTTATTCATGAGAGACAGAGAGAGAGAGAGAGAGAGAGAGGCAGAGACACAGGCAGAGGGAGAAGCAGGTTCCATGCAGGAAACTTGATGCGGGACTCGATCCAGGGACTCCAGGATCACACTCTAGGCTGAAGGCAGGCGCTAAACTGCTGAGCCACCCAGGGATCCCCTAACAGGAAGTTTCTACTTACCAGGAAAAGTAATTCAGTTAGAGGCTTAAGAATAACAATACCATCGCTGTCTGATTCCTGACCTCCAGCTCCCTGGTTTCCCTTTCCTCCTTGGCTGCCATGTTGGTACTCTGGAGCTTGACCTTTTCTTGTCCATTCTTCATGGACGAGCCTTTTGGTTTCCCTGCTGTATTCTAGGTGTGCATGATTCCCACACCTCTAACTTGATTCCAGGGCTGTGTCCTCTAAGAGCCAGACCATGGTAGCTATTCGATACAGACCCTTCACTATTCCCTAGACAACTCCCACTCAGCAGATTGCAGCTGCCTCATCTCTCCCCTCAGATGGACTCCTACAAGCCTCCACAGTTACCCTGTATGATCCTTATGCCACCTCTGGGTGGAAAGGGCCTGTAGAGGTTTTAGTCCTAGCCTCTGGTATGAGATTTACCAGTAGCAGGGTGCTGATTGTAGTGTCTACTTTGCAAGCTATCTCTGTTTTGCCCATTGTACGAGTGGAACTTCAGAGGTAAGTAGGAGAAGAAAGCCTAGACTCTGCAGCTGCATTCTGCAGCGCAGTCTCCCTTGTCCTGTTACTGCTATTTCTCTTAGGGCTTCAGCCAGGAATATGGTATCTTGACCATCCTCCAGTCAGGGGCTGCTGGTGGGATTCCTTCCCCCTGCCATCTCCCCTCCATCTCCCCACCCCCACCCCCCCATTCCAGCTCAGATGGCTCCGGCTCTGGCTGTGCTCACTTTCAGTAGGGTGACTAGGAACCAGGAAGGTCAAGTGCCCAGGTGGACGGTTCTCTTTCCTGCGGTCCCTTCACCATAGGTCTTTATGAATTTGTTTTGGATTTTTATGTAATTTTCATTCCTTTGTAAAGTACACATGTTGTTTGATTCAAGTTGAGAAAGTGAGTTTGTGACAGATGCTAACGTGCTGTCCTCCGTCCCTGCCCCTAAGGCTCCGCTGAGCAGCTGCTGAGCCCTGAGTGTTGGAAAGCCACTCTGCGAGCCCTGGGCTGCTGTGCTCCCGACTGCCAGCAAGGGGCAGCTTCTGCAGAGAGTGCAGTGCTTCAAAGCTCTCCAGCCGTTCTCTTGTCTGACAAACAGGTGTGTAGCTTTTGGTATCCGAAGTTTATGTCTCTGCCTTCCTTTTCTGTTTCCTTTGATACCTGTTTTCTAAACAGTTGAAACCCATTCAAAATTTATATCTAAAAAGCTACACTTTGGTGTATTATCTTTAAGAGCCCTGTGTTTTTGTTAGTCACTCGCTTTCTCCCGTACCCCCTTTGCCTTTCTCCCACCGCTCAGAGTCTGTCTTGCTCATCTGTTCAAAAGCAGCCAGACCTACCTGCTGTGGTTACCTTCCCTCCCACCTTAACCTGCCCTATTCTTAACCTTACACCCCTGGCTCCTTTGGTCAGGTTTTCATGCAGCGTCCCACAGAGCTCTCAGGTTCTTCGAAGTTCTGTGATATATCATCATAAGATTATGTTGGAAAGAATGATTCCTCTGCTTTAGAAAAAGAGTTCGAGGGATCCCTGGGTGGCGCAGCGGTTTGGTGCCTGCCTTTGGCCCAGGGCGCGATCCTGGAGACCCGGGATCGAATCCCACGTCGGGCTCCCGGTGCATGGAGCCTACTTCTCCCTCTGCCTGGAGCCTGCTTCTCCCCCTGCCTATGTCTCTGCCTCTCTCTCTCTCTCTCTCTCTCTCTCTGTGACTATCATAAATAAATAAAAAATAAAAATAAAAAATTTAAAAAAAAAAGAAAAAGAGTTCGAAAATCTGCTGATTTACTTTTCATATACCTACATCTTTGCAGTTCTGTTACAAAGTCTGAGCCCCCCCCCCATCGCAGTCTACCGCAGTGCTCTGCTGAAAGTACACTCACTCAGTAAGGATTCTCTGACTCATCATTATCTTCTAGGTCATGGAGACTATACAGTGGCTTTCAAACTTTTTTTATAAGCTTCGGTTATCCACATTGGACTTTAAAAGCTTTGGTTTGTTCTCAAAATGGAGTCCTTACATGGCTGATATGAAGACACTTTTGGGCTATCTTGTGAAACGGCTGCTTGACTCAGAAATGGCCTGCTTGGCTCAAGATCCATCTGCCAGCAGCAAAACAGGTAATATGCCTTTAGTGTAACAGGGAGCGAGGTGCTCTGACCTTCCATTAGAAGAGACTTAGAGAGACACATTAAGAGATCTAATCTTAGCAATAAAACTATATATCTCAGTGTCAAGAAGAAGAAATAAGAGATATATATAATATAAGTGTGAACCCATCTATGTGTCATACCCTTGTTCACTTGAAGAACTGTGTGCTTTCCTCAGCTTGTCTCTGCCCTTCCTTCATAGGGCAGGGTCCAAGGAGATAGGTTTCAGCCTCCAGCTCTTTCTTCCTATTGTTTATCTCATTTAGGAAAGGGTTCTGAATATCTAAACATTTATCTTTAAAAAAATGTATGGTGTATGGTGTAAAATTATCCACGACACTGTGTTGTAATAAAAATTCTACAAGAAATTCTATTGCAGCAAAGGAAAACACAAGCATTTTTAGTCACACTAAATTTGTTGTTTGTCAACCTAGCTTTGTGAGTATACAGATAATAAGAAGTTGAGTTTTTTTTCCGTGTAATTAGTGATATTGACAGAGGATGAGCTTATTTCTTGTCTCTAAAAATTTTGCTTTGTTTTAGTGCTGAGATGCCTACATTCAATAATCATCCAGCTCTTTAAGCCATGGATCTTGGTTTTAGAGGGCAATGAAAGGTAAATAAATTTTCAGATATTCATATTCCTGCGACATTTATAGAGTTAGGTTCTGATGGTATTTTGGTATAAGGGATGCATTCATGGATTTAATTTTTTATGTTGGACCATACTAAATTTAGAAAATGCTTTCTCATGAAAGAAACTTGACATTTCCTGCTTGTGGAATTGTTAGTCTGGTTGATCAGACCTATTAATATTCAATATTAATATAATATTAATAATTATTAACATCATAATATTATATATTAATAGATATATTATATATAATATAGGTATATTAATTAATATATATTAATATTAATATAACTTTGAAGCAAAAATGGACACTCATTTCCAGTTTTCCACAATGAATACATTGAATAAATTTTGGTACTTAATTTCAGAAAAGTGGATGTTGCTCTCCTGAATTAGTTTGATAATGTAGTATAAAATATGAGACTAATTTGATTTAGTTCCTCAGCTATTTATTTTTTGGAACTAAGATGGTTTTTGAATTACTGGGTGGAAACGAACCCTTTCACATGAGTTCTGGGAATAAATGAAAGCATGATGTTATGAGCATTTAAAACAGGTGTAAAACTGTTCACAGGCTGGGGGGTTGCCTTCTGAGTCTTTTTCCCCCTAAAAGAATACAAACAAAGCTAGGTAAACTTATCAGGAGTTTGTTAAAATTATACCAGTGCTAGATATTACAGTATTTAAGGTGTTTTCACAATATTAATCTGTTCCCAAGACTCAGAAAACATGAATGGCTTGTTCCATTCCACCACCAGTGAGGGCCAGAACTGGGAACAGAGCTTAGGGCTTCTGACTTCCCTCTCAAGACTCTGTATTAACTCATGCTGCTCCATGAGGTCGTCAAGGAAAGTAGAAAAGGTTTTGGATCTTTGCTTTTGCTAAAGGACTATCCTTCATCTGCAAGCTTCAGGATTCTGTGTTGACTCTGAGACTGCTGGCAATAATCCAGACTGTACCGTTGATTTCCAGGGAGAGTTAATGGGATTTATTTTTATATTGAACTTTCTGGACCCAACTCAGAAACTAAAATGATCATATAAAAAGTTTTATTCTATGGTTATTTCCTGTCCATTTTTGGCCATCTTTCTGTTACATGGATTTTTTTTTTCTTTTTTCCATGTTTTAGGTAGAAAAAACTGTTGAAGTCACTTAGTGGCATGTATCTAAGGCATTTGAAATGTAACCAAGATACATAAGGGTGTAAATTGGATATAAAAATGTGTTAATCTATGTAAATAACACACTTCTGAAACTTAATTGCATTGGAATAAAGATGTAGAAGAAAGTAAATAAAATTGTGTGGTTGATATCATGAACTACAGTTCACCTCCAGGTATTTACAGCTGTGAAAGTGGTCTGAGTGTGTCCTGCGGCTACACCGTACAGTGTTCTGTAGGATTTAGGCAGTCCCTAGACTCTGGGACCTAGAGTGATTTAATCCTGGTGCTTTCCTTTCTAAGTGTGCTTCTTTTGTTTAAAGCAGCCAACGGCATTACCCCTGGCTGGAGAGTGATGCTATGGTGGCCTTAAGCATTGTGCAGCTGTTCACCAACTGTATTGACTCCTTGCACGAGAGTTTTAAAGGTAGGAAGATGTTATGTCATGTCTCTGGTTAGGTACCACTTTTTCCCTCAATCATTCAGTTATTCTTTTGCCTCTGCTGTTCCTACTTTAATTTTATTTTAGTTGGGAGGTAGTCATCTTTGACCAAAGAAGGTCACTGGCACTGCTGGTTAGTATGAAGTTTGTTAACCTCTTACTGTTTGTAAGGTAGCTCTGAGCTGCATTAGCCATGGAAAATATGCAGCCATTCTCTTCAATATTCTCTTTCCCTCATGTTGAAGCTCATTCTCTCTACCGTGACTCTAACTTCTTTTTCATATTTTCTTTCTGTGCTTCATTTTGGGTGAATTATTGAGGACCTTCTTCCAGTTTACTCAGTCTTTCCAGCTGTGTCTATTCGGCTTTAAAAAAAAAAAAAAACCTATGAATTTTTAATTTCAATTTCTAGAAGTCATGTTTGTTTGTTTCTCATACCTTCCTCTTGAGAGCATTTTCTTTTGTTTAAAATTCTAATTTTTATTTCTTTGAAATGTTTAAATATAATTTCCTTTATGATCTGTATGCAGTAATAATGACCTGGAGTTACTATTGGGGATGGCTTGCTTATGCTACAGTTAGATGTTCCTTCAGATTCTTATACTCAGGAGCTTGTTTCCTTGTGTGTTTTTAAATTTTGTATTGTGAGCCCGTATTTAGAGAGATTTTCTCTGTGGGAATTCTGCAAAGAGCAGAATGAGGGTTTGTCCTCCAGAGTAGATCTGCATTTTTGCTAACCAAGGTCGTGTAATCCTTGGCTTGCTCACACTTGTGCTGTAAGTGGGCCGACCCCAGACTCCCTTGCAGGCGGGCCTCAGTGAGCACAATCAACTTGTTCCCTTCCTCGACTCCGAGTCAAAATGAAGGCAGAGAAAGTCCCTTTCTTTCTCTGAACTGCTCTCTCAGTGAGGGCACAGTCCTTAAGAGACTCCTCATGCGGGATCCCTAGGTGGCGCAGCGGTTTAGCGCCTGCCTTTGTCCCAGGGCGCGATCCTGGAGACCCGGGATCGAATCCCACATCGGGCTCCCGGTGCATGGAGCCTGCTCCTCCCTCTGCCTGTGTCTCTGCCTCTCTCTCTCTATTTCTCTCTGTGACTATCATAAATAAATAAAAAGTTTAAAAAAAAAAAAACAAAAAACAAGAGACTCCTCATGCTGTTAAAACCCTGCAGAAGCAGACAGTCCACAGGCAGCTGAGGCTTCAATGTCTGTTCAGTACCGGGTTTCCTCGTCTCTCTTTGCTTCTGGTCCCTGCTTCCCTCCACTGAGCTACCTAGCTATGCATTTTTGGATATGTGTTATTTTATCTAGCGTATCTAAATGTTTTATATTGGGAATTTTATAAGGACATTGGTTCCATTCCCCTACCCCACCCACCCTAGTTTCTTACAGTCACCTCTTGTTTTTCCCATCTCCAGTTTCTGTTCCTGCTTATTGGCTGGATTAATTTTCCTGAAATAGTATCTATATCCTATCATATTCTTATTTCTAAACTTTTATTTTTTAGTTTTTTTAACAGAGCGCACAAGCAGGGGGAGCTGCAGGCAGAGGGAGAGGGAGAAGATAAGAGGGAGAGGAGTGAGAGTGGATGAGGAACACTTGACTCCCGTGTAGGTGTAACACCTATCTGTGAGAGGCGAGTGGGAAGGAAGAGCAGTGCCTCTGCCTGTGGTACAGCCAAGAAAGGGGGTGGCCAGCTCAGCAGCAAGTGCCAGGCAAAGATTCCGCGTCAGTGGTTTCCACGTTGGGCAGAAGTGGCCAGCTCTGTGGTCAGTTGTTGACTGCACTCAGACCCTGCAGTGGGTCCTAAAGGTGCCGTGGCCTGCTGGGCATGTTCTGTTTTGACTAGTGCGCCTCTGTGGCTACCATGTGTCTGTGAGGCACTTAGGCATCAATTTAACAACATGTCATTCAGCTCTTAAAAAAAAAACAAACAAACCTGGGTTTGTGTGTGTATTGAACAGACTTAGGTTTACAATAAAATTGAGCAAAAAAGTACACAGAGTATTACTCCCCCACTCCTCCCACACAGATAACCCCCCCTGCTATCAACATCCTCCACAAGAGTGGTGTGCTTGTTACAGCTGATGAACCTACAGTGACACATTATTATCACCCAAAACTCATAGTTCACATGACCGTTCACTCTTGGTGTTGTACATTCTGTGGATTTGGACAAATGTGTAATGACACACGTCCACCGGTACAGTATTCTATGAGTAGTTTCATGGCCCTAGGGATCCTCTGTGTTCTGTCTCCCCACCTTTCTCTCCCCACTAATTGTTGGTGACCACTGATTTTTTTTTCTTGTCTTCATGGTTTTAGTTTTCCTAGAATGCCACATAGTTAGAATCATATATTATGTAGCTTTTCATATTGGCATCTTTAATATGCATTTAAGTTCCTTCAAGTCTTTTCATGGCTTGATAGCTATTCCTTTTAGCACTGAGCAATATTCCATTGTCTAGATGTACCTTATTCAGTATTCATATTTTCTTAAGAGACAGAGAGAAAGTGTGCAGAGGTTAGGCAGGGCAGGGAGGCAGAAGGAGAGAAAGAATTTCAAGCAGGCTCCACACCCTGTACGGAGCCTGACTTAGGGCTCAATCTTACCATCCTGAGATCATAACCTGAGCCGAAATCAAGAGCTGGTCATCCAGCTGACTGAGCCACCCAGACGCCCTGTCATCTGGTATTTTTGGTTGACTTTTTGCAAAAATGCCTGATCTCTTTAAAAAAATTTTTTTGGCCAAACTGTAAGATGTAAACTCTAGGTACAGAAACATTATTCCTTTTATCCCGCATGAGACTTAGGCAGTGCCATAATCTCAGTGTCTCTTTGATAAGTATTTGTTTAATGAGTACATGAAATCCTAATAGTACTCACTTTTTTTGGAAAGACAAACTTCTAGTTGCCTCTTATCATCAAAAATACTCAAGTATCTAATTATAGTCAAATAGGCACTACACATACACACACAAGCACACGTACACTATGGGTTTTTTTTTTTTTTTTAAAGCAAGCTCCATGCCCAGCATAGAGCCCAACATGGGGCTTGAGTTCACCACCCTAAGATTAAACATCTGAGCTGGACATTAAGAGTTGGACATTTAACCAACGAGCCACCCAGGCGTCCCTGTATGTTTAGTTTCTTAATATAAGGACAAGCACTCTCTTAGGCTCTTGCCTGTGTATATAAATAAGAAAGTAGCTTGGGAACGGGCTGCTTCACAGCTAACATCAGGAATTGATAGCTGAGTTCAAGAAGAAACAGAACTATGCAAAGCAGGAAGAAGTTTTTTTTGTTTTTTTTGTTTTTAAGATTTTATTTATTTATTCATAGAGAGAGAGAGAGAGAGAGAGAGGCAGAGACACAGGCACAGGGAGAAGCAGGCATCATAGAGAGAGCCTGACGTGGGACTCGATCCAGAGTCTCCAGGATCACGCCCCGGGCTGCAGGCGGCGCTAAACCGCTGCGCCACTGGGGCTGCCTAGAAAGAAGTATTTTATTGTAACCTTTTAGTGAGGTCTTCTGATCCAGCTCTCTCCTTTTATTCATGAGAAAGTGAAGACTCAGAAAGCAAAATGAATTTCTCTGAGCTCACAGAACTTACGTGTATCTGGGCTGGAAGTAGAAACTCGGTCTTGTCCCAGGCAATTACCTTTTAGACATCTACCTACTAATCCATCTTTGTTTAAACAAAACTATCTTTTATTCATATTTAAATATATGCTACCCTTAACTTGTCTTAGAAGGTTAAAAACATGTTGATATTTCATGCTGTAGAATAAAGTAAGGACTCTGAATCAAGGGCACAGGGATGTTGGAAACGATAAATTGTTTGGCACCATGAGTTGATGCTCATTGGTCATTTTTCAAAAGCCGCTACTAAGAAATACCATCAAGTTTCTGTTCTTGTTGGGGTGGCTCCCTCTTCTTTGACTACATTCATCCCTTTGCATAGAATCAGAACGTCTGAAAAGTTTTGTTTTAGACTCAGTGCCCCTTCTGTTGCTATTTGTCTTGAGGGCAAGACAGTTGATACTTGTGATGGTAATACTGAGTGATCTGTGTCTCAGAGGAGTGCTGTTTTAGAATAACTTAGCTGAGTGTCAGTTAATAGTCTAGTTTTACTACACCAAGGGCTGAGTTTTAGTCATGTGCAACATTTCCTTTGGAGCGATACTAGATTCCTCCAAGGCACTAAATGAGTAAGTCATACATGCCAGTGACTGAGTATTTGCTGAGGGCAACAGACTAAAGGGATGCCTAGAAGTGCTTGGGGTTGGGCAAGTTTATGTGAGTTAGAAAGCCATGCAGTTGGAAGCTTTAAAGAAAAACTAATCACCCCTGCTATCTCCCACATACCAGCTACTCATTCCAGTTTCACAAGTAAGTAATTACAGTCTTTGCTATTATTTTGTCATCAGTTTTTTTTTTTTCCTGGCACATGAAAATCTTTGAAATTCAGGAATTATTGAGTCTTTATTTAGACTTTTAGTACAAGTTTTTTGTATGTGTGTGTTGGTTTTTAAAGATAACCCAAATGGTCTTCAGCTGTGTTTTCTGTTTGAATTTTAGATAAGCTGTTGCCAGGTGATGAAGGAGCCCTCAGGTTACACCTGATGCATTATTGTGAAGCATGTACAGCACCCAGAATGCCAGAGTTCATTCTGTACGCGTTCCATAATGCCTACCGGAAGCTCCCATGGAGGGACCTGTACCCTGACCAGATGCTCATGGAGGCCTTCTTCAAGGTGAGCTATCACCCTCCATGGCACAGCCTGGCTCCTAGGGAACAGCCTGTTCACTGTGCTTCTTAGGCATGATTGCAGTGTGTGCCAGAGTGGACTGTGCCGGCCTTCTGTGTTGTCCGAATGGTGCTCATGTGAAGCAACATTTCATGGAAATCCTTTTACTGTGGTAGAAGGTTACTAGAAGACATTTGTAGGACTGTTTTTAAACCCAGAGAAAGATTTTGTCTGTAATATGGCTGTCACCCCCTAGGCTTTAGTAATATTGCTGTATGAGTACGTAACTGACGTCGTCAGGCTCAGTCTTGGTGACTCTGGGTCTACATATTTTTCTAGGACAGAAGCATCAGGCTCACATGCTGTTAAATGTTCTATTAAAGCAAATGTAATTGGTACTCAAGCCATTAGTTTCTCTAAGCAGTTACATAAGGGAATAATGTTGTGGGAGATAGAAGTGCATCGTAACAACCAATGATGCATCATAATCACATAAAGACCGGAAATAACTTGGACAAAAGGCTAATACGTATGCGAGTCTTAGCAGTAGAAGCACTAGTCACAGAAAACAGGCCCTGTAGCGTGACTTACAGAGCAGCCTGACATGTCTGTGGTTCTTAAGTTTTCATTTTTAAAAACCCATTTTACTCTTGTCTCAGCTTTTTGTAGTTTCTCCAGTTTATTCAGAGTCACTAGTTCTTTTGTGTTTACTCTTAACTTGACATTCCACTGATGATGGAGATGCCATGAGTGCTTTAGTTACTGCAGGCTGACGGTGGTTTCTGGCAGTCTGTGAAGTATACTGTGTCCCATTTGTGCTGTCTGTGGAGAGCACCCAGGGCTGCTTTGTTTCTGTAGCTAAGCTCCGGGGAGAGCCGAGGACAGCTGTTTTGGAAATAGAAGCTTAGGAATGATTTTATAGCTAGGTTTAGTATATGAGATAGATCCTGAGTAGATATTTATCACCACTGTGAACATGAAGAGGATGTTTATTTAAACAACCGTGAGATAGCTTTAAGTAAGCAGGCAGCCTCAGCTGTGTGACAGATCAAATGGTAGCATGGCTGTAAGGGTTGCTGTAGACTTGGTGCCTCTGGGAATTTAATCAATCATAGGTGACCTTGATCTGGCCAGAAGCTGGAAGCCTTTCAGTTCTGTATGTCCTGCCGGAGTAAGAAGGGATGTGTTTTGAGGGATTTGGAGTGAGAATAGAAAACAGGTCATAAAGGAGGATGAGGAATCATTTTCTAAAAGAGAAAAGAATAAGCAGTTAACAAAATATAATGATGGTAGTCACGGAAGGGCATGAATCATCACCAGATTCCATTGACTGTGGTTTTATAAATGAATTTTAATCTTCATTTTAAACAGAAAAATTTATAGCTAGCCATGTTTTATTTTAAACAGACTGTTGAAATGGGTAATAAGAGATGACTCTGACATTGATCATATACTATAAAATACATTTACCCCCACCAATTCCTAATATATTTTAAATATGATTTAATTAAACATTATGCAGTCATTAAAAATCACAAAGCCTAATGATGTGGAGACACTTTTATAACATAATATTATACCGAAAAGGCAGTATAAAAATTATATACAATAATATACTGGGTCTCAAAGTACGGTCCTAGGACCAACAGTGTCTACACCACCTGGGAGCTTGTTAGAAATCCAAATTCCTGCTCTCACCCTAGTTGTAGGAAATATAAAATTCTGGGGATGGGGTTGCATAATCTGTCATTTTAGTGAGTCCTCCAGGTGGTTCTCATGCACGATCAGCTTTAGGAACTACTGACTAGTAGATCTCAACCTTTGTTCTGTCCTAGTACATCTGAGGACTGTGATAGATTCCCCTGAGCGTTGGTGACTAATTGGGGCAGGGATTTGACCCTCTGGTCAGAGATAGGGAAGGTCATTCATTCCTCTCCTGTTAAGAATTAGTGGAATAAATAATGAACTCTAAACAAGCTGAAAAATGTATGCATTTACTAAGCATGGAAAAAAAAAATATTACAAATGTTAAGTCTAACTCTTCAGGGGGAGGGGTTTGCAGATGATTTTTATTATCTGGGAAAATTATTTTTTAAAATTCAGTTTAGTATGTG
The DNA here is from genome assembly GCF_048164855.1 of Canis lupus baileyi. Taxonomy (NCBI): domain Eukaryota; kingdom Metazoa; phylum Chordata; class Mammalia; order Carnivora; family Canidae; genus Canis; species Canis lupus. Next base: position 36,177,959 of record NC_132843.1, on the reverse strand, counting down.
TTGATTTATACACATTTTCAAGAACACTGACAGTTTAAAGGAAAACATTGGTTTTATTTCCGTTTAGGTGGAACGAGGAAGCCCCAAGAGCTGCTTCTTATTTTTGGGGTCTGTCCTGTGCGAAGTCAACTGGGTTAGTGTGCTCTCTGATGCCTGGAGCCCCAGTCCCCGCCCAGAGACACGGAACATGATTGTCTGCCTCCTTTTCATGATGATTTTATTGGCAAAGGAAGATCAGCTGGTAGACCAAGCAGTAAGTTTGGAGAGCCTGTGATGAAGGCTTGGCAAGACTTCCTAGGTCCTCATTCCCTATGAGGTTGTAGCTTTCCACTTGTTTCCCTAACGCCCCTGTCAGTATGAATATCTCCTTGGCATATCGGATATGCCTTCAACTAGATGCCTGATATTCTGGGATCATTGATAATCTAATTCTGGGTTATGAAGGGAAGCACACTGAATTAGATTATACAGGTCAATTTTATTTTACATCTCCTGAATTGCTAGTTCTACCAACAAATCTGAGAGTTCCTTGAAATACTTACAGATTTTAGAGTTAATATGTTTTTGCCAAGACCTTGGTTATTACTTTTATTATTACTAGTACTTCTTCCTTGAGTAGATTTTTTTTTTAAGATTTTATTTATTTATTCATGAGAGACACAGAGAGAGGCAGAGACATAGGCAGAGAGAGGAGCAGCAGGCTCCCTGCAGGGACCCTGATGTGGAACTTGATCCCAGGACTCCAGGATCACACCCCAAGCCAAAGGCAGACGCTCAACCACTGAACCACCCAAGCATCCCACCCTTGAGTAGATACTTACTTGACATCTTAAGTGTTCTGTTCTTATCCTAGACCGTCCTAATGGTCATTCCATAGACTAGAGACACCTATTTCTGGGAAACTGATAACTCTGAAACAAAAGGAATATGTGTTTTATTTTTAGGATTCACCTCTCCTGAATCTCCTTGGACAAACAAGCTCACTCTCGTGGCATCTTGTGGATACTGTGTCTTACCAGAGTGTGCTCAGTTACTTCAGCAGCCATTACCAGCCAGCCACCATCCTGGCAAAGGAATCTTCTGCAGAATTAATCATGAAGCTCCTAAGAGTGTCTGCAGGCCTTTCCATTCCTACTGACAGTCAGAAACATCTTGTAAGTTGAGTGGGTGCTTTAAAAGGCAGAGTGTTCTTCAGAATTGTAGTAGTGGATGGTCTCAAACCCTGTGACAGCTCAGTTGAAAAAGAGCATGTGTATCATTGTGTACTCATATTTTGGCCTCTCACATCTCTTATTTTTAATTATTTCTTTTTAGTTGTAATTATTTAATTATTTGAGTTATAATTATTTCTCTAATTAGTTCGCTTCTCTATTAAATGAATTACCTTCACTTAACTAGTCGTACCACACGCTAACGAGAGATCAAAAGGATGGAGGGCGCTGGCTGTCAGTTTAGAAATTGGATGTCATTGGCAGCACAGTGGCAGGGAAGTTAAGAGCCTGAGCTTGAAGTCTAACAAACTTTAGTCCCCAGCTCCCTGCCATTCTGATGTTGGTTTTCTCATCTGAATTGAAAATGATACTTTGCCTCAAAGTGTTGTCATGAGAATTGAATTAGGTAATGAACATAAACATTTTTGGAAAAGTTTCAGGCAAGTAATTAGTGTGTAGGTATTATTGCTATTGATGTACTCAAAAAGGAAAAGTGTCCTGGAATTTGGGAGAATGTGGGTTCTGGCATAAGTGTTACCACATATTTGCATATCGCTAGACACAGGACCCTTAGATACACATCTGTCTTCATGTGGCCTCCTGCTCTGTTCTCTTTCCACCCTCCTGAAGCATTTAGAGCAGAGGCATGCTCCTGGGAATGCTCAGTTAATGCTGCTCATGTGGATTCACACTAATGCTCCTTTTATTGTTTGTCAGGATGCAGTTCCAAAATGCCGAGCCTTCACTCATCAGATGGTTCAGTTCCTCAGCTCACTGGAACAAAATGGAAAAATCACCTTAGCAGACCTAGAAAAGGAGATGTGTAAGCTCTTGGATGATATCATCGTCTTTAATCCACCTGGTGAGTGGTCACAGGCAGCCATGTCTTCATTCAATGGGTGAATCTCTGCCATGTGAGGCTTGTGAGATCAGGGCAGTGGGCAGGACACTTTCAGCTGGGTCAGAGAAGTGCTCAGAGAGAGGATTGGTTCCCAGGGACTCTGTCATCTCAGCACCAGGGAGGCACAAATGCTCAGAACTTGAGGGGTTGACAGTGTCCGAGGCTGGTGGGAGAAGGGCTGGACTGAAGGCCAAACTAGGCAACTGGATTTAATGAGGAGGAGAAACTGGAGATGGACCATGAGCAGCATTCTGAGATGCTTTGACTTTTCATTGGGAGGGCACTTCAGAATCACCTATAGATATGTAAAAAAAAAACTATATATGGAGAACTCATGTTCTCAGCAGTTTGGTGGACTGGGTATCCTGACTGCTTCTGCTGAAAACAACTAAGAATGCTGGACAAAATGTTTTTAAGAAACCAACGGTGAAACTTACCATGAGGTGGTGGAAAATCTTAGAAGTCGGGAGCTAAGTGACCTGTAAAGGTAGATGTAGTGCTGAGGCTGGCTTCCCTGTTGAAGGCTTTTCTGGAACTGTCTTAGACTGGGAGGGGAGGGCATTAAAGCCCAGGGCCTGCTGGAGTTGAGGGCCTGAAAGGAGATCTTGTATGCATTGGGTGAGGATGCCAAGACATGGCATCCTCTGTGTAAGGATGAGCCAGAGATAAACCTGCTCCTGGAAGAGGAAAGCAAAGAGTGATCTATTTGACCCGGGTGTTGGGTCAGATGTCTGTGTGATGGGGAAAGAGCTACCTCTTTTAAAAATTAGTAGGTATAAATTGACCCTCATGTGTGTTTGAGGCACAAATTCCTACTACCTAGACTGGTCCAGAGAAAAATACCTCAATCTGGGAACTGAGTTCAAGTTGTTCTGGGTTGGCAGCCCATTAGATGCCTGGTAGAAAGTACCCACAGAGCCATTTTAGAGAAACCCATCTTCAACTCTGACCTCAGAATTCCAAGGCCTATGAACCAATAGTAAAAAAAAAAAAAAAAAAAAAAAAAAAAAATCATAAACCACACAAGGAAACAAGGCAGCACAAGCAAGTCAGACTCACACATGAAGACAAGATATTGGAATAATTAGCGAGTATATAAAAGTTAGGAAGGAGGTTGAGTTAAAAGCATGGTAAGGTTTTAGTATTGTTGGAGAGGGTCAATAAATTGATTAAATTTGCATTTTGATAAAATGGGAATGTTGAAATTACCAAGGAATTCACTAAAAGAATAGAAATAGAAATAAAATGTATAATTTTTCAAGTTAGTGGAAGGAGATAAAAAGGAATGGCTAAAATACATTCAGTCCAAAGACGGCAAGAAAAGAAGGTTGGAGAAGGTAAGTAAAAAAAAACAAAATAAGATGGTGAAATTTAAATACACCAGTAAATGTAAATGTACCAAATTCAACTTAAAAGACAAAGTTTGTCAGACCGGATTAACAGTGAACAACATCCAGCTTTAAGCTGTTTCTGAAAAGTACATATAGAACATAAGATACAGAAAGCTTTCGATAAGGCAGTCATATTAGGCAATTATTAAAATAGAAAGCTGGCATAGCTAGATTAATATTGGACAGATAGGACTGTGAGGCAGGAAGCATTACGGAGCCAGATGTTATCTAGGGTACTTTCCTGCCTTGAAGTTGCATGACAAAATAAATAAATAAATAAAAGCGTTAGTAGAGTCTTTGAAAAAAAAAAAGTCTTTGGAAATTGATAAAAGGTTTAATTCACCGGGAGGATAGAAGAATGATAAATGTATTTGTACTTAATGATACAGTAGCAACTGCAAACACCTAAAGTGAAAACTGACAAAATTAGGAAGAGAAATGTCAGATGCACTCACAGTAAGAGATTTTGCCACATATCTCACAGTAAAGGATGAAGTTGAAGGAAAATCAGTGAGGCTTTAGGAGGTCTGAAGGGCCCCGCCGAATGTAATGTGCACGTGGAAAAGGATGTGCCCTGTACATGCAGAACTCACATGGTGTGAGTCTACCACAGAACAGGTAAGGAACCTCACCCTTGTTCAGCCTAAAGCCAGTCTCAACCAATTCCAAAGGACTGGTTTGGAACAGACCACACAAACTCTTAACCACAGTGCAGTGAACTTAGGAATCAGTAACAAAATATAACTATACACTGGAGATTAAGAAGCAAACTTTTAAATAACTGATGACCAAAGAAACAGTCATAATAGAAATCTAGAAGATTTGGAACTGGATAAAAAACCAGAATGCTTCAAAACTTGTGGAGTACAGCTAAAGTGGGGCTTAATTTCTTGGCCTTAAATGCTTATATTAAAATTTTAAAAAGATGAAGGTTAATAAGAATCCAGCTTGAGAAGTTATAAAAGAATAGCAAAATACAACCAAAAACTCTAGCAGGAAAGAGATAATAATCTGGAGAACATAAGTAGGGAGAGAGTGAGTGTGAAGAACAATGAAAGTGGCAGATTAATGTGTAGGTAAATCTACACGAAATGTGACCGTCTAAAACAATAATAATAGTAATGCCTCTTGGGGTTGTGGCACCAGCAGGGAGAGGTAGTAGGAGTTAGAATGTTACAGAGCCCCTGCACTGTCTGGGAGCCAGTTAACAGCCGACTTTGAAAAGTCAAGAGTGCACATGTAATTTGTAAGGCAACCACTGTAAGAATGTTGGAATGGTGTTTAACCTCCAGACCAAAAGAGAAAAAGTAGAATAAGAAATAATGAAAAGAAGCAAAAGAGAGAAAAAGGAATGTAGAATAGGAGGAATAAATGGAAAGTATATTGTAAGATAGTAGATTTAGACTCAGTTACATCAGTAATTACATTAAATATGAGTGACAAAAATTATTACACTGGATACAAGAAAGAAGAAAAACACAACCCAGTAGAAAAAATGAACAAGACCCTTGAGTTGATATTCTACAAAAGAGAATATCTAATATTCATGGAAAGGTGCTAACCATATTAATAATTAGGGAAATGCATATAGTGACAGGTGATGATACATCCACCAGAATGAATACAGTTAAAGTTTCAATACAAAATTGGTGAATATGTGGATCAGTGTAACTCATCTGCTGATCAGAGGGAATTGATACAACCATTTTTAAAAGTTGGGCATCCATCATCTACTAGTTTATATATTCTATGACTCAGAATTCTGATCCTTGAAATATTCCAAAAGAAATGCACCTGTGCCCTGGGAAATGTGAACAGTGTCTATAGGTATGTATCTGAGGGAGTCCATGACCAGAAACAACCCATGTTTTTAGTAGGAAGGTTGAGTTGTTGTATATCCACATAATAGAATGTAGCAGTCAGAATCTGCCACCACATGGGTGAATCTCACAAACGTTTTAATGCTTATTTAAATACTGTTTGAAAATAGGCAACTATAGTATTTAGGGAAGCATAGCAATTGAAAGCTAGTGTTGCTGTCTGAGTTGGTTGGAATTGGTGAACCAAAAATTAATTGGAATTTCTTGAATACATCTGCCATTTAGACTTACCGCACTGCATATATAATGTGGTAGTTAAAAAGCAGATTCTGGAACCAGACTAACTGGGCTTTCCACTTGCTAACCATGTGATCTTGTACAAATTGTATAACTTCATTTGCAAAATGGTTATAATAATTGTACTGTTTCATATGCACACGGTAAGCATGGAATGAGGTAGTGCACCTATCTCTTTAGTATCATCCCCTCTAGCCAGTAACACCCAATTGATGTTAAAAGAAAAAAAGAAAAATTAGCAAGTGATACTGGAGAAATGGTTCTAGAATTGATCAAATGTGTTTAGGCTGTGAAGGTCATATAATAGCTGGCCAAGCACAGGAGAGGAAGGCATTTTAGAAAGATCTTCATTAGAAGAGTGACAGGATCAGATCTGGTTTTTAAGAAAACATTTGTTGACTGTATTGATGATGCATAGGGAGGGATCTATTAGGAGGCTTACTGTACTAGTTTTTTGTTACTGAGTCATCCTTAAAAGGCAAATTATAATTACAGTTGCTTTTGAACTGAACTTCGGAGTTACGGCCTTAGAGAAGAATGCGTGTACCCACAGGAATACATGACAAAATACGTACTCACACACATATATTGTTGAGCTTACGTCTAGAACTTTGGTTTCTGAAGTCCATGCTTGATAAGTAGGTCTTGTAGTAACATTAAATTAGTAACTTGCAGGTGGGCAAGTTTGATTTAATGGTGTGGCGAGTAAGACCCAGACTCCCCTGCTCTCACTCGTATGACTACCAAAGCCTTGTTGTGACAAAGCCCCATTTCTAGTCTATTGAAAAATGTTACCTAGCTCAAGGAGAGCTAGAAGTACTTGGTAGAAACTATAGCCTGTTGAATAGTTTTCTCTACAAATTCCTGGTAAAAGAGGTTTTCTATTTTGAGATGAGAGGAAGGAACCCACCTCAGTAACCTGCTCATTTGCAGGTCTCTTGTCCAATGAATTTGCTTTTTCTTGCATGCTGTGCCCCTTTCATCTCTCAATTTTTTGGAAAGATTTATTTATATTATCAGTCTGTCCACTTTTCTTATTTAAAAAAAAAAACAAAAGATGCTAAGTTAGCAGCTCTTTTAAGAAGGCTTAAAAAGATTTTTCTCTTCTATATTTAGTTTTAAGTAATAATAATCTCTCTTCCTTATAAATTACTCCAGAATATCGACAGCTTTGGCAACGATGAGAGCGGAGGTATTTTTTTCTAAACAGTTTACCAGGTGACTTCTGAGATCTGTGTATTTGGTTTTCCAAATGAGCAAATTTTGGCAGCTAAAGTCTAAGTAAGCATGTTCTGATAAATAATTTAGTCTTCCATACCAGCTTGATATGTGTCTTTATGAAAGGATTACTATACTCGGCCACCTGCTGTAACCAGGGATCTCTGGGTGGTTCCTTACTGTGCCCTTAAAAAGTACTGATGTGCAGCATCTGATCCTTAACAGCCAAGCACCATCCAGAGTACTCGCTCTGGTCCTTCAAGTGTGGTCCTAAGATGTGCCTGGAGTGCAGCCTAGGTTGCTCACATGTCCGTGGCTGTTCCGGCAGCCTCTTATGGTGTGTCTGTGTTCCCTTGCAGACATGGACAGCCAGACCCGCCACATGGCCCTCAGCAGCCTCTTTATGGAAGTCCTAATGATGATGAACAATGCCACTATTCCAACAGCAGAGTTCCTCCGGGGCAGTGTGCGGACCTGGATTGGGCAGAAAGTGCACGGGCTGGTGGTCCTGCCCCTCTTAACAGCAGCCTGTCAGAGCCTGGCTTCTGTCCGCCACATGGCTGAGACCACAGAAGCCTGCATTGCTGCCTACTTCAAAGAAGGTATGAAGCTCCTTTTAGGGTGGTCCTTTCCAGGGGAGAGTGAAGCTTTATCACAAGGAGGTACCTTTTTAGACCCTCCCCAATGGGTGATTGTACCATTCATATTTCCTTGTTAATATGGCTGATACTTTAGTATGTATTTTGTTTGCAAAGATCTGCGGTTAGCATGAGAACCTATGGCCCGTGTCTGTTAGTACAACCATGTTTCTGGGGAGGGAACCTCTAATTCATTTCATAGTGGATTTAGAGGTCAGGCTCGCCCTTTTATGGTAGACACATCATGTAAGAGCCATACTCTTCAAATGCTATAAACCAGAATCTTTATATAAGACCCCTATGTTCTTTTTCTATTTTTGTCACTTGTTACAATGAATTTTCATGTAGTCTTTCACTGATTTTTGTCACATCTGTTGAACTATTACAAAGAGGTCAATTCTCATCCCACTCCTCCCTTTTTAATATTTTTCTTATTCCCTAAACTCTGATTCTGGAAACAACATGGTCTGGTTAAGAATTGTTCAGGTTTGCACTACTCCACTCTAATACCCAGTAACACATCATTGTGCATACAGTAGGAGAGAAAGAAGTATATTAGAGCAAGAATGCCAGGAGATAACCATAACCCATACCTGCCCTTTCTTGGCCACCCATGACATGTCCCCATGTCCCCCCATGGAAGGTGCTGTGCATGTCACCATCTCCCCATGGTCATTTCCCCACCCCCCAAAGAATTGAGAACAATTAGGATAATACTCCTGCTTCAAATTCACTCATGTTACTAAAATCAAAACAATTTTTTTCAATCGATTTCCTTTGAAGTGTGAGTCTAGCTAAGCTTTGAAAAGTGGAAATACTTCAGTTGGATAGAGTAATAAGAATTTTCCTTGGAAAAGCTTAAGTATTCATAACATACTTAAAAGGTATCGGATGAAGTTAAGACCATTAGTTGATTGGACAGGCCACTGGTGTCTACCTGCAATTTTAATGACCATAGAATGATGAGAAGAGTTAACTGCGAGAACACAGTGCTTAGTTCTGACTTCTGTCCCTCTGCAGTGGCTAGCAGGGGCATAGGCAGTTAGTGTGTTAGGTTTCCAGTCTGAGTCACCATGCATGTGTCCCTTGGTTGCTCTCCGGGGCCCACATGGGCTTGACTTAAAGCCTAAAGTTAAAAGATGCATTACAGCAGTTAAATGATTTGATTCCTGTTTTTATCTTGCTATCTTTTCTTGGTGTTCTTTTCTTAGGTTCCCTCAATCAGAATTTAGGATGGGGCCCCATTCTGGTGTCCCTTCAAGTGCCTGAGCTCACCATAGAAGAATTTCTGCAGGAATGCCTGTCCCTCAGCAGTTACCTGACTCTTTATGTCTACTTGCTTCAGTGTTTAAATAGTGAACAGACTCTAAGGAACGAAATGAAAGTGCTGCTTCTCTTAAGCAAGTGGTTGGAACAGGTGTATCCAAGGTGTGTTGGCCCTATGGCTATACTACTGCACTCACTGTATTCATATTATTACCTGTTAGCCTAAGCTTTTAAAGTACTAAATGTCCCCTCTACATAAAATTCAAATGTGGACTTTCAGTTAAATGGGAGCGGAAAGAATCCACTTCTGATTTTATTTTCCTCCTGGGCCTCCCTCCGCAGCTCCATGCAGGATGAGGCCAAGCTGTTCCTGTGGTGGCACCAAGTCCTGCAGCTGTCCCTGATTCAGACAGAGCAGAGTGACTCAGTCTTGATAGAATCTGTCATTCGAGTTCTGCTCATGCTTCAGAGCAGGCTGAGTCTGCTGGCCGAGGAGAGGCTCAGCTCTGGGCTGCTGGGGGCAATTGGGCTGGGCCGGAAGTCCCCCCTGTCTAACAGGTAAGGAAGCACCTACCCCTGCTCTCCTAAGGGGGCCTCGGCATCTGCTCCTCCTCAGGGATTGTGACACTTTGGTAGGTTTTTTGACTTAGGGCTAGGATCCCCCCAGATTAGGAGAAAAAAAAAAAAAAGGCAGCACCTGATTACATCTTTATATTTTAAAAAACATGTTTATTTTTTTCTCATTTGTTTAATAAATTTATTTTTTATTGGTGTTCAATTTGCCAACATACAGAGTAACACCCAGTGCTCATCCCCTCAAGTGCCCCCCTCAGTGCCCGTCACCCATTCGCCCCCACCCCCCCGCCCTCCTCCCCTTCCACCACCCCTAGTTCGTTTCCCAGAGTTAGGAGTCTTCATGTTCTGTCTCCCTTTCTGATATTTCCTACCCATTTCTTCTCCCTTCCCTTCTATTCCCTTTCACTATTATTTATATTCCCCAAATGAATGAGACCATATAATGTTTGTCCTTCTCCGATTGACTTACTTCACTCAGCATAATACCCTCCAGTTCTATCCACGTTGAAGCAAATGGTGGGTATTTGTCGTTTCTAATGGCTGAGTAATATTCCATTGTATACATAAACCACATCTTCTTTATCCATTCATCTTTCGATGGACACCGAGGCTCCTTCCACAGTTTGGCTATTGTGGACATTGCTGCTATAAACATCGGGGTGCAGGTGTCCTGGCATTTCATTGCATCTGTATCTTTGGGGTAAATCCCCAGCAATGCAATTGCTGGGTCGTTTTCATGTTTAAAGAATGTTTTCCTAGTAGCATCTCTTGTTGCATTTTGACTTTGTAACCTGACCACAGTCCTGATGTCTCTCTGGTTCTGAGCCAGTGATGATGTGCAAGGTTCGGTTAAAACACCCACTTAGCTGTTTCACTGCATACTTTGTCAGGGCAGTCCAGGTCCCATGAGGGACTCCGTCTCCTAGAGCTCTAAGTCAAGATGAGTTAAAATTAACTGATAAGAATAAGTAATGAGAAACAAGTCTAAGTTTTTGTTGCTAAATATTCCAAAGCATGAAAGAATTTGCCACTAGCCTCCCAATTTATCTCACTTATTTGCATAATGGTTTTCTTTCCAAAGCCTTATCAGTGTTGAAGAGAGTTCTTTTACCATTCTGATGTCAGCATTCTTGTGGAGTAGCCCATCCTCTTGCTGCAACTTTGGGAATCACTTTGTCCAAACCAGTTCACATCATGTTTCTTTGTGATAGAATTTAGCAGGAGTATGTGATTTTGATTCCCTTAAATCGTGATAGACTACACATAACACTAAGTTTATTATGACAGCCCTTTTAAACTGTACAATTCAGTAGCAGTTAGTTCATACACAATGTTGTTGCAACCGTCACCATTGTGTCCTTCCAGAATGTTTCTGCCACCCCAGCAGGAAATCCCATATTCATGAAATAGGTACCCCCTGAACCCCTCTCCCCTGCATCCTGGCAGCCACCAGCTGATTTTCTGACTTTATTGTATCTATTCTGGACATCTCATATAAATGGAATCATCTAGTATGTGTGTCTTGCTTCTGTGACTTTGCATGAAGTTTCAAGACTCATCCATGTTTTATCATATATCTACCTCATTTCTTTTAATGGCTGAGTAATATTCCGTCGTATGGATGTCCCACATTTTGTTTATCCAATCATCAGTTGATAGGCATTTGGGTTGTTTACACTTTTTGGCTGTTGTGAAGAGTGCCGCTATAAAATTCATTTACAGATTTCTGTTAGAACACCTGCTTTCCATTCTTTTGAGTATATGCCCAGGAGCAAAATTGATGGGTCATAAGGTCACTCTCTGCTTAGGTTACTGAGTAACTGCCAGAACCTGTTTTCCTGTGCCATTTCTCATACTCACTAGTGATGTCTGAGAGTTCCAATTATTCTACGTGTTGGCAATGCTTTTATTCTTGAGTCTGAATTTTGCTTACATTGTTCAGGCAGTGATAATGGAAAGAAGATGAACACTTCTTCTTGATCACTGTTAAGATTTTCCTGCAGAGGGGGGCACCTAAGTGGGTCAGTCAGTTGAGCATCTATCTGCCTTTGACTTAGGTCATGATCCCAGGGTCCTGGGATTGAGCCCCACATCAGGCTCCCTGCTCAGTGGGGAGTCTGCTTCTCCCTTTCCCTCTGCCTCTCTCCTTGCTTGTGCTTGCTCTCTCTCTCTCTCAAATAAATAAATAAATAAAATCTAAAAAGTTTTCTTGCAGAGGCTAGCAACATTAGGTCTGGAATGTGTTTATCTAGTTTTTAAAGAGAAACTGTGGTATTTATTTTAAAATCTTTGCTTTAATAGTCACTTACTTCTGACCTCTTCCTGACACCCAAGGTTTCGAGTGGTGGCTCGAGGCATGGCCGCCTTCCTTTCAGTTCAGGTTCCTTCAGAGGATCAGATCCGTTTGAAGCCTGGCTCGGAATTACATCTGACCCCAAAAGCTCAACAGGTCAGTAAAAACAGTGTTACCATTATGGGGTAGGAGTCCTCCAGCAGGCCTGCTCAGGAGGCAGGTGGGTGGCAGCTGTGGTCTTTACACATGATGACAACACGATGACATGACTTACTGGAGTGGCTCTTCAGTATGCTCTATGTTCTGGTAAATGGTTAGTGCATATGGCTGCCTCGGATTTTGGACCATCTTTGTAGGTGCTTGCCTAGAGCACTGTCAGTGCCATCGTACAAGAAGCAGGGCCATGGGCAAGCCAGCCAGTCTGATGAACATGACTGTGTGCTGACCGGCCGGTCACCTGCTGGGGGTTGGGGGCTGGCACGGACAATGGAGCCACAGCCTAGACTGATTAGGTAGGCTGAGCTCTAACTTGGAACCAAGGAAGGGGGTCCTGTTGTATGAGTCTGGACATTAACCACTGTTGGCTGCTGTTGGAATAACCAACCATGGACAGAATGGCAGCTATGAGAAATTATAGTTTGTTCTAAAAACACGGAGAAAGGCCACATGGCAGTGGTCCCATCCCCATAACTATTTGCATCTGTAAACTAGCTCGCCACGTGCATACAGAAGAGTCTCAGGTAAAATGATGGCAAGCATTCTTGAGTCCTCACTACATGGCCGGCACTGTTGTAAATTTTAACTCACTTGAAATTAATGAGTTAAAGTTTTAACTCATTGAATCCTTATAACCCCTTGTACCATAGAAAGTGTGTCTATCCTGGTTGTGCAGTGAGGAAGTGGAGCAGAGAGGGTGGGGCCGAGACTCGCTCAGGCTGGTGGCTCCGGCTTCCCCCTCTGTGCTGCACAGTCCTCTCTGTGAATGGTAGGCGCTCACACCCTCAGCTCTCCCTCCCTTGCAGCCTTGCAGAGTCTGAGCCAGCCACATTCAGAGTGATCTCTTGGTTATTAAGAGCACACATCCAGTGATCCAGTCAGCAGGTTCTTTGCAGGCTTCTTGGTTTCTCTAATACCCGATACATGTCACAGACTGACCTGACAACTGCTATTTGAGTCCCTAATGTCATCTGGAGCCATGTGTGAATTGTCATAGGTAGGCAGGCAATTCTCCCCAGGGCCAGTTGTGAAGTCAGCGTGATGCATTTCCAGGTGTATTTGAGAAGTCCAATGCTAGCAAGTCCCCTGGGCCTCACCTCTGCCTTCATTCCCTTAGAGTGAGGACTCCTACATGTCCCCATTGATCCTGTTCTTAGGTTGAACTCTCTTCACACAGCAGTTAGGTTGGTACCCAAATCTCTTCAGTTTAGCTTCCACTCCAAAACGTCCTTCTTCAGCCATTTATTTCTAAGCTGCTGGTTAATTTACCATCCTCAGAATCTTCTTCCTTGTTTACTGAGCCAAGCAAATTCCACCATTTAATCTGTATTCTCTAGTGTAGTGGTCACTGTATCCGAGAGGGGAAGGTGTGGGGGACTTTATGGTCATATTCACCATCCCTGGTGGTGGGTGAGCCTGTATAGCTGGAAAATAAAACTCTCCCTCCACCAAGAACCATTGTTCCTATTTTGTTTTCTCCAAATAGTTTTTTTCTCTTCTCCCACTATGAAGAAAGGACAGTATAAAATTATGGAATTAAAAAATATTTTTCCTTATTCCCAAAGAGGGCCACGGGAACACCTTCATTGTAATGAGCATTGTAATGGGCAAAGCCGGAGGAACTTGATTTGTACTTTGTTGACTTGATAGAACTACCTTATTGTTTACCCTCAGCAGCTCTCAGATACTGGTTTCTTTTGAATTTCCTACAGTTTAATATGTTTAGTTTAAAAACATGATTTTTGTAACCTAAGAACAAACCCGACAGCAAATCCAACATCTCACAGGCCACTGGCACCAGGGATTTCCAGTTTGGGCTCTAGGAGGAGAGGCAGCAGGTGGGAATGGTTCTGTGCTTGCACTGGCGTGAAGGAGGACGAGGCAGTAGGCCAGCCTGCTTGTAGCAGTGGCTGTCCATGGGGAAGGCTTGAGACATAGCACAGGCCAGGAAGAGGGAGGGCTGGATTGTGGAAGGCGGCAGAAGCCAGAGAAGCTTGAGTTGCTGGCTCAACTCAATGGTCCCACTGTGGTTAATCACTGCCTGCCTTTGGGACTCCTCCTCCTAGATCTGTAGGTTCTCGGAGGCTCACAGTTGTACCAGATAACGGCAGGTGTGCTGCACCTGTGGGAATCACATTATATGCGTCCATGTGGTTAACCCTTGTGTCTTTGTGTCTTTTAGGCTCTAACTGCTCTTGAATCCTTGACCTCAAGTAAGCAGTATGTTGAATACCAGAACCAGATATCACAAGCTGCACAATTTATAAAGCATCCTGGCCATTGCCTCCAAGATGGAAAAAGCTTCCTGGCTCTTCTTGTTAACTGTCTCTATCCAGAAGTGCATTATTTGGACAACATACGATAGTAACACTGAGTATCACAAGAAACCCTATTGCTGTTTATGTTTACATTTAACTTTGCTGTTGCACAAGTAACTTTGTTCAGTCTCACTGCAGAGCTCAGTTTGGCCAATGAGTTAGTTGCATCCCGACTGAGATGCAAGTTGGGAGGCACTAAATAATTCTGTCACGCATGCGCACATGTGTATGCGTGTGTATGTGTGCTTTCTTAGTTCTAGAAACTTCCGGGGGCCTTTTTAGTTTTTATGTTTACCCAACAAGAAACTTACTAAGTCTCACTTGGGCACAGAGCCACTCTCAGCTGCTGGATCCCCAGTCACCTCATAGGACCCCGCCCGGGGCTCTTTTGCATCCCTGTTTTATTTAAATCTCAAGAATACTGTGCCAGATCTAACTGCTTTGGGAATCATGTAGAACCCTCACTTTCGAATCCCATTTATGTTCCTTCAAGGTGTAAAACAAGCTTTGAAAATTTCTGCATTTCTCAAATATGGGGAAATAACACCAGCTTAAAAGTATCCCTTCCCTCCGAGTGGAGGTAAGAATGTTGAATTAAAGCAAGTCATTGTCTAAAAAGTGGCCACTTGATCCTGCTTATAGTGGATGGCAGAGATGGTGACAAGTCCATTCCCATCCAGCTGTGGTCCTCATGGAGAAGATGCCCGTGTCAACCTAGGTGGCATGTGATGAGCAGACTGTGCACAGGCGTGTTTTGTTTGATCCCTTGGTGGAGGGTGGGGTCATTATAGACATAATCCATGTTGAGCCTGTCCCAGCCCATTCCTTCATTCCCATGGCTCCCCCAGCCCCTGGAGACACCAAAGTTTGCAACTCTTGGTAGATAGCAGGCTTGAAATCTAAAAGCTTTGCTGTCTAGAGAGAGAGACAGTCTGAGACCTTGATGCTCTGTTCCCTGCTTGTTTCTTCATCCCACATCTAAACTCAGATGAAGTCAGCATACCTGCTGAAGCCCTGGTCTGTGGAAAATTGGCTTTTCCCCATAGCCCTGTGCCTTCTATTGTTTACAGCTCACTCCTTCCCAACACCCACCTGTAGCCTTGCCTTGTCCTGTTGCCGGCGTCTTGCTCTTATTGTTTTCCCCGCAGAATGAGCAGCTTGACTTTTGTCTTCCTCATTCCCTTGGCTCAGAATTGATTTTGTTTGTTCAGCTTGCATACCATGTCTTCTGTTCATAGGCTACTTATAACCCAAGGATATTTATGTAAAAACATCTGAACTGAGCTCCTAGCAGGGGGTAGGGATGTAGGTTAACAGAGTGATTGTCTCTTTTCAGATACCCTTTTGGAGTGCTTCCCCTGTGTGGAAGGGTACAGGAGCTTTCCTTCCTTTTGAACTTCTCTAGTTGGACAGAACACTCTGCCTCACAGATGACGATCACCCCTGTGCAGCCTCCACATTTGTGGAGGGCACCAGGTGCCATCTCAAGAGGGGCACGTCACAGAGCTAGCCTGGGTTTGGCTTCTCCCCGTTGTCGACATCAGTCAGCTTCCCTGTGCTGTGTAAGAAAATGGTAGAAGCTGTGAGCAGTTTGGTGGCCGGTGTGGCCACAGAGGTTTTGTGACAGGAAGGGTTGTTTTGCGTCTGAGGAAGCTGAAATTATTGATATCCTAGAATGTGAAAATTTTGAGTGACAGTATGTACATTTTAAAGAAAATTATGATGAATCTATTAATTTTCAAAGGTTTGTAATATTTATAATGTGTTTGGTCTGTAAAAATTATAATAAATAAAATCACTCTTTGGTTGTAGCTGGCAAGAATATGAATTTTAGGGCCCTCACACTATCCTGTCAGGGACTGCAGTTAAAGTGGATGCAGACTCTTAGGCCTGATATCCTCTATCTCACCTGCCACTGGAACTGAACCATCAGGGATGGTCCATGAGAGCGCTTCCTCTCTAACTCCTTCGTGCGCATCAACAGTGGAAGCTCTGCTTGTCATACAGCCTCCTCAGAGTGGCTCTGGGCTAAGAAAGCACTTTCAAGACAGTGTGATAAGATAGTTCCAAAGGTGGCAGCGCTGTTGTCGCCTCCTGGGGCAGAACAGACCTCCTCCCATTGGCTTCCAGGAGTGATGTACCTTTGCTGCCAAGTGGTCTCAGTGTGGGGTGCACAGGGCCAGTTTCCAAGACCGTTGCCTGCTTTGAGCTCGCACAGACCTTCCCCTCGTGTGCCCCTGGGCGGCACCTGGCCAAGGACGGGCACCTCCCCTGCTTCTGCACCCGTCTCCCCCTGGCTCTGCAGCACCAGAGGATGTGTCTGAGAGGCACATTCCATCTTCCCCCATCTCCTGGCTCCTGCACCAGCCATGACAAGGGAAGCTGGGAAGAAGCTGGAAGGCACGGATGCTGAGGACTGGAGGTTGTACTCGTGCGTCTGCTCAGCCTGATGGAGGAGCCAGGACCCATGTGCAGGTCCCCACAGCTCCTGGGTCCTCAGAGAACCTCCTGATCTGTTTGGGGCTCAGTCATACCTGCTTCCTGGTGTTGCCGGAGCGTCTCTGTTCTCAGGCGGAACAAGCCTGTCCAAAAAATGAAAACCCCCAGAGGAGCCTAATGTCACTTTAATCAAGTGCCAACCCCATTCCCCCAGTCAGTTGCTAATGTCAGTGTGTCCAATTGTCCAGGCTAGTAGAGTGTTCATGCCCTTTCTTCCTTTGAATGAAGGTGATACACAGTGTTTCTACTGGGTTTTTAATACTGAGATTATGAATTTCTTCTGGAGCAGGCAGCAAATGCTGTAGAATCCTGACTTTTGACGTCAGCAGGGTCATCTGGTCCCGCCTCTCTCAGCAGGCATCCCTAGCCCTGCCCTTCCAGCCTCCTCTCCTGACCCCCTCCCACCTCCCCTCTGCCTCCTCTCCCCACCGGCCCCGCCCCCAGACCTGTAGTCCCGCCCCCATGGACACGTCCAGGTGGCCCTGGGCCAGCTACCCTCCCACCCCCTACCCCCAGAACTGCTCTATATTGCGCTTTGGCTGGAGCAGGCCAGCCAGGCAGGGGCTGCTCTCACTCCTCAGACAAATCTTCCACCATTTCCAGCCCTCATCACACCTCCAACCCCACTCGTCCACCCCTGGTCTCCAGGCTGAGTGCTCAGTGCCTTTTGCTGGTCCTCATCCCCTGAACATCTAACAGGGCTGCTCTTTGGGAAAGAGTGCCCCAGTTAGCCCATGTTACTCCGAGAGGGCGGCATCCATGGGCTCGAGACCAGGGAGGCTCCGAGGGCACAACCTGGGGGGGGGGCACTCACCTGCAGACTCCCCTTTTTGGTGCCCTCCACCTGGCCCCTGCACGGGGATCGGCAGGGCAGTGTGGGCCAAGCAGCGAGGTTCACTCCCCAGGCCCCAGGTGACAGCATGGGCTCTCACCGGCCCCCACGGTGGTTGGCACATCGCTTGGCAGCAAATTCCAACAACAGACCTTGGTTCGACATCAGCTGCCACCAAAGACTGGCCTCCCCGCCTGTGTGTGTGATGCGCTGGTAACAGTAAGGCGCCCTTGTGTGTAAACTGCTCTTCGTTTGGGGCCAACTTTATGGCTTATTTTGAGGTAGTTGCTAAATATTCTTCTGTTCAGTTGTCTTTTAAACAAAATGGAGAGTATAATGTTGGAAACAAACATGTTTTTTTTTTTCTTTTTTAAAGTATTCTACTGATCTTCCATTGGAATCTGGGTTGAGCTGGATAAAGTTCTTGGCTTACAGCCAGGCGCTCATCCTGACCTTGTTCTGGTCTGCAATGATCCTCACACATTACTGAGCCATCGAGTGTCCTGTACAAGCTATAGAATTGATGCTTCCTCTAGTCTGGATAGGTCCCTGATTTCTTAGGACAATAACTTGAAAAAATAACTGACCCTCTTTTGGGATAATGAGATCACTTAAGGAATGAATGTTGTTTATAATAACTCTTATTTTTTAATGTGCAAATGTAATATGTCTCACCAAGCACTGAAGGTTAGAATTTATTTTTCTTTCAATGGCTTAAAATCACTTATGGGGTCACAGGTACTTCCTAAGTGTGTTTAATGCTCTCCTTCCCACATGTCTAGTGTGGCTTTTAAAAACCACAACTTATTTGGTCATTAAATGTGCAATATTCGCTTCTTATTGTTTAGCATTTTACATGCTTGTGCGAAGGAGGAGTTTTTATATAATGATGAGAAACAGGGAGAAATGAAAATTGGTTTAAGCAAAATTCTGCAAATAAACCAGAATCAAATTTAATTTACATGTGGTGGACATGTCTCATTTTTGGCAAGTTGGTTGGCAGGTCTTTTGATCCAGAAACCTCACTAAGACAAATGTGAAATTAGAAAGCTGGTAATGGGTAGAATCTAGATATCGTTGTGACCTGTCACCACACCACACCCAAGGCCTCTAGTTTCAAAGGGAATTTAATGCTTAGGGGTTTAAGACCTGGCATAGACAGGCGGCCACCTGGTGATCCCAGAGAGTTCAGGAGGGCCCTGAGTCTGTGATGTGGTTGTGACCTTAGCAAGTGGAAGGACAAGAAGCTTCTGGAAGGCTCCACTGCCAGAGTTCGTGGTGGGGATGGGACACCTCGGAGGACTGAGCTGCCAGGAGAGGGCCTCCTAACCTGAGCTCAGAGCTCGCTCTTACTATTCTTTTCATTAACATTTCTTTTTTTTTTTTTAAAGCTTTATTTATTCATAAGAAACACAGAGAGGCAGAGACACAGAGAGGGAGAAGCAGGTTCCCTGCAGGGAGCCTGATGCGGGATTCAATCCCCAGAACTCCAGAATCACACTCTGGGCTGAAGGCAGGCGCTATGGGACTAGATCCCTGGACCCCAGGATCATGCCCTGAGCCAAAGGCAGATGCTCCACTACTGAGCCACCCAGGTGTCCCTTCATTAACATTTCTAAGACACATCTGGAATGGGCCAAAGTATGGTGGAGGGTCTGCACTTGTGGTATTAACATCAATTTGGGATTTCCCCGGGACAGGACCTCTTCTACCCTTGTCTGCATTTGGCAGATAGAACCACAGGAATTAGGGACTGGACAGCAGATCAGAGACAAGCTGTGCCACCTCCTTGAATTCTAAGAATCCTGTTCCCTGTCTCGAGATGCGTGGGCTTTCTTGCTGGGCCACACCCACAGAAGTGCAGCCAGATGTGGCCCCTGTCACTGTGGGGCGACTCAGAATTAGGGAAGGTCTTCATCTAAGGATGAAGGAGCTGGGATCTTCCTCCAAAAACTGCTCCTCTTCTGAAGACAGCCCTCTTCCCCCTTGGTCTTCCTTTGTTAGCCAAATCCTTTTAGGAAACAGCCCTACATTCCTGATCTGATGTCAGTGACCAATGTGGCCTCTCACCTGAACACCATATTTTAACATAGCCTAAATTTGTGCCTTAGACCAGATTTACCCCGGACTCAGCCAACCTTCCCAGGCTGACCTGTGCCCTGCTTTGTCCTTAGCCTGTCTTAAGGCCCCTCTGTCTACCTTCCCTTTCCCTATCCCCTCCTTCCCACTCTCCCCTCCCCCACCCCCTCTTTCCCCCTCCTCCTTTGGTGGAGGTATGGAGGTGAGTGGGCAATCCAGGTCTGGGGACCCTTTGAGGTCACTTGCACACAGGGCTTGAGGAGGGCTGTGGAAGATAAAGGTCTGGGGCCCCAAACCCAGGGAGACCTAGAGGGGTCCAATCCCAAGTAATTCTGTATCCTTATATTGGCAGATTTTCTCCCTTTAATTCATAAAATATGACACAGGAGAGGGGACCCTGGGAAAAAGGATGGCAGGTGGGTGAGGAAGCAGCTGGGACCAGAGCTGTTTTGTCACAAAACATGTGCAAAGAGAACTCCTTGAGGTCATGAAGGTGGAGGCACTCAGGAAATGTGGGGGGCTGTCGGGAGGGGCAGTGACAGAGCTGAATGCAGGACAGAGCCCAGGACCCCTGACTCCAGGTCTCTAAGGTCCCAGTGGCTGGTGGGGCCATGGCTCTCGGGTCCAGCCTCGCAGGGAGGCTGTATGTGATGACCCGGCCCCACTGTGTGTTGCTTCCATCTCCAGGCAGGGCCTGCCTTCAGTAGAGACTATCTCACTATCACGGTCTTCTCATCTAGATATATCTCCATATAAAAGTGAAGTTATTAGCAGCTCAAGGGCAGGGAAAGTGTGTTGGGCTCTTGGTAGACCTGGGTGGGCCCCAGGGCAATTTTCATCCTCCCCCCCCCCCCCCCCCCCCCGCCAACTGCAGCTCCAGGGGTAGGAGGTGGGGTGCAGTTGGGGGCAGAGTGGGGGTTCTCAGAAACCCTTCTCGGGACAGAGGGGCTCACATTCCTGGAGCATGTGTCCTGGGCCACACTGGAGGGGTGGGGGGTGGGGGACTCCTGTCTTGAAAACACCAAGTCTCCTGGGTCACTTCTCTCCATGGCTTCAGGACCGGGGATGATGTGAATGGTCTGTCACCTGTGGCTATGGTCCGTCCTTGCTAGGGACAGAGCCTGGGTGCTCTCAGATGGCCTGCTTGGGGAGGATGGCGGCTCTGCTCCCAGGAGTCGGGAGGCCAAGTGCAGTCCCCTCGCCACCCTCCCCGTCGGCCCCTGGAGCAGCTAGCTGCTTTCTCTGAAGATGGAGCAGGAGGCCGCCTTGCACTGGGAACAGATTGGTAGAGGGCATGCTGGCGGGACCCTGTGCTGCCCCTCTGAGAAGGCGCCCAGAGCCCATCACGGTGTGCAGAACCACCCATCAGAGGCGCATTTCTCTGAGGAATGCCACTTCTGCAGTTTCTGGGAAGTCCTACCTCAAACTGCACGACCATAGGAAGAACACTCCCACCCTAGTTAGTCAGGCCCACCCAGGGGGAGTCTCAAACTAGCTTGCTAAAGAATGGCCTGGACTCCACTGGGCCCTGGCTAGAGACAACAAGCTAAAAAAGACAGTTTGCATGGGAAATATGAACGTGGGCTGTACGACAGTATTATCCAATTATTGTTCATTTTCTCAAATGCGACAATGGCATCGAAGTTACAGAGGAGAGTGCTCTCATCCTCTGGAGGTGTGGCTGATGTATTTCAAGGTGAAGTACTGTGGTATCCACAGTTTACTATTGACGGTTCAGCTGAACACACAGATTCGTGTGCACACGTATGCACACGTGCCCATTAGCAAGTATGGCAAAATGGTAGTAACTATTGAATGTAGGTGGTGGGTATCTGGGTGATCGTCTTTTACAGCTTGTGTGCGCATGTGCGCACATGTTGGAAATGATCCTAATACAAAGTTAGGGGCTGAAGCACGTGAGCATTTGTTTACAGCTCAGCGCCCACCCTCAGAGCCCACTTCTAGGAGCCCAGGTGGCACTCGGAATGGGGATTTGAGCAAGTTCCCCAGCTGTTCCTGATGCAGGCTACCCTCAGAAACCACTGCGGAAACACTGCTCCAAGTGGAGCAGGTCTCCAGGTGGAAACCCCGGGCCCAGAGCACGGTGGGTCTGGAGCAGGTGCGGCGGTCAGACTCATGAAAGCGGCATGCTGAGCAGTACAGGCCGTCAGCACCATACTTGGGCCCCTGGGTGCCCCGGCTGCCCTCTGCTCCTCAACCCTGTTGGGGGCAGCCCTTTGCACTGTGTGGGAGCTTCGTCTTGCTGCCGCCCCAGCTCCGGCCACCTGGCCTCTACCCTCATGCTCCAGCAACTTTCAGCTGCTTCAACATCACACTGTGTCCCACCACCTGGCCTTGCCCAGGCTGTCCTTTCTGCTTAGAATCACCTTTGTTCTTACCTTCCAACCCCCCTTCTCCCCTGTTACATGTACCATGTCCATGTCTCCTCCTCCAGGAAGCCTTCCCAAGGCTGGGTCAGTCATCCTTTCTGTGTCCCCCCCCCCCCCCCAGCATCTTCGGCATATTGTTTGTCCTTACATGATTTCCCACTTACTGGTCTATTGCTTCCTAATGTGAGAAATCCCAGAGAGTCTTACTATGGAGCCATCAGGGCTGTTCCCCATTCCAGGTACAATGTAGGGTTTCATTCCCCAGCCCCTGAGAGTGAATGGGGCCTGGGGCTAGTTCTGGCCAATGAGTCCTGATCTCAGTGGGAGACCCTCTTTGAGCTTTCTTTTTATCTCCAACCCAATAGTCTGCAACAAGAGGCGGGGGGATCCCTGGGAGCCTGGGTCCCTGAGTAAGTACAATGAACAAAGCCAGTCCATGACGGGCATGTATCTTTGGCGGGGAAAAAACCCTAATTGTTTTCAGCTCCTGTGATTTTGGGGTTGGTTTGTTTCCACAGCACAACCTGGCCCAGACTCATTGCCATATGCCCAAATTCCTGGCCCAATTTCTAGCATGCAGCAAGTGCATAAGAAATCGTTGCTGTCACCATTTTTCCTGGTTGCAAAACAGGCCTCAAAGTCCATGCAGATGTTTCAAGACACACCACCCTCATGTCCCTCGCTTCTCCCTTGGTGATAGAGGACCCTCCCATGGAGATACCCACAGTATCCTCATCCAAGGAGGTGCAAATCCCAACGCCTCGGACCTTCTGACAGCTCAAACCTCTGGCAGAGGCTCTGGTGCATAAGGGCCCCTAGTCACCTGCTTATTACCTTGTGAGGCTCCCTCAACCTTCAGGCCACCGCCCCAGAAGAGCGTCAGTGAGGGCCCTTCCCTACATGGGTCACCACCTGAGCTTCGGGGAAAGTTCCAAAGGAGAGAAAGTTTGTCCCCGTGGCCTCTTCAGTCCTCTAGCTCTGTGGCCCTTCTCTTCTTGCCAGCCTGCCTTGGTCCCAAGCACCATTTCCTCCCTGGCCCCCTCCCTGATCCCAAGGACTGTGGGAGCTAAAATGCACAAGCTCGCACTGAAGTGTGAACGTGGAAGGCCAGTGTGAGAAGTGTTGGGCACATGCGGTGAAATGGCCGGTGTTCTTGGACCTCACAATGTCCAGGAAGGGCGTAGGTTGTAGGGAGAGGCCACAGCTGCAGCTGCTTTATCCACAGGACCCCACAGCCCCAGCTGCCCCTCCAGCCTCTCAGCTTTTGGTCCTTGAGGAAAGTGGATCCCAGATACAGCCAGATGATGGGTGTTTCATTTCTTTTTCACAGGGGCCACAGTTCCAGGGAGTGCAGAGTGGTCAGTCGATGGGCCAAGAGGGGGGGTCAGTCACAGAGGAGACCCTGGGTGGGGGGCAGGCAGGGATCCCAGCCTGCTCCTTGGACCACAGTTATATACCCCATCCCAGCCTCAGCAGCCCCGGCTCCAGGCTTGCTCTCTGGAATCCTGGTTCTCAGCCAGGCTGGTGTGTGTGGGAATCCTTGTTCTCAGCCAGGCTGGTGTGTGTGTGGGGGGGGGGGGGCCCACTTGTCCTAGAACTCTCTGCACGTCCCAAGGGTGCCTGCAAGGAGGAGCATGTGACTCACCTCACAGCTGTACATGGCTCTGTACTTCCCAAAGTCCCTTCACTCCATTATTTCCTCAGATCTTGAGAGGCCGATCCTCCAGGAGGGAAGAATATTATTGTCCATGTTCATGAGTAGACAAACTGAGACCCAGAGAGGGGGAAAAAGTGACCCGGTCCACACAGCAAGTCAGAGCCCGGGAGACCCTCTGACCAACGTCCTGCCTGTTTTACTATGATGTTCTATGTAAGAAAGGGTGAGAGTTTGTCCATAAGCTTCATGCTGGAGCTCATACATGTGCATGGGTGCACACACACACACACACACACAAACACACACACACATTTTTTCAAAACGCTGGTCCCACTGACATAAAAATCACAGGGGCTCTGGAACAGACATCCTCGCAGGAGACCAGTAAGCCTCCATGAGTGGGCTCGTAACAGCCTTTGCGGGAGGTTGCCCAGCAAGGGGCTGCCAGCATGGCTGGGACCCAGGAAGGGCTGCCCCAGCCAAGCCCGGCCTTGGCCTCTGCTCCTCATGGTGTACAAGTGGATGCCAGTGGCCAAGGGGTCCTCATGGTAGACATGTGGCTGCTGCTGGGTCCCGAGGGCTCATCTGGCTCAAATTCTCATAGTTGGACTCCTGAGCCTGGGGCCTGTGGACAGAAGAAAGTTGGCTGACCACCCAGGACACAAGTGGGGGTGCCACCCATTGCACAAACCACGCCCTGGGAATGGGCAGGAGGGAGAGTCAAAATGGTAGCCCAGCCTAGATCCAACAGAGGTTGCAGGGAGGGCAGTGGCAGGGAGGAGGCTACCCGGGGGTTGGGGGATGGCATCCTGGCCTGCAGATGCACTATATTCTGGGAGGGATCTCACTGGAGGCATCAACAACCGTTGTGTGTCGGGTGCCCTCCACACGGACCTCCCTGGGCTTGGCCACCTGAGCTCCAGCTGCTCCTGGCTCCTCCCTGGGACATCTTCATGGGCATCTCAGGCCTACGTGTGAACTCCTGCATGACCCTCACTACCACCCCCTTCTCTGTTGTCTTCATCCCAGTCAGGGGCACCCAGGGCCACAGCTCCAAACCTGGGCACCCGGGCTGTGTCCCTCGCTGCCCCTCTACGTCCCTAGCCCTCTGGTCAGCTCTGCCTTCCATCTGCCCCATCTCGCCACCCCCACCCCTGCCACCTCCCTCTGAGCTGCTGGGCCAGCCTCAGCCTTGGTCAGCAGCCTCCTCCAGAGTCTCCTGGCCCACACTCTTGTTCTGATGGGGCCACCTGGGTGCTTATACCACCACTCAGTGCCTTCTCATAGGCCCCTTCTCGGGTCTCCCCCGAGCCTTTCCTTGACCTGCCCAGCGGCCACCACCCTCCCCGGGGCTCTGCGGCAGGGCCCTGTCCATTGCCTTCATGGCTCTTATTTTAGAATCTGATATGATCTTGTGTATGTGTTTATTAAGTTCCCCACATGAAAATGTGAGTTTTCTGAAGTTGGGGAAGTTGGAAGTAGCGTTAAACACCCAAAACTCTGGTCCATAGCAGGTACTCAATAAATATCTGACCACTCAAGCTTTCTGAATTAGGTGCCTTGGGGTGCTAGTAAATTAGCAAAGAAAAGGGACATGGCACAGGTTTTCAAGAATGTGGGGGACAGATGAACAGGCAGCTAGAGAGAGGGGCTTGGGCTGGCAATATGGCTTTTCTGTCAGGCAGGGACAGAGTTATGGGACTGCCCAGGCTTGTCCAGCGGGCCCTGAAAGACTGTGTTTTGCCTCCCCCAGCAACCCAGGCACACTGCCCGGGGTCAGTGAATTGGATTCTTTCTTCTTCAACACAGACCTTCCGCTGAACAGACACAGAGAGAAGGGGAGTCTGGATCGCAGGGTGAGCACTTCCTAGCTGAAACCCTCTCAACCTCTAATAGCATTTTGTTTGCGAAGCTTTCAGCTCTGGGGGAGAATGAGTCCCCGAGGTGGCCTTTGTGTCTGTGTGAGCCTGCTTGTTCTAGAATGCCGGGGAGCAAAACCTCAAGGAATCCTATCTAGGTGTGGACATAAGACAGAAAAATGACTCCTTGGCACCTGGACACCAGGCAGGTCTGGGAGAGATCCCAACATGAGGCCCAAACTGTGAATGCTGGGGAAGGGGTGGGCAGGTCAGCGTGGCCTGGTCTGGCCAAGAAGGACTTGGGAGACTGAAGGGGAGGGCTCTGGAAGGCCGCGGGGAAGGTCTAACACCAGTCAAGGTCAGACCCCAGCCCTGACCCTTTGCCTGTTCTTTCTCTATATGCCTTGGCCAGTGGGGACTTAAGAGCGGGGTGGGGGAAGGCAGGGTACTCACCATGGTGGGGTGTCCTGGGCAACTGGGTGCTCTGTGTGAGGGACAGAGAGAGAAGGAAGGGAGGCATGAATCTCTACAGCGTCCTCGGGCTCCAGGCCCTGCCGTCCACCCCTCCCGGCTGCGGAAAGCGGTCTGAAGGGACGAGCAATGAGCACTAGCCAGCCGGGTGTGAAGTGCTTGGAGATGAGCAGCAGCTGACGACGAGAAGCATGGACTGAAGAGCCACCCAGCAGAAAAGCCCTGCCTTTGAGGACCCTGAAGCGCAGAACGTTTGTTGGGTTTGAAGAACCGGCAAGAAAAGACAGTAAAGCCACAGCGAATGCAACGGCCAGGGCAACTGTGACAGATTCTGGATTTCATGCTAGGAGAGTCTGAGGCCGGTGCTCTGGACCTGGGTGGTCTGAGAGGCTCTGGGAAGCCCCTCTCTGGAGCACAAGCCAATTTCCCAGCCAGCTCAGCGAGAGCAACGTGGGGTGAAGTGCAGGTCTCGAAGACACCCTGCTAGCTCCCATCTCCACACTCCCGCACTGGTTGCTGCCTCTGCTTGGAATACCACCGGCTCCTAGTGGCAGTTCCTGATTTAGCTGTCACCTTACTTGTAAAGCCTTCCCTCCTGGCCTGTCCAGAGTCCCCCTGGAGCGCATGCAGCATTACCATACTCTGGGCAGAAAGCTTCTGCGGGACCTGGGCTCCAGGATAGCCCTCCTCCCTGCAGACTGCAGTGATTTGCTGGCTTCCCAGCATCCCATCCCAGGGCGCATCTTACTCATCTGTCTCCCTAGCAGCTACACAGCACACAGTAGGCCCTCAGGATGCTTACTGTAACACAAGGTAGTGGTGCTATCTGGGAAAGCCTCCGTGTGGTCCCTATCCTTGGGGAGGAGTCATTTATGGGGTGCCGGGGGAAAGGGGCGGGGCTATACTTTGGGAGTCTCTATCTCTGGGTCTCTAGGCCAGAGGCAAGTTCCTTAACTTCTCCGGCCTCAACTTTCTTAGCGTAGAATGGGCTCCTGCTGGTTCCCACCTCCTGGGACGTAAGAAGGAGGACAAAGCCAGAGGAGGCACAGGTGCAGGAAGCATGTCTGCGCTGTGCTGTGCCAGGTGCTCGGCGGACAGTGTTTCCCAGGAGGAGAGCCCCGCCCGGCCCCTCGCCCCCGCCCGGGCCCAGGGTGCACCCACCTCGGCGGCGGCGGGCGGCGGCGCGGGCGGCCAGGACGCCGAGCAGCAGCAGCGCCTTGAGGCCGAGCGCGCCGAGCGGGAGCGCGAGCGCCGGGGCCCCGGGGGCGCCGCGGAAGCGGAACAAGTAGACGCTGGCCTCGGCGCGGCCCAGGCTGTTGGAGGCCGTGCACGTGTAGCGGCCGTCGTGCGCCAGCGCGGGCAGCTCGGCGGTCACCTGGTGGCCGTGCCCCTGGCCCGGGCCCGACGCGGCGGCCGAGCGGTTGCCCAGCGCCGGGCCGGACCAGGCGAGGACGGGCGGCGGCTCCCCCTCGGCCGTGCAGAGCGCGCGGAAGGCGTGCGCCGGGCCTGGCAGCACCGACAGGCTGACGATCCGCGGGGCGGCTGCGGGCGCCCAGGGCGCGGGAGGAGAAAGCAAACCGCGCTCAGCGCCGGCGGCCGGGCGCACCCCCCAGGCCCTTGGAGTCCCCGAGACACCTGGGGGCGCGTGGCGCGGAGAGGAGGGAGCCTGTGCTCCAGCGCCGGGAGGCCTGGGTCCCCCCAGAGGTGTGGCCTGGGGCAAGTTACTCCCAAGCTCCGGGTCTCAAATGGCGTCAAATGGGGATCACTCCCCTAGTGGGGTCGTTGAGAAGATTTGGCAAGTTAATACATTTGGGGTGCTTGGATTCGGGCCTGGCCCATAGCCAACGCTCACCCAACTGTAGCTGGAGCTCAGAGCTGGAGCTCGGGGCTGGGAACTGGCTGCCAGTATGACTTCGAGGACCCCTCCCACTCCTGTCCCCCACCCCACCCCCCACAACCTCAGCAAGATCTAGAGCTGAACGCGGGTCCTGGGAGACACTGACATGCACCCGGAGAGGCCGCCCAGCAGCTCAAGGCGGGCACGTGGGAAGTTCCAGCGAGATCCCCACAGGGGGTAAGCGCCCCAGCTAGTTCCGGGGCGCAGCCAGGGTTGAGAACCGCTGCTCTGGGGACCGGGGACCCTGGTCCCTTCTTCTTTGGGGTCTAGCAGAATACTGTGCACTTGGCGGGCTCCCAGGGCACCTCCCCGGGGAGGAGGGGGCTGCGGGTGCCCGGCAGCGCACAGAGCGCACATGCCCTCGCTGCCCTTGCCATCCCTGTTCAGCTCGTGGGGCTCCCCACCCCCCCGGACCAAGAGCCCCTGGGGCCATTCAGCCCCTAGGAGCGAAACTTCGATGCCCCTTCCCGGGCCCAGTTCCCAGGCGTCTGGGAGCAGCGGACAGGTGTGCGGGGGGGGGGGGGCAGGGGCCTGCCCTGGAGGGAGGGGCTGCGCCGGGCTCCGCTCCGCTCGGCGGCGGGGGGCGCTGGGGGCCCTGGGGGGCGCTGGGGACCGGGCGGAGGGGGGCCTGCCCTGGAGGAAGGGGCTGCGCATGGCTCCGCTCCGCACGGCGGCTGGGGGCGCTGGGGGCCCTGGGGGGCGCTGGGGACCGGGCGGAGGGGGGCCTGCCCTGGAGGAAGGGGCTGCGCTGGGCTCCGCTCCGCTCGGCGGCTGGGGGCGCTGGGGGCCCTGGGGGGCGCTGGGGACCGGGCGGAGGGGGGCCTGCCCTGGAGGGAGGGGCTGCGCATGGCTCCGCTCCGCTCGACGGCGGGGGGCGCTGGGGGGGCGCCGGGGACCGGGCGGAGGGGGGCCTGCCCTGGAGGGAGGGGCTGCGCATGGCTCGGCTCCGCTCGGCGGCGGGGGGCGCTGGGGGGCGGCGGGGGGCGCCGGGGACCGGGCGGGGGTGGCGGGGGCGCGGCGCTCACCGGTCACGCGGAGCCGGACGCCGTGGCGGCTCTCGTACCGGTCGTGGACGTCGCCGGCGAACTCGACGCGGCAGAAGTAGCGGCCGTCGTCGGCCAGGGCGAGGCGCTCGACGCGCAGCGACAGGTCGTTGCGCCGCGGGTTCCCGAGCAGCCGGAAGCGGCCGTGCAGGCTCAGCGCCGTCTGGCAGAGCTCGCTGCCCCGCGCCGCCGCGCACCGGAACACCTGCGGGCCCGCGTAGACCTCGCCCGCGCGCCAGATGGCGGTGAGCGGCCCGTCGTAGTGGCGGTGCGGGTGCGTGAAGGTGCAGGGCAGCACCGCCGCCTCGCCCGCCGCCGCGCTCACCTCGGCCGGCACCTGCATGGACCAGCGCTGCGCCGGCGCACCTGCGGGCCGGGCCGGGAGCCGGGGCGTCGAGGCATCTCCCGGGATCCTGACTTGCCCTGACTCCCGAGGCCCCCGGACCCTCCCCGCCCTTCCCTGGGACTATTTGCCTCACTCGGGGAAGTTCCACCTCACCTACAGGTCCCCTGACCCCATACTTTTCCCCAACACCTGCCCTGCTGCGGTCACAATACCCCCCCCCCACCCCCGCCTCCGCGATGGTGATAATAAAAGCACTTACTGTGCACCTCTGTGTTGAGCAAGTTCCCGGTAGTATCTCTCTTAGTTCTCACAAAGGATCCTAGATGGAAGCACAGTTATCCTTGGGTTACATGTAATAAACTGAGGCCCAGAGAAGTTGATTAATTGCCTAAGGCCACACAGCTACAAGGAGGCAAAGCCAGCGCTGAGACTCCAGACAGCCTGGCCCCACAGCCAGTGCCCTAGTGCACTAAAGGTGTGGAAGCGTGGAGCTGGTCCAAGGAGACCCAGAACCCCATCCACAGAGGGGAAACAGGCCCTGGGGAGGCCTGGTGTGTTTTGAACTTAATGTGTTGAGTGGGTGGATGAGGTTGCTTTAGAATCCAGGTCAACCCAAATAGGCTTCCTCCAAAGCCAGATAGGGAGACAAGAGGGGTAGACCTTTGTGCTGTCTTTGTGCTCAGTGCCAGAGCCTCTGGGCCTAGTTTCCTCACCTCCTATGCTGTGAGCCTCTGAAGTAAGGCCGAGCAGAGGTCTGGAGGCGGTGCTCCGCGGAGAGCCCCTGCCGCTCTTGTTGCATATGTGTGCTGTTTGGGGAAGGGGTGAGCAGCTGGATGGGTGGGTGGGTGTTGGAGCTTGATCCTTGGATCAAGGCCAGGGGTGGTGTCTCCCTGAGGAGGGAGGACAGGCTGGTAGGCCTGCCCAGCTAGAACCCCGAATGCAGTTCACAAAAGGGATCTTTAGAGGGAATGATATAGCTGATCTTGTATTTCCCAAGAGGTCTATATTTACACAGTTCTTTTATATACATCATGTCACACGTCTCTCAACACACTCTGGGGGACACAGGCAGCGGGGATATTGTTATAGATGAGAAAATGGAGGCCCAGAGTCACACAGAAGATGGGAGGCACCCAGCTTTTCTGACTTCAGACCCTGTGCTCTTTAGTCTTCAGGGGTAGTTCATGCCTTGCATAGGAATCCCCTCAGCCTACAACCAGTGACCCTTCCTGCTCCAAGAAGCCTATCCCATCTATGAATTATCTACAGGTCGGCCATTCCTCCTGCATAGAACCAGCATCTACCACTACTGACCGACATGACCAGCATTGTTCTCTGGAACATGCATATGGCCTCGAGGTAGTGGCCCTTCTGGGACCCCATCATGGCTATCCTGGACCTGTTAAGCCTTCCCTTCTTTGGTGCAAGTCCCTAGCCTGCACCTGTCCCTCCCCTTCCTCACTGCCTGCGTCATGCCCTCCTTGCAGCCTCATGGCCAGAGCTGGGGCCCCCAGGTGTGTGCTGCAGCAGCGCTGAACTAGCAGCGAGGGGTACGAATTGGGTTGTGTGAGCTCTGCCTCGTATAAAACCACGCTTGGGGCTTATGCCAAGCTTGCAATCAAGTAAAGCACAGGTACTTTTTTCACACAATGTACTTGTAAGCCAAATCTTATTTCTCCTGGACAAGTGGAATTATGCTTTTGAAGCCAAGTGGAAGACATGACATTTATCTCTAGGAAGAGCTTGTTTGCTCAGTTGTTAAGAACCAAATGGCCTGGTTTCAAATTAGAGAAAGACTTTCTGAAGATTTTGCTGGTTTACCCAGTACTGCCAGATGCAGGAAGCGTGTCCCCACTCCTGAGGCTCAGCATCTGCCTCAGTCTCCCTACACTTCCCACCCTCTGTAGCCTCAGCCTCCCCTGACCTCATGCATCTTGTGGGCATCATGGAGCTAGGTACTGATTGATTCCCCAGGTAGCTGTTACTATTGTGCATTCATCGATTAGCAAACGCTTATCAAACACGATCCCACTCTAAGCCAGGCACTTGGACACAAGCCAGGGTTACAAAGATCAACCTTATCAGCCTGCTGGAGCTCCCCGCTCAGAGGGGGAGACAGATCTGTGCGCACATAATTATACTACAGCCTGCCAGGTGCTCTAATGAGGCACACGAACAGTGTTCCTTTGTCTGAACAAAGTTCCTGGCCCATTTCACTCACCAACTCCCTCCCAGTCACCCCCAGTCCCTGCTGCATTGTCCTACAGTGGGAGGCCTTCCCTGAACCCCAGGCCTGGGTCTGGCATCCTCACCCAGGGCCCCAGGGTTGGCAGAAGGACTTCCTCTGTCTGGGCCTATTCAACTGTGTGTCCTGCGCAGGTACCCAGAAGCCCTGGAGGGCACGGACCATGGCCATGCGGTCGTCTTTGTGTTGTCATTGCCCAGCGCCGCATTTGCCACGTAGTAATTGATGGTGAATTGCTGTAATGGGCTGAAGGGACAGTCCCCAGGCTGGCAGGGGAGGGGGTGCTGTGGGGAGAGGTGCAAATATTAGGCAGGGAATGCTTGGAGGGCCCCGGAGAGAGGAGGCGCTGGATTTGCCAAGCCTTGAGGTAGTCTGAAGGCTTTCTGAGCAGAGGGGGCAGGTGGGCAAAACCCTGGAGGTGAGGACGTGAGCAGAGAGGTTGCAGGGCATGCCCAGATAGCGGGGCCAGGCGACACTGTGCTTTGGGGACTCCTTGGGAGACGTTTCATATCATTTCATGTGCACGAAGGCCCACGAGGGACTGGCTATAGCCCTGAGGCTCAGAGAGGCCATGTGACCGTTGCAAGGTCATCTGACTGAACGGATGCAGAGCTAAGGCTTCCCCCTCTGTGCTTCATGTTCTTCCTTTGTCCCCATGCTATGTTGCCCCCAGGATGACAGCCTAGAGGGGACACATCCTGAAGTGTGATACAAATGGTAGGCCTCCCTCTCCTGCCCCCTCCTTCCTGGGGGCTCTTGCTCTAGGCGCAGGGAGGGCACACAGAGGCCCTTTCAGCCAGTGTTAAGATCCTGGCTCCTGTCAGGAGGAGATTTGTTTCCTGTTTACCTGCTGGGTAGTGTTTCCAGAGGCGAATGCCTGGACTCCCTCTTACACAGAGACTTGGGACAAATCCACCCAGGGACCCAAGGTGAGGGTGGGAAGTCCTAGCAGGGATTGCCCGGGAGCAAGTGCATTTGCTTTGGTAGGGATCCAAGCTCCCCAGCATCCTGTGACATTTGTCATTCCCTCTGCCAGGTCTCTCAAGTCTTTAGGACAAGGGAGGGAACACTCCTGAACTGGAACCAGGCCCCCCTGTTGTAAAGACTCTGATCTCCCTGCCTTGTGACTGTCAACCTCTGAGGCCAACAGGAGACCCATGCTCTTTGCGCTGTCCAAGATACCGCCCGGTAGGAGTGGACCACAGGGCATGCTTCCGCACAGCTGGACCTGGGTGACAGTCACTCTTGTGGTCCTTCTTTCCCAGACTTCTATGAGCACCCAGTCTGAGCCTGGCTCTGTTCTAGGCTCATACGGGGTGATCTTTGGGCAGGTTACTTAATGTCCTGAGTCTTGGCCTCCCCTGCTGCAAAAGGGGCACCTAATGCCTTCCTCATGGGCCTGAGGGTTGAATGAAGTCACTCTTGTAGCTTGTCTTGCAAATGCTCAATGCATATTAACCCCTTCTCTCACCCCCCCTGCAAAGAGAGTGTGAATGCAAGGGAGCAGGGTGAGGGTGCTGGGCAGTGGTGGAGGAGTGCTCAGGACAGGCATCTCCAGGTGATGCAACAGGGGTGAAGACATGGTGCCCTGACGTTGCACCTTTTGTAGCTCAATCTGGCATCTTAGACCATGTGGGAAGTCACTGTCCGTGGATGTACCGTGCCTCCTGGATGGACAGGTGTATGGTGCTCAGAACTGGCATCCCTCGGGGCTCTGCGGTGCTCCTGCCCCTCCCCCCGTGGTGACTGATGTCACCAGTGGACAGGCAGGCACTCTGATGAGGCCCACTGTCTGGAAGGGGGCCACCTTTCTTGGGGACATTTGACATGTTAACAGGGACATTTGCAGGCAATGACTCCAATGGCAGCCTCTCGGGCATGGTGGCACCTGGATGGTCCAGAGAGGGCACCTGGGGGCAAGGAGAGATGTTTACATTGACCAGCAAACCTCCCCAGTGAGGTGTGTGGGTTGAACTGAGGGCACGCTTCCATCCAGTTCCATCCTGCCCGAATTTGCTCTCAGCAGGGCCTGAGGAACCGCATCTCTCGGTGAGGACCGGATCCAGAAGGTTCTAGGGAAGGGATGAGGAGCAGGGATGCCCACTGGGAAGGGCTGGCTCTGACCTCGGGGTGATCCTGGCTTCCCAGGTCACCTTCCCTCTCTGCCCGTTGGTTGTGGAAGCGGCTCTGCTCACTGGAGCTGCAGGTGCAGAGCCACAGCTGACCGTGCTCTGGGGCCAGTGTCCGCCGTAGGGTGCCACTTGGCCTCTGTCTGTGCTTCCCCCAGCCTCTTCAGGGCCCTGTGCCCCATCAGTCCTCTTCCGCCCCACGGGGGACTTCTCAGCTCTAGCAGTGGCCACAGCAGGTACCCAGAGCAGAAGCAGCATCCAGGCTCTTGAAACTCCCCTATTTTCTTCTGGCCCCAGGACAGGAGCCCAACTCCTTCCTGGATTTTCCCTGCACCCCCAGGTCCTGGGGCAGCAGCTTTGATCTGTCTTGCCTTTGGTTTGCTCTCAGCCTTGGTTCAGAGCTGGTAAATTCCTCTGCTCACCAGGCTGGGTTCCAGGCTCACTGCCACTGGATGTGGGTGATGTAAAGGGTGGAGCTTACACTCAGGACACCCCCAGCCGTTCAGTCCAGGCTGTGACACCCCAAAAAGTCACCCAACTTGACAGAGGGACAAGGATTCCTCACTTTGTAGAGTCGTGGTGAAGAGTGAACGAGCTGCTTGTCAAGGCCTCACGCCAAAGTCCTTGAGGGTGACATCTACTGTGATTGCTCCACCTGCTTATCAGAGGTTTGTGGACCAATCTCAGTCAAGGTCTCTGGGTGGTCAGAACTCCCAGACCACTGTTTTTCCCACCTGCATGATCCCTGACACCTGAGCCTTCTTTTTCTTTTTTTGAAGATTTTATTCATTCATGAGAGACACAGGGAGACAGACAGAGACACAGGCAGAGGGAGAAGCAGACTCCCCATGGGGACTCGATCCCAGGACCCTAGGACATGACCTGGGCCAAAGGCAGACACTCAACCAATGAGCCATCCAGAGACCCCCATCTCCAACCTTCTAAAAGCATATTTATGGGGACCCAGAGGGGAAAGACATGGGAGAGCATGTGTGTGAGCCCCCTGGGAGACTAGGGGCTGCCCCAGGACACTGGGTGCAGAGGTGAGTGCATGAAGGAGAAAGCACAGACGGTAGAAGGGCATTTCCTGGACAAATTCCTCTCACTTTGCTTTTGCCAAGGGCCTACCCTGACCTGGATGCGGCTGGGGACAGGACTGTGACCTCCAGGCACTCCGCTCACGAAGCCCCTGGGGGTCCCACATTGCAGCCAAACCCAGCCTGGTCTTCTGGCCTCTTGCCTAGGCCTGCGGCTACACGAAAGGGCTCAGAGGTGCACGTCCCCAGAGGGACTCAGAAAGTGGGACCCCGCTCACCCTAGTTCTTGGACCTCTGGGTTGTAGCAGTGAAGCAGCTGCCAGTATGAGAAAAAAGGATCTGCCCCCAGGTGCCTCAGCCTCCCTGGGTAAATCTTGCTACACAGCTGGAGCACTTGTGTGGTTGGGGTTTTGTTCTTGGACACGTGACTGCTCACGCTTCCTCTAAGTCTTTTTGTCTTTGACTCATAGCAGCTGACCTTCAACAGGAGAAAAGAAATAAGCCAAAACAACCCTCCCCAAACCCCCCTTCTGTCAAGGTTGTGTGACTTCAGCAAGATTTCCCTGCCATTTATTGCACAATCACTGAGCACCAGCACTGTGCTGGGGGCGGGCTGGGACCGGGGGCAGGGGCGGGGGGGGCTTTTATCCATGATCTAATTATCCTCCACAACACGTCACAAGGCACCAGGCCATGCTCTGAGAAGTTAGGCGACCTGCCTGGGGCCACATAGCTAGTCCATAGCAGAACCAGGATTCAAAGGCGTGTGTGATGTCAACACTCACATCTGAACCACTCACTTCTCAGCTCTGGGTCTGGGTGGGGTCACCTCCTCCAGTCCCCACCCTCTAAGTGGGGCACAAGCCTAAATTATCCCAGGAAGACAGCTGAGTTAGATCACTCTGTGAAAAGAAAACCTCTTCCCTCTCAGTCCACCCCCCACCGACCCCCGCGGGCTGTGTCGTGGGACATCTGGGCAATGTGGGGGGTCCAGTCTCGAGCCACATACCCCAGCTCCACCCACACCACTCACTGAGCCTCTCTGTGCTTCTGTTGCCTCATCTGTGAAAAGAAAAGAGAATAGTTCTTTTCTCATACGGTTATGAGGTTTACGTGAATTACCAACTAAAGTGCCCAGCACAGGGGTGCCTGGGTGGCTCCGTGGTTGAGCATCTGCCTTCAGCTCAGGTCGTATTCCGGAGTCCCGGGATCGAGTCCTACATCGGGCTCCCTGCAGGGAGCCTGCTTCTCCCTCTGCCTGGGTCTCTGCCTCTCTCTGTGTGTCTCTCATGAAGTAAATAAAATCTTAAAAAAAAAAAATTATCTAAACCAGACCTGAGCTGGACTCTACGTCTGTCGAATGCTTGAGAGGAAGGGAAAGGAGCCTAAGGTGTGGGAGTTTATGATCCAATCGTGCAGACAGGACCCCAGACAAGAGATGCTGACTAACTCACGGCTCCATGATGGCAGTGATGTCACCGTGTGACACGTGACAGCTAGGGGCCCTGCACATGGGGGCACCGATGCTGAGCCTGGGGGCACAGTCATGGGAGGGACATGGGGCTCAGAGGATGGCCTTTGTCATTTATCCCGATGGCCCTCAGCGACATGGTCATCGTTCATCAGAATGACCCGAGGAAGGGTGCCTGGGTGGCTCAATCCACTAGATGTTCCAGGAGGGGCATTGGGTTTCGGCTCCAGCCTAACTTCAGGATGGTGAGATTGAGCGCACTCTGCAGTCTGCTTGTCTCTGTCCCCAACCCCCACCCCACTAAAATAAACAAATAAATCTTAAAAAAAAAAACACCCAACAAGATGGTTGAAAATATAGACTCCTGAGTCCTGTGGCCTGATATTCTCATTTTACAGGTCTGGGGTGAAGCCAAATATCTGCATTTACTATTTATTTATTTAAGTCTATTTATTGATTGATTTAAATTTATGAGAGACTCACAGAGGGAGGCAGTGACACAGCCAGAGGGAGAAGCAGGCTCCCTGAGGGGGCCCAATGCAGAACTCGATCCCAGAACCCTGGGATCACAACCTGAGCCAAAGACAGATGCTCAACCACTGAGCCACCCAGGTGCCCCAGGATCTGCCCTTGGATAAATGCCCCTCTCCCCACTGAAGTTCTGATGCAGATGCTCCATACCTAAAACATTTCCCGGGGACGCTAGCTCACTGAGCTGAGTGACCAATGACGTTGTCATTTAAGCCTGCTGCAAAGAGGCTTTTCCATGCAGCCCTTGGGGTTCCCACGGAGTGGTCCGGTGCCCTCTCTCTGACTTGCCCTGCTGCCCATGTGGAATCACCCCCGCTCTTGCCCCAAACAACCGCGTGCTCTCCTCCCTTCCCCTCCCCTCCCCTTGGGGCTGTGCCAGTCAAGACATAAAGCACTTGGATGACAGTCACACCCAGAGTCCCTTCAGAGCCGGGACTGTCCTCCCCAAAGCTCGCCCCTTAGCTGCCTGGATCTGCACAGCAGTGGGTGAGCCTTTCTACAGGTGGGGCCGCTGAGGCCCAGAGAAGTCAGGGGATCACCTGAAGTCATCGGAAACCCCAGGTAAACCCCGGTCTTGGACTTCTGACGTCTGTCATCACAGCTCCCTAAGGGTGCAGCTCTTCCT
This sequence comes from Canis lupus baileyi, assembly GCF_048164855.1. Taxonomy (NCBI): domain Eukaryota; kingdom Metazoa; phylum Chordata; class Mammalia; order Carnivora; family Canidae; genus Canis; species Canis lupus. The sequence goes on along the minus strand of NC_132843.1, from coordinate 36,140,703 downwards.
CTGCAGGCCTGGAGGCTCTGGGTTGCCCCAAGTGCGAGGGGAGAGGACCGTACTGAAGATTTTGTGAGCATCTATTATGTTCTGAGCATGGACCAGAGAGAAGAGTGGGAAACTCACCCATCGGGAGGATGCCCACCAGGCAGGCCAGGAGTCGGATGAACCATTCCATGTTGAGAGTGTCTGGACACCCCGGGCCAGCCCCGCATTCGGCTGGGCCACCCTAAGAGGGTGAGAGGCCTCCCTGGCGAGGCCGCAGGAGAGGGCAGGTGAGGGGGTGGGGGGGGCGCCCAGGACTGCACCCCTACCGGGCTCCGGGCATGGGAGGAACTGGAGAGAGGCAGTCAGGCGGCCTGGATATGATTCGATGAGGCCCGTGGGGTTTAGTCATGTGGAAAACCAAACAGGGGAACCACTCGGATGATTTTCCAGGACTGGAAATAGAGAAGTACATGAGGAAGATGAAGGACCCATTCCTGCAGCCCCTGGTCCCTCTGGAAAAACTGTTGTTCTTATGCTGCCTGCCTTCCCTCCTTCTTTCTCTCCCTCTCTCTCTCCCTCCTTCCTTCTTTTCTCCCCTCCCTCTCTCCCTTCATACATTTTAGTATGCCAGTATGGGTTTTCCTTTTTTTTTTTTTTTTTTTTTTTTTAAAGAGAGAGAGAGAGCCTGGGGAAGGGGGGCCAGATGTGGACTCATAGAGGGGCTCCATCTCACAACCCTGAGATCATGCCCTGAGCCGAAATCAAGAGTCTGAGGCTTTAACAGACTGAGCCACCCAGGCCCCCCCACAGCATGAGTTTTCATTCTGATGCAGCTGTCTTCCTGTGGCCATACCGATTTTGAAGTGGTGATTATTCATGGAAGAATAATTGTCTCCGGAAATGTAGTCATCATTGACACGGGTTACATTACCAAGCAGCACGACAGGGAAATAGTGAAATTATTAAGCAAATCAATCCAGACGAACATGTCGAAATGCTCCGAACATCAAAATAGCAGATAGAAACTTCGTAGTTGTTGCAAGGAGCTGTCCAGAAAGCTGGACAGAAAAGTGGCCAGGCAAAGGGGCTGGCAAAGAGGAGCCAATCCTTGGGTAGAGGGAAATGTTTCAGCTAGGATAAAGGCTAATCTGTTAGAGAGAGAGAGAGAGAGAGGCTCTCATATACAATAGATTAAAAAAATAGAAGGTGATGTCTCTCCCATATATCAGTCCCAAGGTGAGCTGTTTCCAGTGACAGATGGCCTTGCTTCTCCTGGCTGTTCTGGGATCCAGGCTCCTTCATATGTTATATGCTCCTTCCCCTGCAGCATTGTTAATGCCTTTTAAGGCCAATGGTGGGAATCAGGCTTGTTTAAGGGGAAAGATAGAAACTCTAAGTCAATTAACTTGTCTTTTTGGTTCTTGTGATCCAGCAGCTGTATCCATCACATCCACACACATCCCATGGGCCCAAACTTGGTCATTCGAGCACACCCACCGCAAGGGAGCCCTGGGAATGAGGTCACTGGCAAGGCAGTCCTATGGCTACGTGAAAATGTATTACCGTGGAAGAAGAGGACAGATGCTGCTGGATAGTTACCTGTCTCTGCAACAAAGATTTGCTATAACTATAGAAAATGAAACTTGGGGGGATCCCTGGGTGGCTCAGCGGTTTAGTGTCTGCCTTTGGCCCAGGGCGCAATCCTGGAGTCCCGGGATCGAGTCCCACGTCAGGCTCCCGGCATGGGTCTACTTCTCCCTCCTCCTGTGTCACTGCCTCTCTCTCTCTCTATGTCTATCATAAATAAATAAATCTTAAAAAAAATGAAAATGAAACTTGGGAAAGGAATGGATTCTGTAACCTCAAAGATGTCATTGAAGGAGGCACCTTTATTTTATACACTACTAAGGGAGGAAAAAAGACTTTCTATCTTTTTATAATTTTTTTTTTAAACACTGTATTTTTTTTAAATTTTTTATTTATTTATGATAGTCACAGAGAGAGAGAGAGAGAGGCAGAGACATAGGCAGAGGGAGAAGCAGGCTCCATGCACCGGGAGCCCGACGTGGGATTCGATCCCGGGTCTCCAGGATCGCGCCCTGGGCCAAAGGCAGGCGCCAAACCGCTGCGCCACCCAGGGATCCCTATCTTTTTATAATTGTAAGATACTATTGACAGTAATGTGCATCCAGAATTCAGAAGTGTAAAAATGTGAAAATGTCTGTCCCCCTCCCACCTTATCATTAGAGCATGAGCGGGCCTCCTTCCCCTTCCTAGAGCTGGCCACCATCTGTGCTGGGCCCCTTCCTCTGAGCTCCTAGGCCTCAGTAACCTTCTCCCACCCCACTCCTGCCTCAGCCCTGGGACTGGTAGCTGCTTCCTCTACTTACTAACACTTGGGTTACTCAGAATCTTCTCTTTTCTCATTTATCCTTCAATTTTCTCTCTTTCTTTTTTTAAAAAAATATTTTATTTATTTATTCATGAGAGACACAGAGGGAGAGGCAGAGACAAAGGCAGAGGGAGAAGCAGGCTCCATGCAGGGGCCCCGATGTGGGACTCAATCCCGGGACCCGGGATCACATCCTGAGCAGAAGGCAGATGCTCAACAGCTGAGCCACCCAGGTGGTCTATCCTTCAATGTTCTAAGTAGCAGATTATACTGTGTTTGATACGTGACCTCAGAATATCTCAGTTTAAAAAGTCTATTTTTCCCCAAGTTCATCTCTACATTCAATACAATCTCAATCAATACATCAATGGACTTTTTTTTTTTTCTACAAGCAGATTCTAAAATTTCTATGGAAAGACAAAGGAGCTAGAAGAGCCAGAATTGGTTTCCTGAAAAGAAGAATGAATTGAGAGGACTGTTGTTACATGATTTTGAGAACCACGGTAAAGGTACAGAAACCAAGATAATGTGGCAGTGGTGGGATGTGAGCCACAAAGATCAATGAGCAGAATTGAGAGTCCAGAAATACCAGTGCAACTAACTGATTTTTGTCAAGAGTCCAGAGGCAATGTGCTGGAGAGAGGATAATCTTTTCAACAAATGGTTTTGGAACAATTGGATGTTCCTATACCAAAATAAGTAACTAGATATATAAACATAAAAAAAGGACCTTGACCTCTAACTCACACCTTACATAAAAATTAACTTAAAATATCGTATAGACCAAATTGTAAAATGTAAAACTATAACATTTCTAGGGGAAAACAGGAAAAAAAATCTTTGTAAGCTTAGGTTAGGCAAAGAATACTAATTTTAAAAACTGATAAACTAGATTTTGTTAAAATTGAAAACATTTACTCTCCAAAAGATACTGTTAAGAGAATGGAAAGACAAGCCACAGACTGAGAGAAAATATTTGCAAATCACATCTCTGACAGAGGATCTGGATCCAAAATATACAAAGAACCCTTGAAAACCAACACTATGAAAAGAATAATTTAAAAAAAAAAAAAAAGAATATCAAGGGGCAGCCTGGGTGGCTCAGCAGTTTAGCGCTGCCTTCAGCCCAGGGCGGGATCCTGGAGACCCAGGATCGAGTCCCACGTAGGGCTCCCTGCGTGGAGCCTACTTCTCCCTCTGCCTGTGTCTCTGCCTCTCTCTCTCTCTCTCTGTATGTTTCTCATAAATAAATAAATAAATCTTTAAAAAAAATCAGGGATGCCTGGGTGGCTCAGCACCATGACTGGGGCAGTGGACATGTGATCCTGTCAAATTGCAAATGCAACTGTGTAGAATCATACACCACAGAGAATGAATTCGACAGACGTAATTTAAAAAAATTAACCCGGGTATGGGGAGAACCCCAAATGGAGCACAGAAGACGACACAACACTGGAATGCATCCCAAGAGAATAGCTTAGCCCATGGGAGAGAAGAGCAGAACTGACCTGGGTTTCTTTGGAAAACAGTGTTGTGCTGAAGTTAGTGAGTTAGCTTCTCATAAGGAAACAGCTAGGGGTTCTGAAACCGTGTGTGTATACACGAGTGTTGAAGGGCCAAGGAGATGCAGTGTAGATAATGAGCTAGATTTCCCTCTGCTAGAGAAAAAAGCTCCAGTTAAAGACAAGGGAAAGGCTAGAACGACCCCGTTTAAGTCGGAGTGGAATTGGAGGAGTCAGAAATAAAATCCTGGGGTTTTTTAAGTTTTTTTTTTATTTTTATTTTTTTTTTTTATTTTTATTTTTTATTTTTTTTATAAAACATTTTTTTTTATTTTTTATTTATGATAGGCACACAGTGAGAGAGAGAGAGAGAGGCAGAGACACAGGCAGAGGGAGAAGCAGGCTCCATGCACCGGGAGCCCGACGTGGGATTCGATCCCGGGTCTCCAGGATCACGCCCTGGGCCAAAGGCAGGCGCTAAACCGCTGCGCCACCCAGGGATCCCAGTTTTTTTTTTTATTATTATTCATTCATTTGAGAGAGAGAGAGAGTACAAGCAGGGGGAGAGGCAGCGGGAGAGGGAGAAGCAGGCCGCCCCCTGAGCGGTGAGCCTGACGTGGGGCCCCATCCCAGGATGCTGGGATCTTGACGTGAACCGAAGGCAGACGTTTAACAATCTGAGCCACCCCCAGGTGCCCCTAAAATCTTGGTTTTAAAGTGTATATACAGGGGGGCTGGGTGGCTCAGTGGTTGGGTATCTTCTTTTGGCTCACAGGTGTAATCCCCAGGGTCTAGAGATCGAGTCCCGCATAGGGCTCCCTGCATGGAGCCTGCTTCTCCCTCTGCCTGTGTCTCTGCCTCTCTCTTATGTGTCTCTCATGAATAAATAAATAAAATCTTTTAAAAAAACAAAGTGTACATACAGGAAGCTGCAGAGCCCGTAGAGCTCCTAATGCCGAGGCTGGTAGGTTGAGGAGTGTGTAACGCTCAATAGGTGGTAGCTGTGTGTGCGTGTGGACATGCACATGTGCGTTATAGATATGCATCCATACATCAAACCCGTTTATATACACACACGCGTGTGACAGGCACATAGACACATGTGTATGTACACAGAGTGGCTGCTCAGTTAAATGATTCTCTATTTGTTCGTGTAATTACTGGTCAATAAGCTGACGCCACTGTTCCCCAGTCCCTCCGGGCTGGCTCATTTGTGGCTTCTCAGTAGGGTGACTATGATTTCCTATCTGAGCCGGGACGCTTTTGTGTGGGACCAGTGCTAAAACTGTTGGCACCACCAGTCCGAGAGTCATAAACTGTGACTGTCCTGGGCGAATCAGACCTGTGGTCCCTCTTCTAGAAACATCCAGCACTACGAATCTCTGGGCAGAGTCTCTGGCTTTAGGGATCTACGTATGAATGCTGGGGTGGGGCAGGGGGAGAACAGAGGGCGGGAGAAGGCGTCCACTTTCCCAGTTATGGAAAGCAGAATATGGGCCTCTCATTTTGAGGTCCTTTTTCTTAGTGTTCCTGGGAGTCACCACCTGAGAGGATTGGGATGTATGTGGACAGACAGGCCTCTGAGGGTGAGTTGTAAATTGACACCAGCGTCCGAGTAGTTGAGGAAACACAGAGTATGAATCCGGGGCCACTGTGATTTATATGCCCGGTGATGTTGTGCAGTATACAGCCTGCCCAACTGTATGTGGTCACCCCGTATGGATACTTGCGAGAAGGAAGGGTTGGAACACGAAACCAGGATTGTTTCTGGGGTGCTTTGAGCCCTTCTCTGTCCCTCGATGCTCTTAATCAGGTTTAATCTGGCCTAGGTCAGTGGAACTAGGGTGTAAACCTCAGGAGTGGCAATGGGGGAAGTGGAGTGGCAAGGAGCAGCAACAGCAGAAGGAACCTGCAGAATTTCCGGTTGGAGGCCTCAGGGTTACAGGCTAATAGGGTTTTCTCATTCCTTTGCCCCTGCTGATTCAATAACGCCCCCAGTTCACAGACAGGGCCTTCTGCAAGGCTGGGGTGGCCAGGCAGGCAAGGTCAAATCAGATCTCTGCTAAGAGGCTTCCAGAGGGCAGGGCATTCCCTGAGACGTGGGGCGGCCAGGGGGAGAGCAGCTCACCCACGTAGGCTGGGAGGAGGACACACGGCTCAGGGGTCCCTCAGTCGCTCGCTCTCAGGGTAGATGAGGCCGCGTCCTCCTGCTCGCTCTGAATGAAGATGGGGCTGGTCGTTCCTTTGTTAGTCTTCTTTCCACTTCCTCTCCTCTGGGAGTCTTTCTGTGTCACTGGCCCCTCTACACCACAGATCACACGGGAGACGCCGTGTCGCATCCCGGTAAGGCCACCGCTTCTGCAGCAGACGGTGCTGCTCTGGGTTCCAGCTTCCCCGCCAACTGCAGTGGTGCTCGGGGCAAGTTATTTCCTCCGTCAGGCGTGGGTAACCGCGGCCTCCCGGGGCTGCTGCAGCAGGGACAACGGGGCGAGCCTCACGGGGCTGGTGCCTGCTCGTAGTGACGCCACTAATCTCCAGAAAGGGGCAGGGTCATCTTGCTATTTTGGGGACCCAGGATACATGCAGATTCAGATTCTGATCCAAGCCAGTAGGCGTTCCAGAGTCAGAGGAAGACAGTAGCTGGAAGTAGATCCCTGTCAGAGGTCAGGGTGACCTCAAGAACCTTAGAAATATTTGGCTAACTAAGTAGCAAACTCATCTTCTGTCCGTGAAATCAGCTCCTCTGAGGACCTGGACAAGTGAGTGCTCATTGTTAGCTTTAGTTGCTTTGGGAAGCAGGACAATTGCTTCTAAAAATATCATTATGGAACTTATGCAAGTTAGATATCAATCTCCTTTCTGTGAGCGCGACGCTCCCCAAATCCTCACCCTCCTCCCGCTCGCCCTCCCGAGCTGCTCCAGACAGTACCTACCCTGCTCTGCTTCCTCCCTGGCGGCCAGCTGCGAAGGCCCGGACCTTTTCTCTGTGCTTCAAAGCTGCCCTTCCTCAGAGGGCAGTTGTTGATGAAACAAAGCCGAGTTCAGAAACAGTCTGTAAAACAGAGGGAACCTAGCACATCTAAGAAAAGGGCATTTCTAATCCCTGGAAAGAAATGGATTTCTTAATGACGGATGCAGGGAAACCCAGTTAGTCACTTAGATAAAAAGAAATAAAGCTAGATATTGTCCTTAACTTTTTTTTTTTTTAAGATTTTATTTATTTATTCATGAGAGACACACACACACACACAGAGGCAGAGGGAGAAGCAGGCCCCATGCAGGGAGCCTGACACGGGACTCGATCCTGGGTCCCCAGGATCACACCCTGGGCTGAAGGCGGCGCTAAACCGCTGAGCCACCGGGATTGCCCTCGTCTTTACTTTTTAACCTATGTTTCAGATGGCACAATTAATCGAAGGTAAACGTTGAAACCACAGAAGTGCGAGTCGAAGGCATGAATGACTTTGAAAATGAACCATGAGGGGATCCCTGGGTGGCGCAGTGGTTTGGTGCCTGCCTTTGGCCCAGGGCGCGATCCTGGAGACCCGGGATCGAATCCCACGTCGGGATCCCGGTGCATGGAGCCTGCTTCTCCCTCTGCCTGTGTCTCTGCCTCTCTCTCTCTCTCTCTCTGTGTGACTATCATAAATAAATAAAAATTAAAAAAAAAAAAAAAAAGAAAATGAACCATGAAGTGGAGAGGTTTTGAACTCTGGGAGAAAAACCTTCCCAGAAATCATAAAATGAAATGTTGATACATTTGACCTCGCAAAAATTTCACTTTAAATTTGACTAGCTTGAAACTTAAGCATTTTGTATGGGGAAAAAAGGCACAAGGCAAATGACAAGGTGAAGGAAAACATTTGCAGCATACATGATACCTAAAGACGCATTACCTTTGCTCCACATGTTAATAAGGTAGAGCATAGTTCATAGAAAAGAAATAAAAATGGCCGATAAACTTAATGCTGATTTTAAAAGAGCAAATCAACTCAACAGTGAAATACCATGTCAGACATATCAGGTGGGCAACATTTAATTTAATTTAATTTTTTTAAAGGTCTTATTTATTTGAAAGAGAACAAGAGTGAGCATGAGCAGAAGGAGGGTCAGAGGCAGTGGAAGAAGCAGACTCCTTGCTGAGCAGGGAGCCGGACACAGGACTTGATCCCAGGACCCTGACATCATGACCTGACTTGCAGTCAGATGCTTAACCCACTGAGCCCCTCAGGTACCCCAGGTGGGCAACATTTTAAAGCTACATTAAACTTTGCATTGCTGAGGGTGGGGAAATGGGCTCTCAGTAACACAGACAAATGTGTCAACCAGTCATCTTTTTGGAAGACGAATTGACAAATGAATAAAATCTTAAAAAAAAAAAAAAAAGGACACCCGGGTGGCTCGGCGGTTTAGCACCTGCCTTCAGCCCAGGGCATGATCCTGGAGTACTAAGAGCCTGCTTCTCCCTCTGCCTGTGTCTCTACCTCTCTGTGTCTCTCATGAATAAATGAATAAAATCTTTTTTTAAAAAAAGGAAGACGAATTGACGTAATCAGGATTGTGAATGTGTATATCCTCTCTTCCAGCAATTCTACTCTGGAACTTTATTTTCTAGAACTTTACTTTTTTTTGCCTAAGCTGGAAAAAATATGCATACTATAATCTTCCTTGCAGCATTATTCTGTTATGGTAAATAACCTATATGACTATCTGCAGGGCCTGGTTAGGTACCATAGACATCCTACAATTGGACGCTTTGAACCTATTTACCAGAGCAAGGTAGAACTCCATGTGCTGACTTAGGAGGATTCTCAAGATATATTATCAGACAGAAAGAGCAACGCGTAGAATAATATGTATAGAGAGTGTGATTTTAGCTATGTTAAGGAGAAAGGACTATCAGCTTTTGCATGTGTAGATAATTTCTGTAAAGACTCAGAAGAAAATTAAAGGCGATTGCATCTGGGGAGTTGAGATGATTTTAGTTTGTGTCCAGAAGTACACTCCTCCCCTCAAGGAGTGAAGCCTAATTTCTCTGTGGCGGACTTTGTGACTTGTGTATATAATGAGTAGAATATGGCAAAATTGACATCGTGACTTCTGAAGCTGTATCTTAAAAGTCATTGTGGCTTTTTTCTTGCTCTCTCTTTTGGACCATGCACTCCAGGGGGAACCAGATGCCTCTTAAAAATTATTATTTGAACATTTTTTAGAATCCCATTTTAATTTCCATATTGGTAGTTTTGCTATATATCATTGCATTCCCCCAGCCCCGTGGCTCGCTAACAATCACGATATACAGTCTTAAATTTCACAGTATAATCGAATATTGTCCTACTTCACATAAATACAGAACCCTTGCAGCCATATAGGTCCACTTATCACCCCCAGTGGGATATAGATCTGACATATAACATTTCCTTTATACAACATCTGACATGTACAGATGTTATAAATATAAGACAGTATTATGATTTTCATTTCAAATAATCCTATATGTTTGAAAGAAATTAAGATGGAAAAAACAGCCTTTTATATTTACCAGATATTTATACTCTGGATGCCCTTCATTCCTTCCTAAAGATTCATATCTTCATTTTGTCTCATTTCTTTTCAGGCTGAAGAATTTCCTATAGCATTTCTTTAGTGTAGGTCTTCTAGTTACAAATTTTTTTAGTTTTCTCTTATCTGAAAGATCTTTATTTTGCTTTCATACTTGATAAATTTTTTTTTTCTGGATGTAGAATTCTGGGCTAGGTTTTTCTGCCAACTATCAGCCCTGGAAGATGTTTGACATACTGTTTTCTGGCCTCCATAATTTCTTTTTTTTTTTTTTTTAATTTTTATTTATTTATGATAGTCACAGAGAGAGAGAGAGAGAGAGACAGACAGACAGACATAGGCAGAGGGAGAAGCAGGCTCCACGCACCAAGAGCCCGACGTGGGATTCGATCCCAGGTCTCCAGGATCGCGCCCTGGGCCAAAGGCAGGCGCTAAACCGCTGCGCCACCCAGGGATCCCGGCCTCCATAATTTCTGACAGGAGAAACCAGTTATTTGAATCACTGTTGCAAGATGGTCCCTCTATCTCTGGTTTTCAGAAGTTTGATTTAATGTGCCCAAGCATGGTTTTCTTTTATTTAACCTGCTTGAGGCTTGCTGAGATTCTTAGGTGTGTAAATTTATTTCTTTTCCCAAGTTTGGGGATTTTTGGGGGTCATTATGTCTTCAATATTTTTTTTTTTCTAATGCATCTCTTTTTTCCTTCTAGGACTCCAATTGCCTATGTGTTAGACCTTTTGATATTCTCCTATGGGTTCTATCATTTTCCTCTGTATGCTTCAGGTTGGATGTTTTGTGTTGATCTCTCTTTTTTTTTTTTAATTTTTATTTATTTATGATAGTCACAGAGAGAGAGAGAGGCAGAGACACACAGGCAGAGGGAGAAGCAGGCTCCATGCACCGGGAGCCCGACGTGGGATTCGATCCCGGGTCTCCAGGATCGCGCCCTGGGCCAAAGGCAGACGCCAAAGCGCTGTGCCACCCAGGGATCCCTTGATCTCTCTTTCGATTCACTGACTCTTTCCTCTGTTTTCTCCATTCTGTTAAGCCCATCCAATTAATTTCTTAAAATTTTAGATATTGCATTTTTCAGTTATAAAATTTCCATTTGATTCTTTTTTATGGTAGTTTTTATTTATTTGCTAACACTATCATTTCATCATTATCTCATTGTGTTCCTTACATCATTTAACATAGGCAAAATTGCTGCTTTAAAATAATTATTTGCTCATTTCAACATCTGCATTGTCTTGAGCTTGGTGTTCATTGAATGCCTTTCTTCCCTGACGTGGGTCACATTTTGTTCATATGTCAAGAGATTTTGGATTGTATTCCAGACAGTGTGATCATTATGTTGTGGAGTCTGGATTTGTTGTATTCCTTCCAAAAGATTTGAACTTTTGTTTTAGCAAATAATTAACTTGATTTGGGCTCAAAGTGCAAACTTTGTTTTTAGGGTGACATCTCAAATCTCAGCTCAGCTGTCTTATCCTTAGCTGGGCTGCCTGAAGTCTGTCCTGTGTACAGGTGATTGGGGCAGAAATCTGAGGAGAATTTACACATGAAAGTTGAGATGTTTTCTCTCTGTCCCTCTCCCTTCCCAGATTCCACCTTACTTTCCAGCAGTTGTGGTTACCCCTGGTTCTCGTTCTTCGGGCCAGAAAGATTGTAGTCTCCGTCAGTTTTAGTTGCCCCTCAGGACATTGGCCACAGCTGACCTCCAGGCTGAAAGTCATAAAAATAGGATACTCAACTCATACTATTCCCTTCTTCCAAGTATCATCTTTCCTTTAGAATCTGTAGCTTTTAAAAAAAAGATTTTATTTATTTATTCATAACAGACAGGGGGAGAGAGAGAGAGAGAGAGAGAGAGAGAGAAGCAGGCTCCATGCAGGGAGCCCAACATGGGTTCGATCCCGGGTCTCCAGGATCACACCCCGAGCTGAGGGCAGTGCTAAACCCCTGGGCCATAGGGCTGCCCGAATCTGTAGCTTTTGTACACTTTCTAAAACCCTCAGCCTCCAGGTAGGTGGGGTTTTTTTTGTTGTTGTTTTTCATTTTTTGTTTTGTTTTGTTGTTGTTGTTGTTCTGGAGCTGATAGTTGTTATCTTCAGGAAAGTTGGTACAGTACCAGCTTACTCATCCATACGAAGTGGAACTTGGTCCAGAAACTGGATTCTTCATCCTTGAAATATACTGTCACTTAATAAGATGCTAATCTGTCTTCATCAAACATTCTAGGAAGGGTCATTGCTCTGAGGAGTGTCTGAAACAGTGGGGTTTTAGACACTATGTAAGACTGGTGATATTTTTGAAGAATAATTTTTGTCAATGCTTGTCTACCTGTAGACAAGCTCCCACCTTTTTTTTCTGAAGAGAAAGTAATGACCATGTATGCAAACAGGAGATACTGACTCATCTTGGGTTAAGCCAGGCTCTGAGGGTGACTCACTATGCCTTCAGAGGCTGGAGGAAATGGCCAGGTGGGTGGACCTTCTGCTCATGCTTGGCTCTGACTTGACTAGATTTAGAACAAATTGATTCTGATTTGGGAAAGGTATGAACTTGATTTTCCAGGTCATTAGGAGGCATCTTCTGTTCCCTTTTATTTACCATCAAGAAGGCATGAGATCCTAGGATGTGATTAGAAATGAGCAAATAAATGCAATTTGTATGAAGTCATTCAGTCACGCAGGGCAATTTTGGGGGTGGAAGGTGAGGGAGGTGCCAGACCACAGAGGCAAGTCAGAGGCCATGGGCACAACTGGGTCCTCTTTAGTCTTCCCTCCTCCTTTCTCTGAGCATTGAGGTGGGGATTGGATGTTGGGGGTCATTAGGAAGGACCTGAGTCTCATGGATTGGCATCAGCCTTTGTCACAGCTTTGGTCCTCTGTGACTTAGAAGCTTTGGGGCTATTGGAAAGGCTCCATAAAGTAATTTCTCTTTTCTCCTCTGTCAAACTATGGCCATGGATTAGATGTGCCTGAAGGACCCTTCTGGTGCCCTGAATCTCCAGGGAGGGGCCTCTCTACCTTATCAACTCTAGCCAGAGATCATGGGAATGGGAGCCAAGACTGGAACAGTTTGGGGGCAGGAGAGAGTAGACACTAGTGAGTTCCATGCCAGAGGCCAAAGGCATCATCACCTTCCCTGTTAACCTTTCCTCCAGGTCCACCCTAGAGCTGAGGGCGGGAACAGAAAGGACCCAGGGAACCTCTCTCTGCTGTGAGCACTGCCCTCACCTCCCAGGAGAGCTTAGAAGGTCAATGGAGACCAAATCCTCCCGTGGAATCTGGAATCTGATCTGAAAAACCACCAACTGTGCTACCTCTCACCGGGCTGAGCCCTGTTTCCGCTTCCAACCTTGGGAAGGAAACCTGCACTTCTCCTCATTGGCTTGTCCCTTCTGGGGGTGGGGGTGGGACTCTAGGTGGCTTAAACAGTGGGAGAAGGGGTGGAGGAAGTGTCGAAGGAGGGGAGAAAACAGAAGGGGACGGTGGAACGTGTTTAGGGCCAATGTCACCATTTCTGTGTTGCAGATTCTACTCAGCTCAGCGACCCCTTCTCATCATGCCCTCATTCCCTCCCCCATTTGGAAAACATCTCTACTTGCATCTCTAGTTTATTAACCACAAAGTTTGAACTCACTGGCACCCTACATAAAACTTTAAAAAGCAGGAGGAGGATGCTATTCACTCTCTCTTTACCAAGTTTTCCAATTTCCCCACAAGCACTGCCCCTTCCCAGAGGCTTTCCCCAATCAGAGCAGTGGGTTCCAGAGGCTCTGAAGGTCTTTGGTCTCAGCTTGTGTCCCCTACTGTCCTGAGCCCAGGATCTCCTCTGCTCTGGGATGTTAGAGGTTGTGGTGTTTGAGCAGCTTGGCAGAAGGGACCCATCTTTCCACCCCTCAAAATGCAGTGGAAAAGACTGAAGCTCCAAGATCAGAGGGTAACGGGGCTTGTCGAGAGATGGGACCTCCAATGACAACTGTGTAGCTGTTGCTCAGTCAAATATCTCAGCAACTTTAGTTTTTAGTTGGACTTTTTAGCTGTTCCTCCCCAGCCATCATCATGCTGCATGCCTATTGTAGAAATTTCAATTTATACAGAAAATGATAAAGAGAGCGCAGGAGACCATCCATAGATTTACTACCCATTGTTGACATTGGCATATTCCCACCCAGTCTCTTTCCTTTTACATCCGTTCTTTATCCATGAGATCAAATAGCGTCTACCCACGTCTACCCTGCTTTTACAACTTAACCCTATGCCAGTAGAATTTTCCTATGACATGAAAATTCTGTGAGCATTCTCTTAAACGGCAGCATAACATCCTGTCAAAAGTCTATGCCTCTTTTACTTAACAATGGACCTATTTTTTGGATATGCAAGGTGTTTCCACTTTTAAGTTATTATAAATGAATCTGAAATGAACATGTTGGTTCACAAGCCTTTAGGACAGATTCCAGAAGTGGGAGGACCAGATGGACTGGTTTCCCTTAATCCTAGGCAGGCTGAGCCTTTCCCAGCCCCCAGGCCTTCTGCCCCATTAGGAGCTTCAGGCCTCTTCTTGAGCCAGTTACTATATTCTACCTCATGACTTTCTCAACATCTATGTAAGTTCACATTCCCACCAGGACTGGATGGGCATCCAGGTTATTTGGAAAGGCCACTTGCAAGCTAGAAAAACCTTTATGTTGCTTTGATCACGAGGAAAGTTAGACACCCCAGTTCCCATCATGGCCAGTCCCCGGAGCCTGTCCCCCAAATAATGACATTATTAATTGTCACTAGAGCATCAGAAATTCCTTGGCAGATGCCAACTCTGTTCTGAGTCTCATATATATAATCTAATCTAATCTTCACAGCCACCTGAGAAATAGTGACATTCCCATTTTATAGATAAAGAAAACAGGCTCAGAGAAGATAAGGGATCTATCCAAAGCATACAGGTGAGAGGCAGAGAGAAGTGTAGACCCTGGATGGTCTGGTCCCAATACCATGCTGGTGCCACACACCATGGGGTGTCAAGGAAGTGGGGGAGAGCACTGCGGTAAGTGCTAAGCTGGGCTTTCTAAGGATCTGGGAGTCAGGGGTGAGTAGGAGGTGAGGTTTCTCTGATTTTTTATTTTGGTCTCCCTACCTGGTCATCTGCCACTGGGATTTAGGCCAAATGGTGCCTGAGGGGTGTCTGCTCGAGGCTGTGTCCCTGGAAGGACAGATCTTACAATTCTTTTTTTGTTTTCGAGCTTTAAGATATAATTGACATATGATGTACCATGTAAGTTTAAAGTACACAACGTGGAGATTTGATAGACGTTTATATTGTGAAATGATTATCACAATAAGCTTAGTTAGCACATCACCTTATACAGTTACAATTTCTGTTTGGTTGGTTGGTTGTCTTTTGGCGCTGAGAATTTTTCAAATCTACTCTCCTAGCAACTTTCAGCTATACAGTAGAGTATATTATTAACTATAGTCACCATGCTGCACGTTACATCCTAGAAATTTACTCGTCTTATAACTGCAGGCTTGAACCCTTTGACTACCTTCACTCCACTGGCACCCCCACCGCTGGCAACTACCAATTTTCTTTCTGTTTCTGAGTTGGGTTTTCTTAGTTTCCACATATACATGAGATTACATGGTACTTGCCATTCTTTCTCTGACTTGTTTCACTTAGCATAATGCCCTCAAATTTCACCCATGTTGTCACAAAAGGCAGGAATTCCTTTTTTATGACTGAGTAACATTCCACTATATCTATATCTGTATATCACATTTTCCGTTATATATAAATCGCATTTTCTTTATCCAGTCATCGGTTGATGGACACTTTGGTTGTTGCTATGTGTTGGACTATTGGGAATATATTTATTTTATTTATCTATGTATTTTAGAAAGTTCTCGAGAAAGAGAGGAGGATAGGGAGAGGGACAGAGGGAGAGGATCTTAAGCAAACTCTGTGCTGAGCACAGAGCCCAACATGGGGCTCAATCTCATGTCCCTGAGATCATGACTTGAGCCAAAATCAAGAGTCAGCTGCTTGACTGACTGAGCCACCCTGGCACTCCTGGGCTATTGGGAAAAATGCTGTCATGAACATGGGGGTAGGTGTCTCTTCAAAGCAGAAATTTTCTTTCCTTCGGATATATACCCAGAAGTGGGATTGCTGGATCATATGGTAGTCCTATTTTTAATTTCTTGAGAAAACTCCATACTGTTTTTAATAGTGTCTGTTCCAATCTACATTCCCCCAATGGTGCACAGGGATTCCCTTTTCTCTGCATCCTCGCCAAGACTGGATATTTCTTGTCTTTTGAGCAACAACCATTCTAACAGGTATGAAGGGGTATCTCATGGTGATTTTGATTTGACAAGTCTTGTCATAATTTTAATGGAAGTGGGTGGAGACTTTCCCAAACTGCTGCTTCTGTTCCAATTCCAAGGTCCCGGCTGCAGGGGACCAGGCACTGCATTTCCCTGAGTAGAGGCAGTGCAGCTGCTGTACTGCCTTGGAAAAAAAAAAAAAAAAAACCCAAAACCCTACTCTTAATTTAATATCCTTCGGCACATAACCTCCTGCAAACACAAATTTAATAGCTGAAAAAATACGATTATTTATATGCTCATCTTTGTGCAGTTTTTTCTTTTTAGTTTACTCCTCATTTAGTTCTTCATGTTATCAAATACCAGACACAGGTGTGCAGGTACAGATACTTGTACATATATGTGCATATGAGCACAAATATTTAAATGTACAGCACTATTTGGTGATTCATTTATTAAAAAGAATCAAGTTGTGACCTCCTGATTCTACTTGCTTTTTTATCCAACCATGCTTCCTTAGGACCCCTTTAAGCCACCTGTTTTATTTCTAATTTATTCTGTTAAATAGTGGCATAATATTCATGGTGAGGTTGTACCCAAATTTATTCAGCTGTTCCCCTATTCATGGTAATTCCATTTGTTTCCATTTTTTTTTCTCCTCACTATAAGCTCTGCAGCCACAAATACTCTCACACATATGTACTAGTGATTTTATTTTTATAGGATGGATTCCCAGCAGAGGCATTGCTAGGTCAAAAGTCATAAGCGTTTGGAATTTTAGTGATAGCATGAGATGGCTGTCTAAAATGATTGTGATATTTTATACTTCCACCAGCAATGTGGTTTCCAACCACGCCAGCAACAGGAGTTACGGCTTTTCATTTTTTTTTTTTTTGCCCATCAGAAGGGCATAAAGTGATGTTTTGTTGCTGTGTAACATTTATTTCCATGCCTGCCAGTGAATTTGAGCATCTTACCATGTTTATAGCTATCTGAACTTGCAACTCTGGACTTTTTTCTAGTTTGATTTGTCCACATTTCTTTGCAACAATTGTCTTTTTCTTACTGCACTTGTATGTTCTATTTGTTTGTTTTAAGTATTAACATTATACCACCTGCATTATAAATATTTTCCCTTGGGCTATGGCTCTACTTTTGTTTGTTTGGGGGATATTTTTGCTGTTCAAAGGACTTTTGTTTTCTTTGTCATTTTTCATGGCCAAGTATATCTACTCTTCTTTTATAGCTTTTATGTTCTTAATCTTGATTAAGAAGGTGCTTTCTAAAGATTTTTAAAAAATATTTTATTAATTTATTCATGAGACACACACACACACACAGAGGTAGAGGGAGAAAGAAGGGGTTTTCTGATCTTATCTCATATACATTGTGTTTTAGTTTGCTGGGGCTACCATAATAAAATACCATAGACAGGGGAGTTTGAATGACAGAAAGTTATTTCTCACAGTTCTAGAGGCCAAGAAGTCCAAGATCAAAGAGCCAGATAATTTGGTTTCTGGGTAGGGCTCTCTTCTTGGCTTGCAAATTTTATTATCCAATTAATTTTTAATTACTCAGTTAAAAAATAACTGTATTCAAAATGTAATTGCATGAATTTTATATATTGACTTCTGGAGAATTGGCATTTTTATGAAATCAACTGTTAATTCGTCTGATAGTTCTGTTGGTAAGTCTTCTGCCTTTCTTGTTAAATTTACTTTTCAAAAGCCTGCTAATCACGAGATCCTCTGATATACTACTGCTGTGATCTCTTGTCTTCACAGATGCCTGCCAGCACTTGTCCCCATTCCTGCACCATTGAGCCACTCCTTCTAGGATGAGGTAGGATCAATTTCTCTTTCCCTTGACCCTGGGCTGGTCTTATGACTTGCTTTTACCCACAGAATGTGGTGGAAGTGACACATCATGGCTTCCAACCCTAGACCTTAAGACACCTTTTAGCTTCTGCTTTTGCTTTCTTGGAAGCCAGCTGCCATTTAAAGGGGCTTGCGCTAGGGCTCTTGGCAGGACTTAGTCGGTTGAGGGTCTGACTCCTGGTTTGGCTCAGGTCATGATCTCATGAGTCCGCATTGAGCTCTGTGTTCAGTGAGGGAGTCTGCTTGGGATTCTCTCTGTCTCTGCCCTTCTCTCTGTTTGTGCTTAGTCTTTCTTCCTCTCTTGAATAAATAAATAAATCATTAAAATAATAATAATAAACTGGCTTGAATTAGACCACAGAATGGACAAAAGCTATGTAGACGGAGGGAGGCCTCATCAGTCCCCAGCTCTCAGGCCATTCCAGTTGAGGTGCCAGACATGTGAGTGAATCCACTGTTGCTGTTGCAGCCCCAGTTATGTTTCCAGCTGAGTGCAGCCCCACAGACAACTCCAGTCAACACCACAAAGAGAAGAAATTCCCAGGTGAGCCCAACTGGAAGCATATGAAACAATAAATCTTTGTTTTGAGCTACTAATTTTGGGGTAGCTTGTTAAGAAGCGATAAAGAGCCGAAACACATACAAAAGACTATAAAAGTATATGATAGTTACACACACATACACACATACACACACACACATACAACAGTGGGATACCACCACCTACTTTAGGAATAAAAATTACAAGTGACTTAGAAGCTCCTTGCTCACATCCTCCTCCCCTCCCATCAGAGGTAACTACCATCTTGAATCCCCTATTAATCATTCCCTCACTTTTTAATAAATATTTATTTATTTATTTGAGGGGGGTGGGGCAGAGAGAGAGAGGGAGAGAGAATCTCAAGCAGACTCCCCACTGACTGTAGAGCCTGACACAGGGCTCAATCCCCTCCTCCGACCCTGACATCATGACCTGAGCCAAAATCAAGAGTCAGTCATCCGCATTCCTTCACTTTTAATTTTAACATCTTATGTATGTATCCTAAAACAGCATTTCAGTTTTGATGTTTGCATAAAAGGCATTGTGCCATATGTACACTTGATCACTCTCTTTGCTTAATATTTTGTTTCTAACATTTATCCATGTTGATGAATTAGCGGTAGTTCGTTCATTTTCCATGCTGTACTGCCTGCCCTCTGTTCTCAATAACCTTTGGGTTGTTCTAGTATTCTGCTCCTATGCTATGAATATTTATTTTAAATGATATTTCAAAAATATTTTTAATTTGTCTGAATTTTTTATCAAGGTAAAAAAATTGACAAATTTGATCATTTTTAAAACATGCACACAGTTTTTAAGGGTAACGAGGCTTTTTACAAGAATGTAGCATCCTTTCCTGTCTAGCCCACCTCATCTCTTTTCCTCTTCCTCAGAGCCAACCACTGCACTGATTATTTCATTCTTTCTGTCCACTTCTCTACATAATATGCTTGTGCTGCTACTTGGTTTTTTGAGGATCTAGTTCTTTTTCCTACAAACCTTGTCACCTCAATGCATATACCATCTTCCCATGCCCTCATCATGCCATATAATTATGTTATAATCATTTCTAGATGCATATTATGATGATATAAGCACTTTTGCAGCTGTTTCCTCTACATTCTGAAATGTCACCATTAGGATAGTTATTCCTTCTTCTTGGAGGAAGACTCTGGAAGGAGGAGGGCAGAGGGGCATGAAGATGCCCCCTCCCACTTCTACGTAATTGTATGATTTGGATTTTTTGCAACTGAAATGCAAGACTTCACATTTAACTTTCTCTTGTTCAGCCCATCATTCCATCTGTGAAAGAACTTTCAGTACTGGATGGTCTTTCATCTTTATAATCCCCCAAGCCTAGCACCCTCAAGCCTACCGGTGGCCGACAAGCACTGGTACAAATGAATGACTTGGTATATGTTAGGTACTGAGTAGGGCATCCAGATGGTCTACTGCCCACTCTGCTGGTCGGTTTTCCTTCCACAAGGTTCCTGGAAGACATGTAGTCATGTGAAATTCTTGCAAATGAGAATCAGCACCCCTGAGCACTACCTGAGCCTATGTCCAACACCAGCTACGCTTTCTCCCCAAGTGTGGTGTTCTAGTGAAGAGGGACTGGATTATGGATCTCAAGCAAAACACCATTCTATGATTCTATAGGCAATCAAATGAAATGAAAAGATCTATAGGCTCTGGAATTATTCTGTTAGCCAGAGTCAGGGCTGCCCTCCCAGGCAAGCCTTTTTGGTAATTCTTTGGTTGTAATGAATGGGAATTTTGAGAACACAAGAGTCTGAGGTTGGTCAAGGAGTTTCACTTACCTTTACTCCCTGGGAGTGAAAACCCTGAGATTGTTGCCTGGTCCCTTCCCACCTCCATGGGGGTGCCAGCAATCAGGATGCTCTCAGGTGTAAAAAGAGCTCATACTCCACAGGGAGGTAAAGGGTAATGGCTTGGCCAGGCCCTGACCTGAGGCCAGCATTGTCCCTTGACTAAGTATTCCAGGGGCAGGGCTAAGAATGTTTTGAATTCTTTTATTATGTCCCTCAGGGCAAGAATTAAGGGCTCAGGATGACATCTGAACACAACCTTCCTTTACTTTTATTTGGAACACTGATAGACAAGTTTTCTATCAATTTATTTGTAGAAATGAAGCCAGCACGGCTTCTAAACAAAGGGACATTGAGTGGTAGGTCTGCAGGTGCTTCGTGCTCTCCTCTTTCCCTGCACATATGTAACCGATTTCTTGGAAGGGACACAATGGCCTTGGTGGATCTCACTTAAGAACAATAGACAATGACAACCATTAATCCAAATTTGCTTCCCTGGAAAAGGAGAAGAGCTTTGCATGGAAGTGTCAGGGGGACTCAGGCTCTATGTTGGGGATTTTCCGGAGGGTTTTTCAAAACCCATAAGGAAACATATGACGCCTTTTGGAAATTGTGCCATTTCCAATAAATATTTATCAATATTTATTGTTGGTGGATCTAATGACAATTCTTTTTAAATAATTGAGTACAAAATATTTGAGCCTGGATGGAATCGCAGGTGGAGTGGGTAGGAGCTTTTTGGCTCTCTTTTATTATGAGGATGGCTGTGAGCTGTTTGTCGGGGGGATAGCAGTCTGCATACCTGGCCACAGGCCCAGGCTCATGACTTGGGCTTGGCTAACTGTGGAACCGATAGTCTGGGCCACAGTGACTGGTTTCAGCTATGAGCCCAGACGGACGGCCAGGATCCGGATCTGGTCTACAGACACTGGGAGGGAGAAATCCTCTCCTGAGGTCACTGGTTTGGGGAAGGCAGGACTGGTTGATGGCTATCTCCTCTGCTGCATGCAGATGTCTCTGCAGAGGGAAGTGGAGAGACAAGCAGAGATTACAAAGATCAAGAGCGAGGAAAATGTGGGAAAAGACAAAGCAGTGAGTGGAGCAGCGAGGCCTGCAAGTTCTGGCTGCCCCGAGGCCTGCTGCCAGCCTTCCAGGCCCGAGACCTTGCCCCATAATACTTCCCACCCTGGGAGTGGCACCTGAGTAGCACCAGTCACACTCGTCTCCCCAACCCCCTCTGTCCTCTTTATCAGCTCATGGCAATCCAGTGACTCGCATTTGAGAATCCTCTCGAACAGACTGTGTTAGGCTTAAATTCTTTCTATGTGTCTACTTAGCCTTTTCCAACTCGAGGATAATCTTCTCTGGTGGAGAGGATGCGTGAGAAGAGGTGTTGATGTTTCTTTCTGTTCTTGCTTAACATTATACCCCCTTCTCCAGGCACCAGTTAGCATGTTC
This sequence comes from Canis lupus baileyi, assembly GCF_048164855.1. NCBI lineage: Eukaryota > Metazoa > Chordata > Mammalia > Carnivora > Canidae > Canis > Canis lupus. The sequence goes on along the minus strand of NC_132843.1, from coordinate 36,119,232 downwards.
CTTTTCTGCCTCTTCTAAGCATAACTTGACTCAACCATTCGGAATCCTTGGTTGTTTTCCTAAATCCTGTTCATTCCAGACTCTGAATATTTTTATGCTGAGAATTTCAGCCCATACTTTTAAAGCCCTTCCTTCCATTTTTCTGGATAAACTAACACTAACTTTGAAAGATACCTATGTAAGGTCTTATGTATTGTTACATATAGAATCACAAAAGTAATAAGTGTTGATTATAAAGAAAGTGAAAATCTAGAAGTGTCCCAAGAGAAAAATTATAAAATAATGTAAAATAATAAAATAATATCATCCCTGCATCTAAAGAAAAATATTAATACTTTCGTGTGTGGTCTTCCAGTGTGTTTTATGCATATCTGTATACCCGTGGTATCTTAAAATCCAGCTTCAATAGAAGGAGAGAAATCACCATCCCCTAAGGATTTTGTCACTTTCATGGTTTTGAGTAATTCTTTTTTGCTTGGATGTAAGTATTGAGAAGCCATACCACTTCCTCTCGTCACTGCTTCTCTTTTCTAGCTTAAAATTGTCAGGGAGGCGAGAGGATGCCTTATTTATCAGGTACTGTGATTTTGGCAGAACATGACCTCTGTGCAGACTCATCCCAGCCCTGCATCACCTGGTTTGCTGCATATGGGTTTATGATATGTGTTAGAGGAGGAAATGCCAGGCCTTCCATCTAGCTGTGGATGCTTCTAGCACGAGGGCACTTCCGTCCACTTCTGTTCACTGCAGTGCCAGGCATCTGCATGGGAGCAGATTTCCGTTGTTTGCCTTCCTCCTTCTCTGCTCTTTGGTGCCACTTCTCATCTTCTTGCTTAGAAGCATATGGCCACGGCCCTTGGTGTGGAACACGTCTGGATATCAATGCTGTTTTTGGCACTGCCTTGGTTATGAGACCCTGACCAAGCTACTTGGTGAGTCTTTGGATGTGATATTGCTCATCTGAGGAACAAGGATAAGTTGATCTGAAAGAGGCAGAGCTGGGCTTCTTGGAAGGAGGTGATAGCACTCAGTTATCTCAGGAATCCCAAGGAGGAGTCCCCCCCACACCCCAGCATGAGCACTTGGCAAAATTCCACTCTCAGAGCTTGAAATGAATTTTGCGGAGGTTAAACCTTTGCTCTTTTTCTTCTAGAACCAGAGATAAAAAGCGACTATCTACAGTCCCTTGGAGGGGTCAGTGACTGATAGCAAATATTGTGGAAGTGTTTTGATATGAAATAAAGGAGAGGGGGGGAGAGAGAGAGAGAGAGAGAGAGAACGAGCTCAAGCAGTGGGGCCTGAGAAAAGGAGGGAGCTGGAGCCCAGGCCAGAGCGAGGATAGAAAAGATAGCAGTAGGATGGAGGCAGGCCACAGACCGTGTCCTTTGTTGTCTCTTTGGGCATGTTGTTTGTTGAGCCAGGTGCCCTGCTGCCTGGTCTAGCCCCTGCCTACATTTGTTGCCCTGAGCAGTTCCACTGGCGGCTCTTTGCATAAGTAAGATGGATGGTGTTGAAGTCTGGGAAACAATTAGGCTTCAAGGAGATGTCTCCCATCAGGATATGTATAAAAAGATATGTAATGGATCTGGGCTCACAGGGCACCTATCAGTTACTTGAGAGAGTCTTCCAGAAGAGGGCAAAACTCCCCCGGAGCCTGAGTGTCCATCCAGGGAACATACAAGCTTGCAGGTGGGACAGCTGGGAGGTTGGCGGGTTGATGAATACACATGGGCGCCCAGTTTTCCAGCACCTGCAGCTGCTTGCTGGGGGGTGGGGAGGGCTGGCATCTCCCCCACACCTGAGACCCTGCAAGATGACACCAGGCAGCTGGTATGATGAGTGCTGAGAGCAGGCTGGATGTAAGAATGTAAGTTGAGGAGGATGAGTAAGCGAGTGAGAGAGGCAACCTGTTCTGAATGCTTAGGATGAGGAAAAAGGTGAGGCAGGAAAAAAAAAGTATCAATCGAGCTGAGTTGTTTATTCTGAGCAGAGGACTTCTGTGCCAAAGAGCCAGGGTGGAATTCAAGGATGGCAGCAAGCACTCATTTGTCCAACAACTAATGACTCATCTGGCAGCTACTGATGTGTGCTGGAGACACAGAGAAGAGGACGGGCTCTGTTTTCAAGTCACTTTCATCTCATTCTGCCTCTGTGCGCTGGCTCACACCATCCGCTTGCCTGGCCCTCTCTAGCCTTCTCTCCATTCGTTCCAGGGGTTCTCAGCTTCAGCACTGTTGGCATTTTGGGATGTATATTTCTTTGTTGTGGTGACTGCTCTGTGTATCATAGAACTTTTAGCAGCATCTCTGGCCCCACTCACTAGATGCCGCCACTCCTCCTGAACTATGACATCTAAAAATGTGTCCAGACATTGCCAGATATCCATTGGGAAGCTATGAGAACCACTGATCCATTTTGACTTTATCTGTATTTCATAAACTTTCTCAGGTTCTCCTCCATGGAGCTTGCTTTTACTCCTTATGCTTATTTGGATTTTCCCTTTCTTTGGGCTCCCATATCAGATCCTGCTGCAGCAAGGCCATTCAACATGTGACCATCTCCTCCCCAACCCCCTCTGATATCTGTAGGAGGACAATCCTGAAGATGGTCCTGGAGCTGCAGATTTCACTCAGGAACCATGGCAAGCCCATTGCCTCCCCGAGAATGAGCTGCTTCCACTCGGCCAGGGAGACCCAGCTTCCTCAACTCACAAATCGAATGCAGGGCTAGGTCAGAAATTTTCACCATCCCTCATAAAAGACACAGAGGGGCCCATCGGGTAGGTTTCTAGGTACTAATTCTCTTTAAAAGAAGCAGAGCGTATGCTTCATACATTGAGTGTTTTGTTGAGTGGGTACCATGGAGAAAAAAAATGTCAAAAACTATTAGATTATCTTAAAGACTTTTTTAATATTCGACTATGAGGTATCATTTATATTTATTATGTCCCTCAGTTAGGTATGAGGGCCTGCAAACCTGCTACCTTGGTGGTTTCCACAGAGCCAACCAGCTCAGTGCTGGGCTCACAGAAAGTTCAATAAACATTTGTTGTTTTTTCTTTCCGCTCAGGTCCTCCTCCTGAGAGAAAGATGTCACTCTGAGAGAGAGAGATGATGTCACTCTGATGTGCAGCCCTGGCATTTGAAATCTCCTGATCTCAATTAAGAGGGTTTCATTTGCAAATGAAGGAAAACCTAACCACAATATTTTGAACAAGTAGTGGTTTCTTTCTCTCCCCTAAGAAAGCACTAGAGAGGGCACTTGATGGGATGAGCACTGGGTGTTATTCTATATGTTGGCAAATTGAACACCAATAAAAAATAAATTTATATATAAAAAAAAAAGAAAGCAATTTAGGGCTGGCTTCTTAAAGGTTCTCTGGGCCCCTCCCTGAGTGTAGGCTCCAGCACCTACAGCCTCAGAAGGAAGGTGGGCAGCTGGAGGCCCACGCTCTTTTCCCTGGGGCGGTGGGGCCTCCGTTCCCTGAGCTCGTCCACTGCCCGGACACTGGCAGTGGCTCTGGGAGAGCAGGGCCGATGCTCGCAGCTCCTGGAGTGGGGTGGATCTCTCTGTGGCTGAGGCTTCCCATTCTTCTGGGCAGCGCTGGCAGTGGGAATTGACGGCTCCCCAACAAGGAAGCAATTAAGTAGGTCGGATAATGCTGCCTGTTTTTGAAATCCCATGGGTTTAAGTAGGATTAGAAGTACCAAGTGAGAATTAACCCTCTAAATTCTTGTGTTCTTCATGTTGACTGGAGCAAGGGAAGGAAACCAATAAAAAGAATCCTTTTTTAATTCCGTTCTTACCCCTCTAGTGACTCTACAACTGTTCCCTCAAACCACCCCATACCCCCACTTCCTGATTCATTTTTCCACTCATGTCCCTCCACTGCTCAAAAGTTCTCATCTTCATCTCTAGCCAGAACCCACAGCAGATTTCTGCTTGTAGTAGAGGCAGGGCAGCTAATCTGGGCCAACTTTCCTTCTGAAAACAACTAAAACAATCTGAAGAAAAGATTAAAAAAAAATTTTTTTCCCCCTAAAACATCAAGAAGCAAATAGGATAAGGAGGGATCAACAAACCAAAATGCAGAAGACAGTAATCCAGAGAGGTGAATTTGCCATTTAGGGTTATGTTTGCCCAGGGGGCATTGGCTAAACAGGTTTCATGCAATTTTTGCATGCCACCAAGTCTCCTTGGCCACCCCTGACTCCTCTGTCCACCAAACTCCCAGGGCCTTAATAGACCAATGCACTTAAGATTGGATTTATTATACACTCTTTGTACTGTGGTTTATTTGGAGGATACATTTTAATTTTCCTAGAATATAGGTTTCTGAAGGACAAGGATCATGTCTTCGATTGCGTCTCTCACAGTGCCTTGCACAGGGGAGACATGAAACAAATCATTTTCACAGAAACAGGTAACTGTGAAAAGCCATGTAATATCTGTGACTCATTTTCTCAGCTGTTAAAATGATTAAAACAATATGTGGTCTAACCCAATTCACGAGATTGCTGAGAGGCTCAAATGGGCTAACACATACAAATGAATTTGGATCATGTAATATGCTATGGAGAGTTATGAACGATCATCAGCATTGATGATCAAGCAGCCATTGGGTATTTATAATAGGACGGAACTCTCAGTGATCAGAGGTTAATAAGAATCAAAAGTCATTGAACCTTTAGGTCACTGGCACCAGAATTCAAGTCCTCCCTTTACTCACTTCTGCAGTGATGTTTACTGAAGCTGTCTTCTATGACTGCCATGCGTCAGGCTCTACATATGCAGAAATAAAACAAGTTTCTGCCCACACCTCGCTCAGGCTGTCGAGGGACCAGATGAAGATGGCAAGTGATATCACAGAGATATTAATAAAGTGTGAAAAAGAGCACCGAGGGGAAGACATCTGACATGAGGAAAGAGGTATTAGGAGGCCTTCCTGGAAGAGGTGACCACTAAAACAACTGCTGGGGGACAAATAGGAGACAGTCAATGTAAGAAAAACCTATTGTAAAAAAAAAAAAAGAAAAAAAAAGAAAAAGAAAAACCTATTGTAAGAAGAGGGAAGAGTCCGTGTAAAGGTACAGAGTTTCAAAGAGCAAATCTTCATAAGGAAAGTTTCAGCCGTTTCATGCAGAGGAGGAGGCCTGTTGACTTCAGAGCTGGGCGGTTCCATGAGGACCACATTAGGGAGGGCCTGGTGTGGCCTCAGGCACAGCTCTAAGTATGTGCTCTCTTCGGAGATCAGGTCATCGGCAGTTTGAAACTCCAGCCTGAATCAGAATCTCTTGGAGAGGTTGTTCAAATGCAGGCTGCTGGGCTGGCCCCTGAGCTGATTATTTAGTAGGTCAGGGCAGGGGGCGGGTATTTGCATTTCTGACGAGTTCCTGGTTGATGCTCTACTGCTGGTCTGGGGATGGCTTGGAGAGCCACTACTCTAGCCCAACCCTTCTGTTCCTGCAGATAAACAAGCCGAGACCTGGGAGGGGAGTGTGTTAGCCCAGATCACAGAGCTGTGTAAGGCCAACTGGTCCAACAACAGGAGCTCTTCCCCCCCTCCAGCCGAGCCCCTCCCTTCTTGGATCTTCAACAGCCTTTCCTCCCTTCCGTCCTCCCTCTTATCCTCCCTCTCGTCCTCCCTCCTACTCTCCTTCCCATCCTCCCTCTAGTCTTCTCTTTCGTCCTCCTTCTCGGTGTCCTCTCGCTTCCTCCCCCCCACCCCATCCTCCCTGCCATCCCTCCTCCCCTGCCCTCCTCCAGAGGAACCTCCCCTCGCAGCACTCACTTCCCCTTTATCTCCCTGTAAGGCAGAGAGATGGCATGTTCCAATTTAACACCACAACCCACTTTCCAAGAAGGCAAAGTTTTAACCACACGTTTAACCGTGGATTTGGGGGCAGGCCCCACATTGGCTCCCAGCCCGGACCCTGCAGTGGGAAACATGCATCTCTGTCCAGTGAACCCTGGTCCCGGGGGATGGGGAGGGGTGTGAGAGAAGCACGGCTCCACCGGCGACAGTCTTGTCCCCAGGTCCCTAGGTCCCCAGGTCCCCAGGCCCGCGCAGTGAGGTGCCCCCCACTAGCACGGCACCCTCAAGTCCTGGCCCTGGAGCCATGCTCCCCAGGGGCTGGGGAGGTGATGGGTGATGGGCACTGGCAAGATGAGGATCCTCCCCACCCAAGTACAGTCTCCTTCCCAAGAGGGGTCCCTCAGGCAGGCAGAGTCCTCGGAGCCCTGGAGCCTGGAGGGTCGCGCGGCCCGCAGGCTTGCGGACAGCAACTCGCGCTGTTAGGGACGCTGTTAGGGACGTTGTGAGCAAAGGATGCAGCCTTATGGCTCCTGTCCTCTTGGAGAACACTGACCGTGGAGCTGCCATTCACGCTGTCCTCTGCTAGGCGTGGTGGTGAGGACACGCTTCCCAAAGGGAGCCCAAATGTGATGCTGGGGACCCAAGCATCGCCTTGGCAGCCACTCTACACCCCTGTTTGGAGGTGCCTCCAGAACTGATACAAAATGAACACAGATTTCCATTTGCAGCGTGAGTGTCAAGAAAGGTCACTGACGTGGTCACAGAGGCTTCAGAGAGGGGTCGGGGGGAGTGGACCTCGGAGGGGTGACAGGAAAGCAAACTTTCCAGCTTGAGGGTGGCCGGGAGGGCAGTGTGATGAGGACTGGCCCAGCCCAGAGGGACGGGGGTGCTCCCGTGGATGGAGGTGGGTGTGGAACTTCCTCTCCTCCTGGGATCTGCTCTTCCTACAGACCTTTATATTTCAGGTGACCACAGGTGACCAGCCACCTGCTAAGGCCGCGGGATGTGCTGCCTCAGACTTAGGACAAAGGCTGAGCAACACAATTCTCTGGACTCTGGTTTTTCTGCATCTCTCAGAGCCATAGGGCCAATGGCACATGCCCTGGGCAGGTGCGTGACATGCAAACCCAGAAACAGGAAGCTGTGTGGGCAGCTGCATAATAGGAGAATGACATTTATCTTCCAGCGCGATCTTTTTTATGATTATTATTAAGAAGGCCTGTTTAGATATGGTTAATGGCTTATTCAAACCAGTTGGGCAGGGCTGAAGGCAATCCCAGTTTCAGTGGATTCTTAGTTCATAATCAGAGCAGCGCTGGAAGGGAAGGATGGGATACGGTGAGCAGGGCAGAAGGCAGGGTTCCCAGCCGGGGACTGATGTTTTTGAGAGACTCTGAAGAAAACTTATATATGCTAATGTTTTATTGGTCCTAACGCACCTTTTCTCTCTGAAAAGAGCATGAAACCTGTAATACCATAGCGCCAGAGAAAACAAAGCATCATTTTTAGATGTAAAAGGTAGCAAGTATTGGGGCCCCCGGGCAGCTCAATGAGTTGAGCGTCCAACTCTTGATTTCAGCTCCGGTCATGATCTCAGGGTCGTGGGACGGAGCCCATGTTAGGCTCTGTGCTCAGTGGGGAGCCTGCTGAGATTCTCTATCTCTCTCTCTCCTTCTGCTTCTCCCCTGGCTTGCATGTGTGCTCTCTCTCTCTCTCTCTCAAATAAATTTTTAAAAATAATAAAAAAAAAAACCCTAAAGGTAGCAAGTATGCATGAGAACCTATGGCTGGAGGGGAGGGTGGCCCTCTTCCCCCATCTGGTGTGAAGGTGCTGGTCTCAGTCTGGCTTGTGGAGGAGGCTATAGGCATGAGATGGAGAAGCACTGCTGGGGGGACTGCTGAACATATAGATTCTCTCTCCCAAGCTTCCCCCAGAGATGCTGTTTTAGTTGGTCTCTTTCTAGTCTTCACCCTGGAGTTTCTCTGGGGTTACCAGATCCTTCCTTTAAAATGGGAACACATCTGAACACACGTGAGTAGGAAGGGTGGTAGGAAGGCTGGGAACCGTTCTGAGGTTTGGGGCATCTTGGGGGCAGGAGGAATTTGGGGGGATCTTCAGGCACACTGGATGTGCAGAGAACCTTGAGAGGCATGGGATGTTGGGACAGGACACTGGGGGAGGGGTGCATATTTTGCCTAAGGTGCTGTGATAATAATACTCCAAAGGGTGAAATGCTGTATGTGAGGAGGAGGCTCTTTGAGACCTACTGGGGGTGTCCCGGTGTCCCGTTGCTGCCTAACAAACTACTCCACGACCTAGTGGCTTAAGTCAACAACTATTTTATTATATCTAATGATTTTGTGGGGCAGAGATGAGGCAGGGGCTTTGCTAGGTCATTCTTCCATTCTGAACGGAGTCTGTGAAGATCCCTTGATGGTACTCTGCTAACATTTTAAGAGAAGGAAAAAGCAAAAGCAAAAGCCAATAAATATTTGTTGAGAACCTGCTTCTCATGGTGGTCCAAGAATGGTGCTGTCACTTCCTACCGATGCGGCCTTGGGAGAACCCCTTAGCCTTTCTCAGGGTCAGTCGTCACATCGGTTCAATGGGAAAACTTCCTCTTGGGGCTATTATGGGGTTCACATGAGATCATCGATGTAAGTGTTCGTTTAACCTACATTGATGTGGCTGGTGGTGTTTTGACTTCTCTGGGAATGCTATCTTGCTCCATGTGTGGACTTAGGGACGTAGCAGGTGCAGTCCGTCCCCTCAAGATGCTTAGTGAGAAAAACTCCACACCATGGATGGATAATGCAGCCATGCACTGTGGCTGTGAACGTGCTGGCTTAACCCTGGAGCTTAGCCGAAGGGAGACACTGCAGGCCTGGAGGACTTCCTGGAAGGTGAGCATGCTTCCAGTCAATGAGTAGGAGGAAGCCATTCCAGGCTGCAGGGGAAACAAGACAGATGCGCAGAGAGCAGAAGGGAGGGTTAGGGGGTATCAAGCGGGGTTCTTGGGAGGCTGTGGAGTTAGCTGAGCCTGGAAGATGAGTGGGACAGGCTGGAAATTCTGAAATTCCATACTAAGCCCTTCATCCTGTTTGCCAGTTGTTTTTCATAGTTTTCTTCTCAAATATTCTAAACAGGAGCTAGTTGGAGTCCAAACTGGTAACTGTAAGCAAGATATTTCCTGGGAATCTCATGTTTCATCTTAGAAATTCATGTGAGATTCGTGTTCTGCATAACGACGTCTCTATATTTTTAATATAAAAATCATCTTTGAAGTTACTGACCATCGCGTAAAAGGGAAGGACCTGGTATGTTCTCCACCAGCTTCCCATCCCCCAGACACATCGCCTCGTGCTGCTGGTGGGGCTGTGGGCCCTGGTGTGGGAAGGGGCCATGAGGGGCTCCAGAGGGCGCAGGATAGGGCCCGGGAGCCTGTGATGAGGGCTCACTGGAAGGGGTGAGCATGCACACCTTGACATCCACAGATGCGAGTTCAAATCCAGATGGTGTCACTTACTGGCTGTGTGACCTGGCTGAGGCGTAGCCGTTTTCAAACTCAGGGCCCTAGGCATGAACGGGATGGCGGTGGGCATCTAGACGGAAGGAAGGAATGGCTGTGTCTCCTCTTTCAAATGCTACCACTGTTTCCCCAGGGCTTCCAACACTCATGTGGTCTAAGGTCCGGATTCCACGTCTGTAGAATGGGGAAACTTCCTCGTGGGGTTATTATATGGTTCACATGAGATCACATATAAGCACGCAATAAAATGGAAGTCACTTAAACGATCCCAAGTGTCTCCCACATTTAAAATAACCTCCCTCCCATCTCCCATCCAGCTCTGGTTGCTGTACTCTTTTTTCTTTTTAACTATACAGATTAGCAAAGTTTGCCTGACTCTGTTTCCACTTCCTACCTCCCATCCTCTCCTGAATCCGAGACTCCCCAGCTTTCACTCCACCATGCCACTCTCTGCCTCCCAAGGTCATCGGGGACTCCCTAAGTGTGGGATCTCACAGGCGACCTCTGGGAAGAGCAGCCACCACTAGCACTCCTTTCTTTTTAAAATACGTCCTTCCTCTGGATTCTGTGGTACCCACCCTCCTGGTTTGCCTCCTGCCTCTCTGGCTATTCCTTCTCAGCCTTTCTCATTCCCTTCTTCTGTTGCAGCGTAACAGTGGATTTCCTCTGGGGCCCTGTGTTCATCTTCTCGCTCTTTATGCTCTCCTGGGTCATTTTTATTAACTCATGGTTTGAAATATCATCTGTGGCCCCAGGCACTAGCCGAGGCCCCAGACCACTGTGGTCCATGGCCTCCTGGGAGTCTCTACTTGGATTCCCTCTGCTCCAGGCCCTGCAAACTTGCTTCTTTTCTGTTTCACTTCTTGGTGACAGTCATTGCCCCTCAGCTGCCCAGGGTGGTCATCCTTGACCATGCCCTTGGTCTTATTCCCCATGTGAAATAAATCACAAAGTCCTAATTCCATCCCCCAAAGTGCTTTAGGGTTTCTTACGTTTCTCCCTTCCAATATTATTCTGTCCATTATCTCTTACCTGGATTACTCCAGAAAGTATTGCACAGGGGCATGGCTTAGGAAAGCTCAGCTCAAATGTTCAGAATTGGTTGATTTGTTGGGACTTTTAGGTGACAGAGATAATTACATTTTCTTTTTTTTTTTTTTTACTTTTTCTTTTTTTTTTTTTTTACATTTTCTTTACTAGCTTAGGCAGAAAAGGGTGAGCAAGCTCAGAGAATCAAGAGGTGAGGCAGACACACAGAAGTCGGAATTTATGGTCACCTCAGGGACCAGACCCAGACACTTTGGACTTCCAGCATGCACACATACATGCACACACACACACACACACGCACATTCTCTCTCTCCTTCTCCTTGCCTCATTCTCTCCAACTTCAGATGGTCTTTCTCCACAGCCAGAAGAATTGAAATGGGCAGCTATTGTCAGATGACCTTCCTAAATCAATTACTGTGGTAAAGTGCAGAGATTGTTCTAACCTGGCTCACGGACCTCCCTGTGCAGTCAGGGGTTCAAGGTCTGTGGCCGGAAGAGTCTGGGGTAGGACGGAGGTGCGCACTGAACAAAGACAACAGTTATCTTTGCTTCCCAGCTCACACACCCTCTTCTCCCATATACACAATTTCAGAACTGTTCCTGCTTAAGATAATACCCCATTGCTCATACCTCCTTCCCCCTGGGAGACAACCAGAAGTCTATTGAATACCCTTCCCCGCCAGGGCTGGATGTGCTCGGCAAGACCTCGCAGAAAGATAAATGTGCCACGCGCAGCACGCTCGGTTGTGGGGTGGGGAACAGAATAACAATAAAGGCTTCCATTTAAAGAAGGGCACAGGAGATGACGGCCCCTGGCCCAGAGGGTGCATATCCTGCTGGTCAGGAACATGAGTAAGCAAGCAGACATGTTTGCTGAGTCACTGCCCCCAGTGAGCCAACAGGTGAGGCCTTGGGTGGCCACTGTGGCTCCCCTGTGGTCTGCTTGCTGGAGCTTCTGTCTGTCAGGCAGCACCTGAGGGTCCCCGGGCAAGATTTGGCTGCTGAGACTGGGCTTTGAGGCCCGTTTCCTCCTGGGATGGGCTTTGGAGCCCGGGTTTGCCTTGGAGTTGATATAATCATAAGCTTCTGTGTGTCCAGCCCAGAGCATCTCCGTCAATAAAGCTCAACAAAACTCTCACTGATTACACTGGGGGAGCGTTACCGTTAAGTCATGATGTTTGACTCTGGGCCTCGAGGTTTGGCCTCTTAGCTCGTCCCTCCAGCCCGCAGCCTAATGGAGGGGATCCAGGGGGCAGAGCTGAGTTTCTTCCCGTCAGACCCTCCCCCAACATTTATGAGGCTGGGCAAGAGCACAGAAAGAGGCTTCCGGTTGATGCCTCCCTGACCTTTTCTTCCCACTCAGCTCTGTCCTGCACGACAGGGCCTCCTGCTTGGACCTGGACAGCTTCGGGGGCACCTCCAATCTCTGGTCACTTCCAGCTCCATCTGCTGTCTCCCAGCAGCACCATGTGACCTAACAGCACAGGGTTCCCTCAGAAGAATGACTTGAGAAGGGGTCCTCTGGGGCCCAGGAAGCAGGCTCTGGCTACTTGGCCAGGACATTCTGTGATCTTGGGTGCTTGAGGCAAGGTCTAGAAGGAGGTCTTAGGCTCCAGGTGGACATGTCCCCTGGGTCCCGTGGGCTGTTTGTCCTGCAGGGAAGGGCATGGCCAGAGGAAAATCCGATTAGAGCGTTTTAAAGCATAAAGGGTGAGGGCTCCCAGCTTGGATGTCTCTACTTCTTCTGTTGCCGGGCTGCTCCCCAGTAAGTGACGCTTAATCATGGCCAGGACTCGCTGAGCTTTTTTTGGCAAGGAGTGAATTTATAATAGAATGTGTTTGGGAAGGGCCTGAGGATAAGACTTCCCCACTTCTGTCCCTCCTTCCAGGTAGCTGCTTCCTATCAGGACAGTAATTTTAGTGCAGAGACAGAACTCGGCTGAGGAAGGGACCCCCCCCAGCCAGTCGCCTCTAGGGCTGGGACCTCTGAGGGGGTGTGCTGAGTCTGGTTATGGGACAAGGACAAGAGACAGGCGACTGCTGTGGAATGTGGCAAACCTCTCTGCCCGCCTCCCGCCTCCGGGCTTCCTCTGGTCCACCCTGTTAGTGGAAGCCAACAGGCCAAGGGGAAAGTGTGGGACCAGAGCTGAATAACTTGCACAGACACCCAATTATTCAACCCCCAGGCGGCTGTTGCGTTTTGCTAAAGGCAGAAGGAGCATCTCAACAGGCATCCTGCTCTGAGTAAGCCAGAAGAGGAGCCGTGCGCCCCACGTCCGGGCATTCTCCTGCTTGCCCTTCCTGAAGCTTTAGCTGCTCGGATGTGTAGTTGGGGGTCATAACACTCAGGGGTTAATCACGTAACCCCTTGTGGCAAGGACTCTCCGATTCCCAGCCTGGGATAGGACAGGCGGGGGGGGGGGGGTTCCTCCCTTAGCTCCCCCCCCCCCCCAGCCAACCTCGACTCAGCCTATTCTAAATGTGTTACTCCGATGTTCTGAGTCCGTTTTGGCTGTTGGTTGCAACAACAGAAACAGATTCTCCCTCCCTGAAGTCCCAGTTTATGGGAAAGACATGGGGATAGCTCAGTATGTGGGAGCAATAGTAACCTGGCCTGGTGGGGCAGGGGAGGAAGCCCAGGTGGCTTCGGGTGTTGCATGGCTGGTCTCCACACCCCGGCTGTCAGCCGTAGCTTCCTTCTATCCCGGGGTGTCTGCTCAGGTTTCCAGTCCGTGCCCGGGAGGAGCTGACTGGCTCAGTTCGGATCAGGTGGGGCTGATCCCTGTGACTGGGGGGACTGGAGAACTCTGATGGGCCTGGTCCAAGCCCCTTGACCCCATGGTGCCTGGGAGGAAGGAGGGAGGATGTAGAGGCTGGCAGCCCCCCTCACCCAAGAGAACCCCATGAATGGGAAGGAGCAGATCTCTTCAGGGAAGGGAGGTGCTGTTACCAGAAGAAGGTAGGAAGTATGTAGGGAAGAGAAAAACAACAGATGGCCATTAGGGCAGGCGAACTGGGACTTCAAGATTCTGGGAAAAGGAGCCGCGTTCTAAAGAGCGAGGAAGGAAGCCCGCAGCCGGCCCTGCTGGCACAGGCTCGCACCTGCCCGGCTCCTTGGTCCTGCCGCCTGGCTTCTCTCTTCACTGTGTTTCAATCATGCGTTGTCCTTGGCTTCCTCTTGCTTGTCTCCCCCCCACACACACACTCCCTCCCCTTCCTCCTCTTGCACGACAGCTCCCCTAGTTCCAGATGACTGCCTTCCTTGGATTCGTCCATCTAATCTTTCTAGAACCCCTTTCCTACACGATTTGTTCTTTCTTACAATTCGGTGGGAAGAAACCCCATCAATGATTTCCACCGGGTTTTTAATATGAGATCTTAAGGGGTTGGCAGCTGTCACAACAAAATGCTGTTTCCCTGAGAATTCAAGGGAGGCATTTCCGGTTGCACGGGCAGCTGCTGGCGAAGGTGTCTTAGGGCCTGGGTGCCTCTCAGATCATGCAGGTGTGGGCCTGATCTGGTCCAGGTGTGACCGCACCGATTCTGGTGGAGGTACATGCACCCCTGTCATGTACCTAATGCCACGTCCTGGGTCTGTAGATTCCACTTTGTAGCCTGGAAGGAATCACTAAATTCTACCTCTGAGAACACCAACCACATGGTTAATCTTAGGGCCCACCAAAACGTGGCTCCTTAATGACAGCATTATTTTTTTGGACCCTAGCAGTGGTTCTAGAAAGGGTGGTAGTCAGGGGTCCCAGGAAGAAACCAAATGAGGCTCCAAAGCCAAGTCTCCATAAGCTAGGGAGAAAATGTGTCAGAATAAGGGTAGAGTCACACCTCCAGGAAGCCATCCAGCTTCTGTTGGTCTCTGAGTTTTCTGAACTTGCAGTAGCTTTAATGTAGGAAAACACATTAGAGGGGCACCTGGGTGGCTCCGTTGGTGAAGCGCCTGCCTTTGGCTCAGGTCATGATCCCAGGGTCCTGGAATCAAGCCCTGCATCAGGCTCCCTGCTCAGTGGGGCCTGTTTCTCTCTCTCCCTCTGTGCTCACGAACTCTCTCTCTCTCAAGTAAATACATACATACATACATACATACATACATACCTTAAAAGGAGAGCGCATTAGAATAATCTGTAGAGCTTTTAAAGATTCAGGAGGCCCAGGATGGGGTGGGACAATCGGAGTTTTTCGAAGGTTCTTATGCATGATCCTGATAAATACTCTTGGTTGAGAAACACTGTGGAGCATTTATAAGCCTGGGGATAGAACTTGCAGATTGGGGCCCTTGGAAGACATCCAGCCCCTAAACTGGCTTTGTTTGCCTGGCAGAGTATTTGAAAACATCTGAAATGTGAATGCTTTAATGGGGGTCAGGTAAGATGGGGTGCTCAACCTTTAATTTGCCACGGTCCCCAATGTTCCCTATTGCCTCATAACCAGCTACTTCACTGTTTTCATCGCTTGTGACTAATGAGCACCTGTACACATGGGAGACTGTGTTCTTCATGTGGGCACGTCGCAGGGCGGCCCACTTATCCCGATGGTGCTGCCCCAGCTCTGAGCGTCTCCGAGGCTCCTTTCCAGGGGCTGCCTTCGGGATAACTTTATACCACACACGAGAAAATCAGTCTCCTCACTCTAGTAGCAGGTTATGCTTATTTTTTAAAAAATGATGTCCTTGAGGTGCAGCGGGTATCCCTGGAAAGGTGCGACATTTTTATCTGAAATGGACACTCTGGAATTAGCTAACTATGTCTCCACCATGTGATAGAGGAGGAAAGTCTTCTTACCCATTCATGATGATGAATAATGAATTCTCTAGAAGGTTGAGCTCTAAGAGCTTGGTGCCATCTGAGTTGCCGTGAAGACATTGTAGACCATTAAGAGACCAGGGAGGGGCACTGTCAAGCCCAGCACTGTCCCACAGACATGTAAGATGAACCACAAATACATGTCATGTATGGGATTTAAAATTTTCTCATGACCACATGAAACATTTTTTGTAAGTGAAATTAATTTAATAATATCTCTGATTTAACCTGATGTATCCAAAGTGTCATCATCTCCATGTTTAATCAATATACAAAATTATTGAGTTGTTTTACTTTTTTTTTTTTTGTCTTATATGTTTGAAATCCCATATGTGCTTGTGAGCACAGCTCAGTTGGGGCTGGCTTTTTTTTTTTTTAGAGTTAATTTATTTATTAATGAGAGACACAGAGAGAGAGAGAGAGAGAGAGCAAGACGAGAGTGAGAGAGGCAGAGGGAGAAGCAGGCTCCATGCAGGGAGCCCGACATGGGACTCGATCCCGGGTCTCCAGGATCATGCCCTGGGCTGAAGGCCGCGCTAAACCGCTAGCCACCCGGGCTGCCTGGGCCTGGCTTTATTTCAAGTGCTGTGTGTGGCTACTTGCTACCACACATCTACTCTGCTATTGTTGAGAGGCCGACACGGGCTCTCAGAACGTAGAAAGGCTCCCTGTTGGATTCGCCACTCCCGTGACCTGCCTATATGTACTCTCCTTGCCCCAAAGCCGTGCTTGCTCTGGGGTCACTGACTCATGTCCTAGCTGCCATTGTTTCCTGTGGTCCGACGGACTTAACTTTAGCCAGATTTCCTGACGCTGTGCCAGCTTTCCTCCGTGCTTCATTTCTTCCTCTTCAAGTGCTTGCATGTCACTGTGATATCATTCAAAGCTTCTAAGGGCCAGGATCCAATGGGCCCAGCCCCAAAGCAGGAAACTGGCTTTCTCATTGTTTATTTGAAACCACGAAGCAGAAAATGTCAGACACTTGTTTTCAGTGCTTCACTGAGCTGGAATCGAATTGCAACGCAACTATTCCCAACGGGGCCTTCTGACGTCGGATGATTTCGAGGCTTCACCACTTTAGACGGAGACGACTAATTGAAGCACGAAGTAACCCTAGACTTCCCTCACTCTGGTTGTCATCACTAGCTGCCTCACCTTTTGTTTAGGATCTTGTTAGTCTATAAAATTTTGTTTGAAGCTGGGGCATCCTAATGTACTCTGGGAATATTCCAGCAAGGATTCTACAAAGTCTTTCTGTGTAAAAGGTCTCCATTTAGGTCTCTGTCCCCAACCCCCTTGGGAGTCCCACAAGAGACTGTCGTGTCTGTCACCACATAGCTCTCTCCAGTGTGGTCTGGGCACAAAGGTACCGTATACTGTATGCCACCGTGGCACACGTGTTTGTCTGCCTGTGCAGTAGCCATTCCTCCTGCTTTCCCTGCAATATGGCAGAGCTCACCTGCTACAATAGAGGCCGACGATGCCAGATGCATGCTTTCCTAGACTCTTTTGCAGCCAGGAATGGCCATGTGACCCCGTTCTGCCAAAAAGACACAAGTGAAGGTATGTGGAGAGAGCTTCTGGGGGAAGATTTTCCTCCCCGATAAAAAGAGACATGAAAGAGTGACTCTCTTGCAACTCTGGTTGCCTCCTTCTTCCTGATGTGGTTGTGATGTTTATAACAAAGCAGCTGTTTTGGGACCATGAGGCAACGAGCCTGAGGATGGACATGAAGTCTTCTGAGGATGCTGAGAACGATGAGGAGGATAGAAAGATATTGCAACCTTGATGACCTCGTTGAGCAGCTGCAACCAAACTTGGAACAGAACTTTCTACTTTAGGAACCAAACTACTGTTGTTGTTCTATTACTTGCTACCAAAAGCATGCTGACTGCTATGGATGCCTGGTATTTAGTGGTAGGTTCTTGTCTTCTGTTTCTTAGAAGGAAGAACTCACTGAAATACTCTTTCTTCAACCTTGTTGCCCAGCTACTCTTGCTCATCCTCATTACCACACTACTCCCTTTACTCATTTATTTGTCTGTTCACCTCATAAAGTTCCTGTGAGGGCAGAGGCCATGACTGTCTGGTTCACTCTGGTAGTTCCAGTTCCCATTATGTAATAAATAGGCGTTCAATAAATATTTACAAATTAATGAACCAAGGGGGGCTATGAAGGAGGTAAAATCCTTAGAATTTGGCTATTGCCAATTGGTGAGAGAAGGAAGCTAAAAGTGGCACCCTGCTTTTGGCTTGTATAGTTGGCTAGAGGGTGCGACCTTTCCTCATAACTCAGTAGCTTGAGGAGAGCAGAGTAGTTGAAGATGAGTTTTGCCCTGGATGTGTTGAAATTGATGCTTTTGGAACAGCCTCTGTAGACAGTTGAACAGAGGGCCTGGATTGAAGCTCTAGAAAGGCTTGGACAGGGAAATGTATAGCATGAGAGAAGTGACTCTTCGGTGCTCCCATCTCATTGTGTGGCACCGCCATCCACCTGTTGCCCAAGTGAGGGTTCAGGAAGTCATCCTTGACACTCCCTCTCCCTCATTTCCCACATGAACCCATCATCCAGTACTGAGGATTCCACCTTTTGTTTCCCACACCCATGAACTTCTCTCCATCCTCCTGCCCCCACTGAGTCCAAGCCAACTACCTCTCTCCTGCATTACTACAGGGTCTACTTGGTTTCCCAAATCCACTCCAATCCCTTCTACTCACTGCAGTCCAGCCACATCAGTCTTCTCTCACTTCTTGAGAGCACCAATCTCCTTGTCTCAAGACCTGTATGCATGAGCATCCATCTGCCAAGAACACTGCTCCCTCCATCCTCCACATCCCTCTACCTGTCCAGCTCTGGTCTACTCCCCTTTAGGTATTAGCCTAAACCTCACATCCTCAGGAAGGCCTTCCCTGACGACCTCCCACTCCCACCCACCTTTGTAGCCTCAGAAATTTAACTTTGTTGGAACACTACAGGGTGATTTGGCTTTTGGAGACAGGTACTGGCAAAACAAAACAAAACAAAACAAAACACCACCAACAAAAAACAAATCTTTACAAAAACCTACTAGCAAAATTGCATTATTTATTTTTTTAAAGATTTTATTTATTTATTCCTAGAGACACAGAGAGAGAATGAGAGGCAAAGACACAGGCAGAGGGAGAAGCAGGCTCCATGCAGAGAGCCTGATGTGGGACTTGATCCAGGGTCTCCAGGATCACGCCCCAGGCTGCAGGCGGCACTAAACCGCTGGGCCACCGGGGCTGCCCAAAATTGCATTATTTAGATGAGAAATGTAACTATAGAGGATCAAATATGCACAAGTACAGACAAGTGCATTGTTTCCCTTAGAAGGCAAATCTACACAGGAAGTCAAATAGCTTGTGAGTAAGGCTTAGACAAGGGGCTTTAGCTGCTTGAAATGATTATGTTTGCTAAACTGTGATCCCCCCAGTGTGCCCATCTCCACCACAGGTGTCCCCCCCCTTGACACCTGTTTCTGGGCCACCACTCCCAGGGCAGTCACTCAACAACTTAGCTCCCAGGGCTGAAGACCTCTTGCCTCTGTCTGTCGCCAACGCCTAAGCTTCAGCCATTGACTAGCTCTCCCACTAAGGGTAAGCTTGCTTTAGCTGTGTTAACACCTCCCTGGTTAACACTTAGGAAGGTCAAGGTCAGGCCTGGGAGCAGTCTTTTCTTTTAGCTGATTTCATATATGTCTGCTTTGAACACTACATGTATTGTGTAGTTCAATCTTAAGAGCTTGTAAAAGCAGACTATTATGGGCCTTAAGCCCACTTTTTTTTTTAAATTTTATTTATTTATTCATGAGAGACACACAGAGAGAGGCAGAGACACAGGCAGAGGGAGAAGCAGGCTCCCCGTGGGGAGCCTGATGTGGGACTCGATCCCAGGACCCTGGGATCATGCCCTGAGCCAAAGGCAGATGCAAACACACTAACCACAGATGGAGGGAGGAGGGAGGGAGATGCTTCAGGAGGCAGGGAGGAGCACGGCTTGGCTTCACCGTCACTGGTCACATTCTGAGAAGTAGCCCTGCCCACAATGCTGGCCACTCAGGTGTGCCCAGCCTCCGACCTGGGGGGCACCCAGGACTTGGACAGCTGCCTGGCGGGATATCCATCCCAGAGTGCTAGGAGCACAGCCTGAACATCGGCGACTGCCCCTAAGTGATCCCTTCTCACCCCTGAGCGAGGAGGACAGTGTGCAGTTGAGAGGAGGCCCACAGGGATGGGTCCATAATCGAGTTGAACAGGGTTTGCTCAGCTACATATCTGGTGCTGTTAGCAAGTCTAGGGAAGGAATAAGGACAGCAGCACACCAAAATAGAAGCAATTGTAATCAACATACTCTTAGGCACATGATGGTTAATATGCGCCATAATATAAAAGGCATATATGACTTTTATTTATTTTTTCTAAGATTTTATTCATTTATTCGTGAGACACAGAGAGAGAGGCAGAGACACAGGCAGAGGGCTCCCTGTGGGGAGTCCAATGCAGGACTCGATCCTAGGACTCTGCGATCACGCCCTGAACCGAAGGCAGTCACTCAACAACTGAGTCACCTAGGTGCCTGGCATAGGTGACTTTTAAACAAAATTTACACAAAACTAAGCTGTGAGTATAACTTTATTCATATTCTTACTTGGAAAACTGTTATTACAGACAAAAGGCAAGAATACCGCTGATTCCTAAGAAAACTGACAAAATACTCACTTCATTTCAGGATAATACTCAGTAAAAAAAAAAAAAAAAAAAAAAAAAGCTTGAAAAGTTTAATACCATTTAAATTAGACAATGTACAAGGCCTTAGACTGTTCCTATTTACATGATTGTGTGAGCACACCAGGAGAAGGTAGAGATCATTCTGGAGCTCCTTGAGAAGGCGGCCTACGTGTTAGAGGCTCTGGCTCCCTCCACCATGGCTCAGATTCCTAACTCCTGGTTATCTTTGGTTCTGCTTGCTTTTTTGTGTCCTCCCCCACCCCACCACCCCACCCCAAACCTGACCCATCTCCCCCAGTCTTGCTTCACAAATTCCTTAACAAGGGAGATTTCCGTGCAAACAATGAACATTTAGTTTTCCAACAGGAATACACATGAATCTACCACAGTTGCACATTCAGAGTTTCAAAAGGCTCTGGTTACAGGGTTGTTACATTGGAACAATGTTTGTGTTCCTGAGAAAAGGAAGAAGTGGACTTCTCCCCAAAATATTTGTAGGTTTACTTCCCTTCTTCCGCTTATCCCGGCAGCAAACTTGTCTATTTTGCACTGAGCACTGCAAACCCAAAGGGCGAGAAAAAAAACTTTAAACTTCCACTATTTCTCTTTTTGAATCCTCCAAAATAGCAGATTGATACAGAATGAAGTAGAAGGTAGTGAGTAGAGCTTTCCACGGCATCCTCTGTGCATTTGCTCATAGAATGTTTATGGGACCAATAACCTTAAAATTAATACAAAGACAGGAGAACCCTTTTACCGGTATGTCTTTTCAGGTTTTTGAGCGAGAACATTGTGAGCATGCAGAAAATAATGAATTTTTTTTTTTTTTTTTTTTTTAAGTAGGAAACTCAACAAGCTCTAAACGCCCAGAAACAATCTGACCTTCCCTTCCAGGCTTTATGATATAAGACATAGCCTCAAAGGAGTAGCAAATGCGGTTTCAAAGGGCCTTGGATGTTGATGACTCGGTTCTACTCATTCCAGGCATTTATAAAATCCACTTGGGGATGGAATTAAAAATAGCTATGCCGATTATTTTATAAAAATGTAACTTTTCCTTAATATCTAGGAACTGGTTAAGCCAGAAACTTGTTATTTTACCTCATTGAAAAAACAAATCCATTCTCCCAAGAAAATGATCATAAGCTTTATTTATCTAAAACATCTTTTGCAGTGTCGAAGGAAAATGACACTACAGAATAGTTTTGACTGATAAAATTCCCTTTCTTCCTCCTATAGCTGTGTCAGCCTGGAAAGAATCAACCATCTCCTGGAGGGGAGTGTGCAACACACTCAGGGCAGCATCCAGGCCCCTTTGCTGCCCAGGAGCCGGAGAATGAGCTGTGGCCACAGCTGCCAAGTGTGACTTGTATGGTTTTTATTTTATTTATTTTTTTAATATATTTTTTTTTATTGGAGTTCGATTTGCCAACATATAGTATAACACCCAGTGCTCTTCCCGTCAAGTGACTTGTATGGATTTTAAACGAGTCAAACTGCTTATCTGAGAATTCTGGGTTGACTAATTTCATGGTCATGAATTCCATTCACTTAAGGCTTAGTTGGTTTGTAGAGCTTGATTTTTTTTTTCCTTTTTTGAGCTTGGTTTTTAATACTGTTAACATCATGTAGCCAACCAAATACCAAGAACACCGGTAAATAATTAGCTCTGGTCTCGTGTCTTCTTTCTGTGAGAGCTGTTTGACTTTATAACGACATGACAGTCTAGCACCAACGCCCCACCAGGGCACACCATCCTGACGTGTCTCTCACATGTTTGGGGATGTTCCTGGAGTCTAAAAGAGAGCTACAGAGCGAGCTTAAGAACAGATTGCCAATGGGTTAGTATGAACATTGTCACTAGTGAAAAAACAGCAGTTTGCCAAGACCCCGGGAGTCACCTGGGGCTGTCAGCCACCCCTTGCGACCTTGGCCATGGGTGGGGGTTGCTCTCACAAAGGGCTTTCAACCATCCTTTTTTTCTTGACTTGGAGGAAGAAGATGCGGTTTTCTTCAGGATAAGTGACTTTACTGAGGGGCATTCTGTAGATGTTGGCATTTTTCGTGGTCAGCAAGAGGAACAGTAGTGTGGCCAAACAGAAGGGCCAGGTGCAGGCTGGCAGTCCCGCCTGAAGAGGAAGAGACAAGCCACATACTCCTCTGAGATCCTGTCACAAAGCACCAGCACCCATCCCATTCTCACTCAGTCCAGGGGGATGCATCCTGGGGCACCAACCGGACTCTGCTTAGGCCCACTGAGTTGGAGTCCACGATCCCAGTGGGACTGCATTTAGCAGTTGAAATGTCACCATCCATTCCTTAGGGTGGTCTGGGAATGTCCACTTTGCACATCTTTCCCTCCCTCTCATACAGTCGGGTTTCTACACCACTGTGAAGATGACGCTGGGCACCCCAATAAGTTATTTCATTGGATAATGCCAACTCGGCATTAGGTCCTAAACTAGGTAATTACCTTACATATTTACGTCTCATGGCCATTTGATGAAATTGGCATTATGTCTGCAAAAGCTGAGGAAATTGTCTTAGGGAGGCTGCATAATAATCCAAGTTTCTGGGTAAATAAGTGGTAATGTGAAGACTGGAAACCAAGTCAACCCAAGTTCAAAGCATGCATCTTTCCCAACAAGATGAAGTTCTGTCTCAGGAACCCCCTTGTCTGGAACCACATGCAAACTGAAGTGTGCATTGGAGTATAGACAGAGCTGCCTACTTAGGAAGCCACCAGTGGCCCCTGACCCCTCCTCACACCCACAGGGCCCTCTTTGCTTAGTTTGGCCCATGGTGACCTCTCTCCTGATCTCCACCCAGACTCATCTTGGACTCTCCTGGTTTTCCTCCCTTTCTTGTGGCTCCCAAACAGACTCTAAGCTCTTTGAGGGGAAGTCCTTGCTTTGGGCTGTTCTTGGCAACTCAGGCAGGTCTGAAGGAGAAGGTCAAGGACCAAAAGGGAAGGAGAAAGAGTGGCAGGAGGCACTACACAGGTAACGATTTTGCCTATTAAATAATTCAGCTAGGACATGGGTCTGAATGCTTCTTATTAATGACTCACTGGGGGTTTAACAAATGGCTCAATTAAAAACGAAATCCAAACCATCTGGGTCTTTAGCCAATTATACTTTCCCTCCCTTTCCTGATTTCTCAACCACTACATGGTTCTGGCTTTCTGTTCAAGTAGAAAATATTCTAAAGTCACTTCCCTGGCACTCAGAGTATGACCTTGGTAAATATGGTATACAACCTAAGTTTCACTGCTTTAAATTATGCAATCTGATATTTTTAGCAAGGTGTGTGTGGAACAGGCAGGTGCAGGAGATGGGAAAGTAGTGGCTAACACAGCGATGGATCCTGCACTGGGGACCCCACCCAGGGGACCTCAGGGGGTTTCCACGGCACTGAGAGCCGATCGATCATGCTGCTGATGAAGCAAGATTAAGGCAAACTCACCATAGCCATCACGTGTGACAGGCTGACTCCGAGGTAAGCAGTAAACAGGGCTAAAAAAAAGGGGAGGGAACAACAATACTTAGTAGGTGTACTTTTCATTATAGGAAATGTACATTTTCATTTTGCCAGCTAGCTCTCAGCACCCTGGTTACAAGCATGAGCTTACAGTCGGCAGTTCTGGGTTCAAATCCAGACTCTACTGCTTAGGAGCTTTGTGGCCTTCATTCTAAGCCTCTACCTCCTCACCTGCACCGTAGAGGTAACAGAAATTTCTCATGGGGTTGGTGTCATCATGAAAGGAGTAATACTTGGGTTTAGCATGCAATGAGAAGTACTCAGTAAAGGTAGCTTTTCTGTGGTTACTATTTCACTGCTATTATCACTGATCCCTAAGGAAAAGGCCTTCCATGGCAAATAAGCTTCCCTGTTGTTTTATCTGAACATAACTGAATTAAAATGAAATGTAGGGGGGCACCAGGGTGGCTCAGCTGGTTGAGCATCTGACTGTTGATTTCAGCTCAGGTCACATTCTCAGGGTCATGACATTGAGCCCTGTGTCAGGCTCCACACTTAGCAGGGAATCTGCTTGAGATTCTCTCTCTCTCTCTCTCTCTCTCCCCCTCTCCCCCTCCCTCCCTCACTCTATTGCTCTCTAAAATAAATACAATCTTTGAAGAAATTGAAACCTATGAATGTTTCTTGAGATAGCATGGATTCTGTACAACCACACCATATGCATCTAGGATTGTCCTATTAATGACTGGAATTTACAGTCATAAAAAAAAATCATGGTATAAAAAAAAAATAAAGAGAGAGTAATTCAGCAATCAGCAGGACTGACCACAAACTTGGGATTTCGCCCCATAATAACATCGTTCCCAATACTGTTAAGGTTGGCACACAGGCCAATGAATTAGTATGTTATGCTTTTCCTTAACTCTGAGTGAGCACAAATCTTAAAGCGGTAATTTGAGTCTATGTGTGACCGTTGGTGGTAAAACAACAAAAACAAAGATCTCAAGTAGCTAATCATCAATTGAAGAGAGGGCTCAAGGCAGCCCAGGGAAGCTGGGGTTTCAGAAAGACAGGCTGCAGAATAATCTTGGTGCACTGGCCAGACAGGCCCCTGGGGCAGCGCTGGCCCCATGAGACCAGCCCACCACCTAAACCTCCTGGGCCTGAGAAGCCACCTGAGCCACCTCGGTGGGGGGTAGTGGGGGGCAGTGGGGGGGGGAAGGGGGAGGAGGGACTCTGTGACGCTCATTTACTTTACCACAGACTTCCATTCCTTCGCCAATCTTTGGTCTTTTTATCCCAGTGTTTTTGTTCAACAGCATACCTAATTCTTTCACATCTGAATTGTCTCATGCTCGTGGGAAAGGCTTGTCTCAGAAACAGCCTGGGCGGGACGCCTGGGTGGCTCAGCAGTTAAGCATCTGCCTTCAAGCTCAGGGCGTGATCCTGGAGTCTGGGGATCGAGTCCCACATCGGGCTCCCTGCATGGAGCCTGCTTCTCCCTCTGCCTGTGTCTCTCTCTCTCTCTGTCTCTCATGGATAAATAAATAAAATATTTAAAAAAAAAAAAAAAAAAAAGAAACAGCCTGGGCTTCAAACCCCAGCTCTGGTCATTTTACTGTACAACAAATCACTGAACTTTGGCACTCAGTATTGTCCTTTGTAAAAGGGCAGCTTGAAGATGCGCTTTCCAGGGAGGCGGTGAACCTCAAATGCAATCCTGTATTTCCACCAACACTGGCTGCCAAACCATCCTGGTTGGGGGGACCCCGATGCTGCTCTGAGCAGAGAACTGCGCAGGGGTGTGGGTTGGAAGAGCTTCTTTGTTTGATTTGATAATTTCATTCCTTTTTCCCCCATTTCCTTCCTTCCTTCCTTAACAAATATTCGCCAGCCCTAGGGTAAGCACCTGCTGTCTTGGGTACCTGCTCTTCTACGAGACCTCCCCTGAGCACATGAGACCTTATCACCATTCCTCTCCTTTTCTTTTTTCTTTTTCTTTCTTTCTTTCTTTGTTTATTTATTTATTCATTCATTCATGAGAGACACACAGAGGGAGGCAGAGACACAGGCAGAGGGAGAAGCAGGTTCTCTATGGAGAGCCCGAAGCCGGACTCGATCCCAGGACTCCAGGATCACGACCTGAGCCAAAGGCAGACGCTCACCCCCTGAGCCCCCCGGGTGCCCCATTCCTCTCCCTTTCACAAGGATTGCACTTGAAAGGTCCAGCAGTAGCTCTGGTCTCTTCCTGCTATGCTGTTTCCAAGCCGTCTCCAATTGCAAGTTGCTTTTCTCTCCATAGTAAGAGCATTAGACTGTCTAACAGTAGCTGTGCATCAATTAAGGCTTGCTGAGCGGGACTGGGAAAACCTCACGGGAGAGGTGCAAGTCTGCAACACCACAGTGTGTGGGTGATGACTCTGATGGCACCCTGGGCAGTGAGGGGCAGAAAGGCCCTGAGTGCCGAATGGACAGTGTCCATCCCAGCAGAACACCAGGTGTGAGTCCTACTATGACAACCCCAGCATTAAAGAGAGACAAAATATCAGGATGGCTCAGTCACTCAACCCCCCCTCTTGATTTCAGCTCAGGTCATGGTCTCAGGGTCATGAGATCAAGCCCTACCTGAGGCTCATGCGGAACATGGAGCCTGCTTGAGATTCTCCTCCCCCCCCAATATAAATAAATAAATAAATAAATAAATAAATAAATAAATAAATAAATAAATAGAGACAAAATGTGTCTATAGTTTGCAGTGACAAAATAACAAAGTTAGGACTCCCCTGGTGGGCAGTTTCTGGTTTGGAGGCAGGGAAGGCGGCCCTGCCAGGCTCCCTCAGCCTTTCCTGGGGCCTCTTCCTGATAATACCACAGCGAAGTTGTGAAAGGGCAACTCTGTAATAAATGTGTGTTATTTATTTACCCCAGCTGATATAGTCGGTCTTTCCTTGGGCCGGGGGCAGGGTGATATGGGCAAGCCAGAACTCGCTGTGACATTTTGCAGGGGAGATTTGCTTTCCAAGAGGGGCCAGAGGTCCCTCTCAACACTTCGTATCCGCGGATGAAATGGACAGTGCCCAGCATGGACGGAACACACACTCCCCATTGTCTGTGGAGGGGAAATCAGTATGGCCTCTGTGGGGGTGAGTGTGGCATCTCTCGAAATTCAAGTTGGCAGAGCTAGGGTTCTGGCCTCAGGGTCTGGGTTCTCAGCTAACTCAGTATACAGCCCTAACCGTCAGGCTACGCCAGTGAGGAAAATCTGACCTGTCCAAAGGAAGGTAGGTGTGATAGGCAGAATGAGAAACCCACTAGCTTTCTAAATCTACATCACTTGAGGTTTGGTTTTACCTAAAGGCCTGGAGGCTGCCACAGGAGAGCAGAGTGGTGTAGTGCGTGGAATTCAGAGTTTCTTAGCAAATGTGGATTCTGGCTTGCATTTACCCTAATTGACCGGGTCCCCTTCAACACATCACTTTATCTCTCTAGCCTCAGAACTCCAACAATAAAACGAGGGGCATGGACTGGAGACCTCTAGAACCTCTTCTAGCTCTGACAGGCTGAGTCTGGCTAGAACATAGGGGTCAGAAGGGATGAACACAGTGGTTCGGAAAATGTGGTTCCCAAGACCAACAGCAGCAAGCACCATCTGGCCCTCGTTAGAAATGCCAACTCCTCTCCTACCTCTAAGGAGGAAACCGGGGGCTGGGAGGTGGGGCGGGCAGCCATCTATGTTTTAACAAGCCTTCCAATTGATTCTGACACTCCCTGAAGTGTGTGAGAAAAGCTGGATTCGTGTGATTCTCCAAGGGCCACATGGAGTCCTACCTGACTCAGCAGGAGGAATGGCTCTGTATTTAGCTTGAGTCATTTCCATTTTCGTTTCTTGGGTCAAACGATTAGTATGAAGAACATAGGATGAGTCAAGTTTCTATCCCCCAACACGTACATATGGCAAAATAGTTAACACGACTCGACAGGTTCTCCTGTCTTCACGACAACCAATAAGGAGGGCACAGCAGAGCTTAATCCTCCCAGGGAGGGGATGCCACTTGCCCTGTTCACACCTGCAGGCAGCCGGGGGCCCTCACTGGAACCTGGCCCCAGTGTCTCACATAGTCCCTTTTTACTGTATGGACTGATCCCACAGTTATGAACGACCCTCCTTCCAATGCACAATATACGTACCGCAGGCAAGAGCCAGGATGTGAGTTTGCCAGGTGAGCGCCACGAACATTCCTCCAATTGCAATGCAGGCCAGAGAGCTGTTGAAACCCCAGAGCCCAAGGTAGATGTTCTCAAATGGCTCTGAAAGACTGAGTCCTATTAAGGAAGACAGGTGGGGTCAGCGCTGTGCACCAAAGGCAGGATGCTGTGGTAGGAGGCCGGGGGTGGGGGAGCACCCATGAACTCCCATTGGTCCCCTGGAAGTAGAGCCCTCCAGGAAGGTCCAGAGCATGGAAGATGCCTGCGGAGGAGGTGCTGGGTACTTGGGCCTGAGCCCTCAGCTTACCTGCTGCTATCCCCAGCAGTGATCCGATGGCGGCGTGCAGGCACATGAGTGGGGAGGAGAGCAGGAGGGCGCACAGGAAAATGCCCCCTGTCCACGGGTTATCACAGCCATAGATCTGCCCGACACCCACAGGCAGGGATTTCAGTAACTGCAAAGCATTCAGAAAACGAGGTCATTAAAACAACTGAACAGAAACCCACAGGACGCTCACAGGCACGTACAATGCAACGTCAGAGTTAGCACATCTCTGTGTTACTAAATTTTTAAGTCTCTGTCTCGTTACAGAGAAATCTCATTCTTCTGCTTGATCCCAAGAAATACACAGGCCCTTCCCCGGCGGATGCTGAGCCTGCATGCCTCCTTGGCACGGCCACTAACTCAGGGGCTCCGCTGCTGGCGCTGACACTGGCCTCGGTCGCTGATAAGCCCCCAGGTGGAACCACTGCTGCCCCCACCTCACCTGCCGTGTCCCCCAGTGAGGACAGCAGGGACCACAGTTTACACTTCCAGTTCTTAACTGTGCATCAGGCCTCAGGCTAATGCATCAACGCCACCATGGTCAACAGAAGTATTATTACTCCCATGCAACTGGGCTGTTAAGGCCAAAGACCCAGAGTTGGGTTATCTTTTCCACAATTCAGAAGCAATTATTGCGGACGCCTGGGTGGCTGAGTTGGTTAAGCATCAGCCTTCAGCAAATCAGGTCATGATCTGAGAGTCCTGGGATCTAGCCCCACATCAGGTTCCTGGCTCAACGAGGAGCCTGCTTCTCCCTCTGCCCTTCCCCATGCTTGTGCTCTCTTTTGCTCGTGCTCGCTCTCTCTCAAGTAAATAAAATCTTTTTTTTTTTTAAACGAGCAATTATTGGCAAGTTCATGAATCAGTACCCTATTTATACTTCCGCTGTTACAGAGAATATGTATTCATTTCAACCGGTATATCCTTAGCTTACGCTGGTTACCAGCAACTGCCAATTAGTCCTCAAAACACAAAAATACATGTAAATGTCACTAATGCTGGTGAGGCCTGAATTCAGCTAATGTGTTCACAGACTGACAGTTTTCAGGAAAGTAGAGGGTTTGATTTAAGCTAACACCTGGTAATGCTTTCTAAGGGCACTTCTGGTAAGGCCAGGCTAGGCATAATTAGCCATGTTAGCTTGACCAAGATCATTTACTGAAAGACGCCTTCCTCGCCCCAGGTCACATGTACACCTTTTGAGCCACCATGGGGAGGCAGTTACTCTGCTACGGGGGCCCTGCTTTGGCACGAAAACTATCCTTTCCCGGGGTCCCTGGGTGGCTCAGTGGTTGAGTGGCTCAGGGAGTGATCCCGGGGTCCTGAGATCGAGTCTTGTATCAGGTCCCGGCAGGGAGCTTGATTTTCCCTCTGCCTGTGTCTCTGCCTCTCTCTCTGTGTCGCTCATGAATGAATAAATAAATAATGTCTTTAAAAAAAAAAGAATTATCCTCTCCCTCATGCATTAGGCTGCACTGACACTGGCTTCCAATCCTGCCTCCGTCCTTGCGCAGAGCACAGGATCACACTGTGAGTTTGGTTCTATCCTAAAGTGGATCCTGAATTCTGCAGCTCACACTGGATCTTCATGTCTACACAAGATCATTGCTCTTTTCTCTACAGCAAGGAACTTGACACGGTACAGACTGCATAGGCTTTCACTCAGAATCGACCGCAGAACTATTATCCCTTGTGTGGCCAGGAAAACGGGGGAGTCAAGTGAGATGGGAGAGACATGTGCTGATGTTGGGGTGGTAGTTCAGAATGAGAAGAGGAAGACCCCCCACTCCCACTGTCTAACATAACTTTCCTGATGGGGGAATATTCCCTATGGGGCTACTGAGCACCTGAAATGTGCCTAGTATAAGGGTAAGAAACTGGATTTTTAATTTTATTTTTTATTTAATTTTATTTTTTTAAAGACTTTATTTATTTATTCAGGAGAGACACAGAGAGGCAGAGGGAGAAGCAGGCTCCATGCGGGGAGCCTGATGCGGGACTCAATCCCAGGCCCTGGGGATCATGCCCTGGGGCCGAAGGGAGGCACCCAACCACTGAGCCACCCAGGCATCCCTGGATTTTTAATTTTATCTCATTATAATAATTTCACATTGAAATTAAATAAGCTCTGTGGGTCTAATAGCTACTATATTGGACAGGGCAGTTTTAGATAGATCAATTAGCATTATTTATGATATTATTTTTCATGGGTAGTTTGAACAAACATTTGACTTTCTTTCTGAGTTA